>NC_136905.1:46591301-46707714 GCF_949606895.1 Notothenia rossii | reverse complement strand
AAACTAAAGCAGCAGTGTTAATAATAACAGAAACGCAAAAGAGCCACATCTAATATAAATATATAAAAGCATTTATTTTAAATTGTGTAGCAGTCAGTTTATAATTTTGGCAGCACTGTTGAGCATTTTGAAAATGTATTTTCATGCCTCTGTGCAAGGCTTAGTCTTTCTATCTTTATAGCCATATGGTGTAAAGTAACTAAGTTCATAAACTCAACAAGTACTATACTTGGGCACAATTTTGAGATACTTGTTCTTTATTTAAGTATTTCAATATTTTGCTACTTTGTTCTTCTACTCCACTACAGTTCAGAGGTACATGGTGTAGTTCTACTCCACTCCATGTATTTAATACCTTTAGTTACTTCACAGATGTGGAAGAATGATGTGAAATATAATCAAGTGTTAAATCAGACTTTAGTTCCACCTGGAGTAAATCCACAAGCTACCCTGCAGTATACAAAGTCATTCAAACTAGCTGCACCTTTACCAGCTTTGAGAACATTTTCATGATCAATCATTATAAAACAGATCATATATGTTATTCTGAAATGGACCAATCTGCACAATGACTACTTTTACTGTCGCTACATTAACTATATTTTGATGATAATACTTTTCTACTTTTACTTGAGGAACATTTTGAATGCAGGACTTTTTCTTTAACAGAGTATTCCTACACTCTGGTACTATTACTTTTACTCAAGTACAAGATCTGAGTACTTCTACTTTTACTCAAGTACAAGATCTGAGTACTTCTACTTTTACTCAAGTACAAGACCTGAGTGCTTCTACTTTTACTCAAGTAGCTACAAGATCTGGGTACTTCTACTTTTATTCTAGTACAAGATCTGAGTGCTTCTACTTTTACTCAAGTACAATATATATATATATATATATACCACCTCTGTTTATAGCCTATCAAAAAAACTATTAGAAATAGAAGGCTAAAGCTAACGTTTGCAGATAGTGACAATGTATGCTAGCTAGCTAGCTCAACGATTCCTTAAATAATATTGCCACAGAAAAACGTTTCAGTTCACATCACGCTCTGCCGCTCCGACAGGGAGCTCTGCTCTGAACACCTGAACGGCCCGTTCTAACAGTTGTTCACCAGCCGCACTGTGCCACAGTGACTCCGGACGCGCAGTTAATATTAACGAACGCACCCGTAGGTAATGTAGCTGCTGAAGCTAGACCATCATCTCGGAGCAGCAGAGCCTTATTATACATCCATGAGAGCAGAGCCGACAGGCAGGAAGACTCGAGCACACAGCTCGCACTTCATTATAATATATATAAAAAAGAACACCATGCGTGTCTTGATGGCACATAACAGCTCACGGCCGCAGATTACTCTGGGTCCCAGACCCCCCCATACCCCAAAAATATTTTTATTGCAGATCTGTTTTGGATTCAAAACGGCGAATTTCGCCGAAAGGTGACGCGTTTGCACATAACATCTGAAACGATGTAACAACATAATACACTTTGTGGGGATGCAGCTAGGGATGTGAGGAGTGAGGAACACGGCTTAGAACGGGCGTGTCGCCTGGCAGGACAGGAGAGTGTGTGCACCAGTCTGCCTTGATCTATGAATTCATGTCCGTGACACTCACTGCTGCCCTCAGCTGTTTTATAGAAAGAAAACCTTCTTCACTTCATGAAAGTGTTTTAACCACACACACCTCTACACACACACACACACACACACACCCCCACACACACACACACACACACACACACACACACACACACACACACACACACACACACACACACACACAATTGACATGAAATCACTGACAAATATGAATATACTGTATTCAACTTCATTAAAACGTTATTGATGTGCCTAAACTCAGTAATTCCCTAAAAATATTTAGATTTTAATGGAGACTCGTCGGCAGATCAGGATCCAAAGCGTAGCGGAGGGATCCTGATCCGTTGTTACCGTTTTTAAACAGTCTGAATGAAACGGCAGCTCTCAGCTGTGTATTTACACAACTAATGGCCCATCAACTACAGCTCTCTCCCCCCCTCCCCCCATGATCTTTCTTCTCCAGCAGCTAAATTAACTGTAGGTTACTCTGAGTGACAAGCTTACAGTTAGACACAACACTGTCATTGCAAGTGACCCTCAGTTAGTTGACTTTTATGTTCAACTGCTAAATTCGTTACTGATAAAAAAGGGCTTCTACTGTACCTAATTACCTTAACACTAGAACCGCCAGAGGTTTTTGTATAGGCCTACCTAAACCCGTCAAATCCCGCTATTAGAATGCCATTTTTAACAACATAGGGTGCTACATAACACACTTTCAGGAAAAGTCACGGACTGGGAGACTTTAATATTTTATTGAAAAAAAGATACATTGCACACACACAACACACATCACACAAATTGACCCGATTGGCGGTTCTAGTGTTAAATAAACTCACTAATTAATGAAACCAGTTCAATACGCATTATTCTTATTCTTATCATTCTTTATGAGCGCAGAAATAGTCTTAAAATCAGATCTGTTTTTTAAATGAAATCTGACGACGGGCAGTTAGCTCTGATCACCTATGATAAATGCGCCGCACCTAATCGCTGGCTATTCAGCCACAGAGCTCCCTCGATACAAATCAAGCTGTAGACGGTGTGTAAGCACCTATTGTTTTAAATAATGGTCGGAATGTGACCTGTGAGCCTTCTGAATTACCGTGGGACAGCACATTCTAAACTAAAATGTTCAATCAATAAAGTAACATCTTATCTTATCTTAATAATATCTTCATATTAATAATAATAATAAATCATACAGTATGTGTCCGAAAGGGAGCAGGAAGAAGCAAACACAAAAATATACAAAAAATATACTGCATATTAAAGCAAACTATTGTAAAGGTAAAAGTATGAGGATAACAAATAAAGAAGTGTAATGTAAACATTTACATTATTATTATGATTATTTAATATATAAAGACTATAGATTATTGAATTACAAGATTAGATATACCTTAGTTGATCTAAAATATTGATGTGTTCAAATGCTCTTCAAAACACAACTGAAAGTCCATGAAACTTGTCTTTCTGTATTTGTGAATGAAGCGCCATCTCCTGGTTAAAACCTAAAATTGAAAATCCGACAACGCCCTCTTGGAAAATAGTGGGAGGGCTTAACATTCCTCTATACTGGTTTTAGGCAGGTCGTAGGCAGGAAGCTGTAAACTGGAGTCTGAAATTAAGTGCTACATCTGTACCATACTCTAGGAACTAACATTCATACACATTCACAAACCGTTGGCCATGCCATCGGGAGCAACTCAGGGTTAAGTATCTTGCCCAAGGATACATCGACATGTTGGCTGCACGGGCTAGGATCGAACCCACAACCTTCTGGTTGAACGACGACCGCACTCCCTCGCAGCCACAGTCGCCCGCAGATAATGTACGCTCTGGCAAGAGGACTACTTAGGAAAGATCAGAAGAAGAGCAGACTTCACATTGCATCACCTCCTGTTCCCTGAGAGAGCAACCTGTCGTTGTGCCTTGGAAAAATGCATGAGGGGGGAAAGGTTGCACCTACCTATGACAGACACACAGCCTAGCGGGGCTATGAGTGATGCTGGGGCAAAGCCGTAGGCAGCAAAGTTCCCCAGTTCCCCGAAACCCATGAGAGCCACGCCGCACCACCACGTCCCAGAGGTGTAGTAGGGCTTTGATCCACGCTGGGACTGACGCACATGGGCATATTTCTGTCAGAGAGAGAGGGAGCAGGAGCCAGCGGCATCATATCCTAGGGACCTCATGTGATTATAAAAATGTAGTTGTAAAGATTGACAATTAAATCATCAAATCGATAATGTCGAGTTATCACATTTTTATTTAGTCAGGACAGTCCTGATATATAATATTAATGTAGAATTTTTACCTAAAAAGTACAGTATTGGTAGATTTTCCATATTATGATTAAGATTACAAACAACTTCCTGAAATACTAGAAATTACTTGAGGTCCACGTTTAGTTCTGTTTAGGGCCAGTAAAATATATAAGACCTGAAAGAAAAAGGAAATGTTGCTATTATCTGAATAAAAAACGATGATCATTTATCAGTTAATGTATTTATAGCTCAGCCTTTAAAGCTTCTCAATCTGGCAGAGGCAATCATCTATGTATGTTTGTATTAAAATAATCAAATTAACTCTCTAAATGACTTGGTTGAATATTTATTGGTAAGCGGATTAAAAACAATGGTGTTCAAGTCACTTGAAATATTGCCTTCAAAAGATCAGAGAGCATCATAAGCATTATAGTAAAGTAGGTCTGTACTTTATTATAATTAATATAATAATATAAATAATATAAATATATTAATATATAATATAATTATATAATAATATTATGCTCCCTGATCCTTATGAAAGCACAAAAACGTTAGGGTTTGGTTCTTTAAGTGGACAATTGTATTGCTTTTCACAATATGAATATTAAGTAGATCTTAAATATACACTTTAATTCATTACAATTCTTAAGCTGCAAAATGGCTGCTGTAGCATGTCAGCAGAACACACAGTCACTTTCTTATAATGAACACAGAGAATCAACTTGAAATAAAGCATACCGTCAGGAAAATGAGGTCTATAAGTAACTCTTCAAAGACTCTAAGTGCAGCTGGGTTCCGGTGCTCCTTACCTGTATGTTGAGTGAAATGCTGATGAGGACGTTCCCACATATGGATATAATGATTCCCAGGAGATAGGTCTGTGGGAACAAACAGTAATCAGGCAAGATTATGTAACATTCTACTTGTCACACAACAACTCCAAACACCCCATAAAACTCCCTGCGAGGCTTCCCTCCAGCTGTCACATCTGTCATTTCCAAGACAACCACAGAGATTATTGTTCCAATAGGCGCTTTCACGCCAGAGTACTTTTCCCAGGAATAGTTCCGATAGTTCCTGGGATTTTGCATTAACACCAAAAATATCTGGAACTGGAACTTTTTTTTTCTCGAACCTTTTCACCCCGTAAAACTCTGAAAGGTTTTCGTGAAGCCGCCATTTTATTTGCTCGCGTTTGCATTATTAGCATTAGCATTAGCCCAGCGCACCAACAGAGATAGACTAACTTATGGCAACACAAAATAAAACATGGGAGCGGTGGAGTGATGACGAGGTGTCGGCGCTTCTGGCGATTTTCTCGGAAAACTACAGTAGAAGCTGCTGGGAGTCTTCAACTCTGGGGGACTTCCGGCCGGGGGACTTCGGGTGACAGTATATGCCGTGAAGTTGTTTGTGGCCTGCCAGTAAACCCGAAGAAGAAGAAGACGAAGAAGAAGAAGAAGAAGAAGAAGAAGAAGTGACCCCAGCTGCTCCTTCAGGGACTTATTCTGGTGTGAACGCGATTGACTAGATAGTTCCAGGAAAAAAAAAGAATTCCGGGGAAAAGTTCCGGGAGCTATTCCTTGGAAAATTACTTGGCGTGAAAGCGCCTATTGCTGCTCTGTTTCGAAGGCACAGTGTGTGTGTGTGTGTGTGTTTCTAATTAAGATGCTTAAAAGGTTCTTTATATACACATGTTTATTGTCATACTCACATGCAGTAAAGAGCAGGAAAACAAACACACACTCCCACCCTTATCTCTCCCACAATATACACACAGAGGTCTTGATGCAGGTTAGTACCAAGTGGCAAACTCTGGTGAACAGCCGGGACGCCAATACGGAAGTTCAACACACAGCAGTTCATACATGGGCCGCTAGGGACTGACTGCAGAAAGGAGCAATTTCCATAGACCCAACTTTACAGCAGATGCAATAAATATTATTATCGATATAGTATATATAGATATATATATTATCGATTCCACCTTCATGATTATTAATCTGTGAGTGAATTGTTTTCTAACACGACCCTTTTATTTATATTAGGTCGTAAAGTTTTTGCATAAATTAGGGCGAGGTCACTTTGATGGACATGTACATGCCTCACTGTCAGCGAACAGCAACTTGTCCACTCTGCTAGGCTACAACCATAGAGGCTACAACGTTAGTTAGTCATAGTAATGTACTTGACCCTTTAGCTTTAGCCGTGTTTGTGGTGATTGTGCCTTTTAGGGAATATCGTTACAAATACCAGACAATTAAAATGACGTGCTGTGTGCTTGAATGTAATAACAGAACTTCCAAGAAGATGTTAATCCCGTTCGCAGGTGTTTGTGTGCTTGGTAGCTTAGCTTGTTACTTATTAGCCAGCTAAGGACGTAACCCTTTATACATACATATACATTTTAGTTTATGATTCAGCCTTGGATAAGACTTTTATAGTCTATGGCTATGACGCCCATAATGCTAAACGGGAGCAAATGTTAATAGGGGACCCAATTATCCCAGTGGTGGCCACCGGAGCTAACGGAGCCGCAGGGGGCTAGCTCCAGCCGGCGTCCCGGAGCTAGCCCACTGCGGCTCCGTTAGGTCCGGGCGATGGAGTCCGTCTTTATAACGGGAGATCAAGGAATGCAGCGAAACGCAGACTTGGTTCTCCTGTTGTAGTATTAGCTAAATAAATTATGTTGAACAAGGCTTAAGCTGAACATCGCCACAATTGTTCTGCTATGTATCGGTACTTATTTTCTTAACGTGTGAATGACAAGCATTAAGAATAACAAAATATAGCTAATTCTCTTGCAGATTGTCTCATTTGATTATGAATGTAACGTTTATATAGGGGAACTACACTGTTAGCAATAACTTGGTATGCATGTATTTCATGTTAGCTTAGCTTCTTAGCCTGAGCCAACTCTGTTTACTTCCAGTTCGGAGGCAGCAGGTCCCGCCTCGGCTCCGCCTCTTTGCCCTTATTTTGAGCAGGCGGGATTAGACTCTGACGTTGCTGTCAAGCGTTAGTGGCCGACTCCGCCTACTAAGGGCTTCTCGGCAACTCTGCAGAATCCTATGGGTGACGTCACGGACACTACGTCCATTTATATATACAGTCTATGGTTAGTACACACCTTTAGACTCACAGACACCCTTGTGATATCACAAGGTTTACAGATGGTACACCGGTAATGTAGCGAGAATTGTTGGAAGAAGTTGATAGTGTCACAGCAGTCGAAAGTCTACGGCCATGCTAGTAGTTCAAGGAGGCTTTACTTAGAAACTGATAATGATACCATTCTTACAAGCTTACAATGAAAATGCTAAGATAATGATGAAACAAAGATTGGTTTAGCCATGAGACTTCCTTTGAGCATACAGTTTAGAAGTCAGTGTAGATAACAAAATCTGGGATCTATTCATCTTGTATGGTGCCTAACTTTATTATATAACAAACTAGGTATGAAATGCATCCGAACAAAGTCGGAGCCGCAAAAAAAGCTGATATTATTGCCAACAACAGATTAGGAAATGTTTGCTTTAAGTCTTGTTGTTGGCCTGAAAAATACTTTTGTTAATCACTTACGTCCTCACTAAGTGTTAATTAAAGCTGCAAGCAGTGATGATCGGGCCCTTGCACATCCAAAGTTTTGACCATGAGATAATGCAGCTTGATTGTTCATGGCAAAGTATCGTCATTTTCCATTTCTGACGCCACCACAGCCAAATCCACCCAACACAGACACACAACTTTTTATATGGAGCTTCCCCAACCTCTGAAAGCTTATCATACCAAATTCGGAGAGTTATGAATAATCTGAACGGAGACATTAAATACCAAAACATCTTACTTCCTGCTGCCAGTAGGTGGCGCTTGGTCGATGAGTGAATATTGACATGCAGCTGTCTTCAGGCCTGGACTCTGGTCCCCCATGAGAAATGTGGAGCTTATACAAATATTTTCAAGTTACAGCGACTTCTGTTTCAAGGCTGAAAGACGCTTTTTCGTTGCCACGCGAGGGAGTTGGATGTAGACTAAAGCTTTTGAAATCTTGAGATCCTTCTGTCTCAACTGTGGTGGAAAGAAAAAACAGATCCATTCGTTTTTAGTGTCTCAAGAATAGACCGCTACTTTCTCTCATATATTGGAAAATTATTGCCAAGTGGAAATGTGATTTTAGGTGATACAAATACAATTTTCTCCACCCACCTTTTACAAAGAAAGCACACGGTGTGGGGGTGGAATGTGATGGATGAAAAACTTAAAGAAAGAAACGTAATCACTGAAGAAGTGTCAGCATACAATATTTCCCTTTGGAGTGTATTACGAGAGAGAAGAAAGAGAGAGACAACAGAGACAGAGGATATGCCGTAATGGGAATAAAAACAAAGGAGGCAGAGGAGCTGCAAAATGAGAGTGATGGAGATCCGAATAGTAAGAATAAATGGGAAAGAGGACAGCACAGGTTCAAAAGTAAATTCTGCCAGATAAGAAGTGGATTATTGCGAATAATATCCATCTGATATTGTAAAAAATGAGATAAGAATACTGCGGTCAAAGGCCACCAAAATGAATTGAGTGTAACACACGTAAAAACACAACAGTTGATCAGTATCACACAATCCAGAGGTCATCTAGGGCTCTGTCAGGGCATATCATTATCTGCGAAAAGATGAAACATCTCTTTTCACCACAGAGAGGAGCTGTCATTATAGCAGACTCTTGGAGTAAATAAGTGAAGGCCAAAGCCCACCCTCTCAACAAGGAAAACAGCCATAACTCTCTGCCCTCTCTCAGACAAAATTATGATGGTAACTTTTATTTTATGGGGACCAGTAGTGTAACAGGCTCTCATCCTCAGGTTGCTCTGTACAGGGGCAGAATATGAGTTTGTATCTCTGCGGGAGAGGTGGAGGTCTGAGACTGAAGATCCTCGGTCCTAGCTACACATCTGTTATGTACTTCAGACTTGCACAAGCTCAGGTATCATCACTTTAGACTTGAATCTTGTGCAAACATGCACAGCTTTATTTTTGAACAAATAATATTGTTTTACCTGGACAAACATCAATATATGTTGGACACAGACACATATATTGCAACCGGATCTGTCATCTGAATGTGAAGAAAGATAAAAGTCCTCACTTCTAATCAGAATTGAAACATCTGTTTGCTTCAACCTTTGAGACACAGAAAGTGGGCTGTCTGTAGGAGCTAATAATAATAATAATAATACATAATATTTATATAGCGTCTTTCACGAAACCCAAGGTCGCTTCACAAGTCGGGCAGGGGGGGGGAGTAGGGGAAAAGAGGCAGACAGGTCAGGGGTGGGGGGGGCAAGCAAGTAGCGGAAAAATAAACCTATCAAACTAACTATATAGTGGGGAAAGCCTTGGTGAAAAGGTGCGTTTTGAGGGCTTTTTTGAAAATGTCCAAGGTTGGGGCGCTGCGGATTTCGGGGGGGAGAGAGTTCCAGAGGGTGGGGGATGCTACACTGAAAGCTCTGTCACCGAAAGTCCGCAACCTGGTGCGGGGGGTAGAGAGGAGATCCTGTCCAGACGATCGGAGCTTCCGGGATGGAGTGTGGTGGCGGAGAAGGTCGGGGGGCGAGGGCATGGAGGGATTTGTAGGTCAGAAGAAGGAGTTTATATGTGATACGGTGCTTGACTGGGAGCCAGTGGAGGTGGATGAGGGTGGGGGTGATGTGCTGCCAGGGCTTGGTGTGAGTGAGCACCCTGGCAGCCGAGTTCTGCACATACTGGAGCCTGTACAGGGCTTTACTGGGAACCCCGAACAGGACTCCGTTGCAGTAGTCCAACCGGGAGGAGACGAATGCATGGATGAGGGTCTCGGCCACGGAATCGGAGAGTGATGGTCGTAGACGGGAGATGTTCCTGAGGTGATAGAAGGCAGACTTGGTGACGGATTTGATATGTGACTGAAATGAGAGAGTTGAGTACAGGATGACACCCAGGTTACGGACTTCGGGAGACGGGGAGATGGAACAGCCGTCAATGTGGAGGAGGAGATCCCCAACCTTCCGGAGCAGTGCCTTGGGGGCCACAACCATGAGCTCAGTCTTCTTACTGTTGAGTTTGAGTAGATTTGCTGTCATCCAGGTTTTTATGGCATGGAGACAATTGACCAGAGACTGTGGAGGGTGCTGGGCAGATGGTGAGGTGCTGAGATAGAGCTGAGTGTCATCAGCGTAGCAGTGGAAATTGAGACCGAAGTAACGTATGATCTGGCCAAGGGGGAGCATGTAAATGGTGAAAAGTAGAGGACCAAGCCTTGGGGGACACCATGGTTGACTGGGGCCGGGGGGGAGGATGAGCCGCTGATGCTGACAAACTGAAACCTGGTTGAGAGATAGGACTGAAACCATGACAGAGCTGTGCCAGTGATGCCAAGGTTGTCGGAGAGGCATTTCAGGAGGACTGTATGAGAAACGGTGTCAAAGGCCGCAGAGAGGTCGAGGAGGATGAGAATACTGATTTGTCCGGAGTCAGCAGCGAGAAGGAGGTCATTAGTGATCTTGAGGAGGGCGGTCTCTGTGCTGTGATGTGCTCTGTAGGCTGACTGTAGGGGTTCGTAGAGCTCATGGTTGGACAGATGTTGATGAAGCTGGGCGGCGACTGCTCTTTCCAAGGTTTTACTAAGGAAAGGAAGGTTGGAGATCGGTCGGTAGTTGTTCAGCTCCTCAGGGTCAAGACCAGGCTTCTTGAGGATGGGAGTGATGGAGGCGGTTTTGAAGCAGGAGGGAACTATTCCAGATGACAGAGAGGAGTTGATGATGTCTGTTATGATGGGGCAGAGGGTGGGAAGGCAGGCCTTGACCAGCACCGTGGGCATGGGGTCAAGGGAGCAGGTGGAGGCCTTAGCATTGGTCACCAGCTTCGAGACCAGTGGAACATCCACTGGGGAGAAGGAGGAGAGAGAGCATTGGGGATTGAGGGGTTGAGCTGGGAGTGTGCATTTCTGTGTCAGGGGCCAGTGCAGAGAGGGGGAGGGGGCGGACACCAGGAGTTGTTGATGAATGGAGATCATCTTAGCCTGAAAAAAGTTGAGGAATTTGGAGCAGAGGTCAGGAGCTTCAGCAGTGTACGTGGCAGGGAGGGGGCGGAGCAGTCGGTTGATGGTGGAGAACAAGGATCTGGGGTGATTTTGTTGTGAGGTGATGAGGGAGGAGTAGTAAGCGGTCTTGGTCTTGGAGAGAGCCTCCTTGTAGGACCTCACATGGTCCACCAAGGCCATACGATGGACGGTGAGGCCAGTTAGTCTGGAAAGCCGCTCCAACCGACGACCAGTTTGCTTCATTGTGCGAAGATCAGAGGTGAACCATGGTGCCGGGCAGAGAAA
Organism: Notothenia rossii; assembly: GCF_949606895.1. Lineage (NCBI taxonomy): Eukaryota > Metazoa > Chordata > Actinopteri > Perciformes > Nototheniidae > Notothenia > Notothenia rossii. Next base: position 46,696,482 of record NC_136905.1, on the reverse strand, counting down.
AGACACCGTCCGGCTTCTGAGGGGAGCCAGAGAGTCCAGGCTGAGAGAGAGGGCAGTGTTGTAGCGGGCCACCAACACGTCCGGCGAAGTGTCGGAGAGAGCCGGGGCCATGTGGGTTATGAGGAGGTCTGATAGGGCTGATGCACTCACTGATTTGGTGTCTCTGAAGGTGATTGTGCGCCTGGGGCGCTGCCTAGGCAGGGGGATGGGGATGGTGAAGATGATGGCATGGTGGTCTGATACTTCCAGGTCTAGGCGCTGCAGGTGAGAGGGGGGGGCACCAGTGGAGCAGACTAGATCCAGCGTGTGACCTTTGGAGTGGGTGGGGCCCTGGACATGCTGTGTTATGTTAAGGCAGTCCAGAAGTGACAGAAATTCTGCGGCAAAGCTACAGCTGGTGGAGTCGACGTGGATGTTAAAATCTCCCAGCAGATAGGTGGAAGGTGACTTAGAGCAGAGAGAGGACAGAAGCTCACTCAGCTCGGACATGAAGGTGGTGGAAGCTTTGGGGGGGCGGTAAATCAGGGCAACCTGGAGTAGAGGTGATCCGGAGAGCGAGAATGTAATACACTCAAATGATGTGATATGTGGAGAGGGAATCTCCCTGACCCGGATGCCTGCTCGGTGGATGACAGCCAGCCCGCCGCCGTGGCCCGTGGAGCGAGGTTTATGGAGGTAAACGTAGCCTGGGGGAGTAGCTTGGTTGAGAGCGAAGAAATCCTGCTTGTTCTGCCATGTCTCCGTTAAACATAAGAAATCAAGTTTCCTATCAATGATGATGTCATGGATGAGTAGTGCTTTATTGTTGAGGGAGCGGGTATTGAGCAGCATGAAGGTGGCTGCAGAGGAGACAGGAGGAGTGCTACTGTCAGAGCAGGCCAGGGGCTTCAAACAGCTGGTGCGCACGTGACGTGTGTTTAGATGACGTCGACAAGCAACACGGAAATGCAGAGCCGATTGTACCACAGGAATACTAGAATTTTTGTGAATAAATTTGTAGCGGGATGATCTGTGTATGTAGCGGGGGCGCTGCAAGAGTCCTGAAGATCTGATGGCATCCAGGCAGACTGGTGCAGTAGAGCTGAAAAAACTCAGAAGTTGGAGAGCGGAGTATTGAAGCACCACATCCACAGCAGCTAACCGGCTAGCGACCGAGCCTCGAGCAACAGCACTCCGCGGTGCAATGATCGGAGCTAACTCACGGACAGTTCGGCCCTCAAGGCAACAGTCAATCCGGTTTAGGGATAATCCAGGTGGCGAGAGAGGTGGAAGTCCGAGCCAAAAACCCAGGGGAAAAACGGGATCCGGCGGCTGTCGATGCTAACAGCTGACAGGTAGCTAGCCCCAGACAGCTGATCTACAGAAATGGTGAGTAGCCAGATGAAAAAACTGAACAATGCGATCATCACAGTTGTGACAGAACAGTAGGCTATATATGATCCAGCAGTCAAAACGAACACTTTTTACAAGGCAAGAAAAGTTAAAACGCAGACGGAGAAGCGGCGAACAAGCAACGCCAGCGTCCTCTCACTCATCTGCTACTCATTGAAGTTGAGGGCACGAGATGAGTTTGTGCACAGATGGAAGGCTCTGTGCTAATTCATGATCAGACAGAGAGCATCATTCATCAGGCCAGCTGTTCTCTGTTCACTAAACCAAGATCAATAACCTTGTCAAGCTTTACAGGACGTAGTGCAAGTGACCCACTGATTTGTGTGTGTGTGTGTGCGTGTGTGTGTGTTTGTGTGTGTGTGTGTGTGTGTGTGTGAGTGAGAGAGAGAGAGAGAGAGAGAGAGAAGAGAGAGAGAGAGAGATTCACAGTCTTCACACAGTAACTGCAATTTGAAGTGTGAGGAGGGAATCATCTTATTTACTCTAGTAAATTAAGCATGCCATTAAATATATTTATAAAATTAAATGCAATTGTTTTTCCATTTGTTTGTTTTTTCTCCAATTAATGGGGAACAGAGCGAGAAAACGCATGTACCTGTGGTCCCAGCAGGGACCGAACCAGCCAAATGCTTTACCAAACAGTGGACCAATCCCAAATCACCCCCTCTACCCTACCCCTCCGTGACGGAGTGAACTCCGTCTGTAGCCACACTCGCAGCTGAATGAAATTCCCTCCATTAAGGGTTAACCCTAACCCTAACCCATAAATACAGCGGCAAGCTTTGGGACAAACTCCCCTCTCTCCGGCAGAAACAGGAAATGCCTTAACTGTAGCCTATGTAACAACGGTTTCAAATCAGCATCTCTTTGACAAAAAATGTAAATTAATAACTCAAATAAAACTCCAAACATCTTTCATTTTGTTACTTTTTTGTAAAACTCTTTTAGTTTTAAACCTGATGTTTATAAGCTTCTTAGTTTTTGCAACAGTCTGTAAATATACACAACTTTATAATAAAATGCACACATTTACCTTTTTCTAGACTAAACACAGGTATGATCCTAAGTTAAACACATATGAGGTAATCATGAGGTTGTTAACATCGCAATTTATCAGTGGATATCTGCTGGAACTACTTGTAAACAGCGTCTTTCCTGACGGACACACACAGCATTGAGACCGGTCAGGTAGAGACCGGTTGTCACTACCCGATCTGCCCGATCTGTACTGCGCATTTGCGAGATGGTCCGCCATATTGGACAACTACATACGGCAACTCTAATAGGACACTTGACACAGTGGCATTTGGCAAAGCAGAAAAAGAACACTAAAAAAACCGAGAGAGATGAGTTATTGTTATTACAACGTGACTTCACTATTATTTAACAACTCTTTTTATTGGGTTCTTTTATTTGGGGTTAAGTACATTGTCAGAATAAGTGAGAAATGGATTTAACTTATTTTAGACAGGTTTGGAACAGCACTTAATATGGCGGACCCTCTGCGCGAACAGAGGGGGAGTGTGTAGGGGTAGGGTGTAGGGGGTGATTTGGGATTGGGCCAGTGAGATGAGTGGGAGAGTGTGTGAGAGAAGAGGATACACAGGGAGAGAGCTTCCTGTTACAAGAAGAGCAAACACAGCCGCGAGGCGGAGTCACTGGGCTTTGGCTTGCGGCTTACACAAACATTACACACTTTACCTAAGGCAAGCAAGAGACTTCACACAACAAAGCTATCGTTTTTGCAATCTATTTTTTGTTTCACTTTTTAGATTTCACTATAAACAACAATTTTGAAAAGTCTCAATGTCCTGAAATAGCTGAATCATTTAATAGTTGAATGGTTTCTGCAGCTGAAAGTAGGCTGAAGGAGTTAGATATTAAATGTAAGTAATAGTGAATGAATGTGTATTAAAAAGAGAAAAGAAAGTAAAAAGGCTTTGAAAACCAGCAGAATATTTTAACTGCAAACTTTTTAACTAACTTGATAGCGAGTGATCTGTCACCATGGCAACGGCATTTGATGAAACCCCATAATACGATTAGATGTGTTGATGGCTGCAACGTTACCAAACCTGAGAAGTTTTGGGCCGCTTGGAGCATTTTCACTAACTGAAGTTATGAGAAAACCGTGTTTCATGGTGAGCATTGTGAGAGGTTTTCATACAATTCAAGCATAAAATGATGTCCCAGGAGTGTAGGGTTTGGGAATTATGGCAGTTTAAAAAGAAAAATATAAGACGAATTTCAAGCTGTGACATCACACACTCTAGACTTAACGAGCTGTGCAATACACACTAATGTTAAAATCTGAAGAAGGCCTCTTTACCAAGCTCCAAACTAAGTTAAATATCTCAAAAAGTGTAAAAGATATCAAAAATGATAATAATAATAATAATTATACTGTAAGTTTTATAACTGAAGGTCTTGTGATCATTTTAAAGTTGCTGAAAGTATGTGGAAGGAGTAGCATTTGGCGCACGGTATAGTTAAACAAGGATTTGAAGGTTCCTCCCATTGATTTCCATGTTAAAAAAAGAGTTTAAAAAGCTGAATATTTCAAAAAGTATAAAGGTCGTAAACAAGAAAAGTCAAAGCACACATGTCCTGAAGGAGCTGAACATTCTAATATTTTAATGGTTTCTGTAGCTGAAAGTATGTGGAAGGAGTAGCATTTGGCGCACGGTGTAGTTAAAAGAGGATTTGAAGGTTCCTCCCATTGAGTTACAGTTAAAAAAAGAGTTTAAAAAGCTGAATATTTCAAAAAGTACACAGAGCAGCATTCACACTAATGAAGTTGTTACAAAGTGGGATTCAGTTGCACCAGAGAACAATCTACACTTTAGAATTGCTTGTACCCAGATGCAATATGAGCTGAAGCTGAGGGAGCTGGTCTCCCTCCCCAGATTTAAAGTGATCTCAATGAGACGCAGCAGCTATCTTCAGATGCTTTGTAGGATGATGTTTCTGATTGTGGCAGCCATTCTGAGACATCTGGTTCAATCTCTGTATCTTTTAAAATTGCAGTCAGTGTATTATGTAATGTAATGTGTATCCATTTGTACATAAATGCACAAATGGATTTTGTAGTAATTTCTCCCAGCACGTTTTATCCCCATAAGTAATGTAGCGGCCAAAATCATATAGAAATAAAACTGATAATTAACTTAAAATAACACTGCCGCTGAATCAACATTGTGAGATGAGCCACCCCCCCACAACCGACAGGTGTAAAAAAATGTTTTTTTGCAAAAATATTTCCTGTTTATTATTATTATCAGGTAAATGGTAAATGTGCATGTATGTCGTTCAGTATGCGTTTACAGGTGAATAGGTCTGCATTTCCTGCCAAATACTAGCCTCAAAAAGATTAAAATATAATTAATGCAAATAAACTACTTCTACTAATAGTAATAATCATAATCAATTCAATAATATAAATACTATATTATTTTTATTATAATATAGTTGTAATATAGTCAAGACAAAACATGCTTATGACATGCTCAAAAACGGATATTTCTTAAATCTGTATTCAAATGTAGTTCCCTCTGTCAGCAATGTATCAACAACTACACACACATTTTTACATTACATTACATTACATTACATTGCATTTAGCTGACGCTTTTATCCAAAGCGACTTACAATAAGTACATTCGACCAGGAAGATACAACCTTGAAGAAAACAGAATCATATAAGTACATCAGGTTTCATAGAGCCAAACATTTCAAGTTCTACTCAACTGGCTTTAGATAAGCCAGCCCTTTATTAGTATATAAGTGCTTTGTTAGTAATTCTATCGCTCGAAGTGGAGTCGAAAGAGATGAGTTTTCAGTCTGCGCCGGAAGATGTGCAAGCTATCTGCTGTCCTGATTTCAATGGGGAGCTCATTCCATCATTTTGGAGCCAGGATAGCAAACCCACGTGTTGTGGCTGATGGGAACTTGGGTCCCCCTCGCAGTGCGGGTGCAGCGAGCTGTTTGGCCGATGCAGAGCGGAGTGCACGTGCTGGGGTGTACGGTTTAACCATTTCCTGGATGTAGGAAGGGCCAGATCCATTCGCAGCATGGTAAGCAAGTACCAGTGTCTTGAAGTGGATTCTAGCAGTTACCGGAAGCCAGTGAAGGGAGCGGAGGAGCGGCGTGGTGTGGGAGAATTTTGGAAGGTTGAAGACCAGACGAGCCGCTGCATTCTGGATGAGCTGCAGAGGTCGGATGGCACATGCAGGTAGACCAGCCAAGAGGGAGTTGCAGTAGTCTAGGCGTGAGATGACGAGAGCCTGGACCAGAACCTGCGCTGATTTCTGGGACAGCTGGGGACGTATCCTCCTGATGTTGTAAAGCGTGTATCTGCAGCAGCGGGTTGTAGCAGCAATGTTTGCAGTGAAGGACAGTTTGTTATCTAGGATCACACCCAGATTCCTTGCAGTCTGAGTCGGGGAAACAACAGAGGTGCCGATGTTGATTGTTAGGTCAAGAGTGGGACAATCTTTTCCCGGAAGGAAAAGCAGTTCAGTCTTGTCAAGGTTGAGCTTGAGGTGATGAGCAGACATCCACCGAGAGATGTCTGCTAGGCAAGCAGAGATGCGTGCGACGACTTGGGTCTCTGAGCGGGGAAAGGACAGAATAAGTTGGGTGTCGTCAGCGTAGCAGTGGTATGAAAAACCATGCGGGCTAATGACAGATCCGAGCGTGTTTGTGTACAAGGAGAAGAGGAGGGGACCAAGAACCCTGAGGTTAATTAACAAGGGTCGGACTCGGACCCTCTCCAAGTTACCCTGTAGGTATGAGGTGAGGAGGGAAAGTGCAGTGCCTGAAACTCCAAGTTCTTGGAGAGTGCGAAGGAGGATCTGATGGTTCACCGTGTCGAATGCAGCAGACAGGTCCAGAAGGATGATGACAGAGCAGAGGGAGGCTGCTTTAGCAGTGTGCAGTTCATCAGAGACAGCAAGGAGAGCAGTATCTGTTGAGTGACCTGCCTTGAAACGAGACTGGTGCTTTAGGAGAGGGTTTACTCTTGCCTCCTTGAGACGGTTTGGAAAGTGACCAGAAGTTAGAGAAGTGTTGAGGAAATGGGTGAGAAACGGTAGAATATCAGGAGCGATAGTCTGAAGGAGGTTTGAGGGGATAGGGTCCAGAGGACAGGTGGTAGGACGGTCAGAGGTAACGAGGGTAAGAACCTCACTTGGAGAGAGAGGGGAGAAGGAGGTCAGTGTGTGGGTGAAAGGAGGGTCTGGTGACCCAGCGGTGAGTAAAGGTGAGTCAGAAAAAGAAGAGCGAATATCATCAACCTTTTTTTCAAAGTGGTTAACAAAGTCGCTTGACAGAAGGGAGGAGGGGGAAGGGCCTTTCGGGGGGTCCAAGAGGGTGGAGAAGATAGAAAATAGTTTTTGGGGATTGGAATAGGAAGATTCGATCTTATCTTGAAAGAAAGTACTTTTTTGCCTGAGAGATGGAAGCAGAGAAAGAGGAGAGGAGAGCCTGATAGGTTAGGAGGTCGCCATGGTGTTTGGATTTCCACCGTTTCCGCTCTGCTGCCCTAAGGATGGTTCTATTAGCACGCAGTGCGTCATTTAGCCAGGGAACAGGAGGGGACTGACGAGCCTGCCGAGATGTGAGAGGACAGAGAGAGTCCAGAGAGGATGAGAGAGTAGAGAGGAGAGATTCTGCAGCAAAGTTTGGAGGCAGGAGTTGGAACGAGTCAGAGGATGGGAGGGCTGAGAGCACCGATGAGGCAAAGGTAGAGGGGGAGAGGGAACGGAGGATACGGTGGACAGGTGCTGGATGAGAAGAGATTAGGTTGTTATGTTTGGAAAGGGGTAGAGAGAATGAAATGAAGAAGTGATCGGATGTGTGGAGCAGGTTTACAGAGAGGTCTATCAGTATTTCTCTGTGTTGTGGTTGACATGATGATGACTGTTAGGAGTTAAGGGGAGAGGCTGAGCATCACCATGAAATGTGCAAATTGACATAAAAATTAGGGGTGCACCGAATGGGAAATTCTTGGCCGAAACCGATACTGAAAATAGGAAACAGTTGGCCGAAAACCGAATGCCGAAAGGCCGAAAATGATTAATAGAAATATATATATATATATATATATATATAATGTATACATTTTTTACCAATGTTGTTCTGCTACCTGATTATGGAAATATACATGATTATGGCAAAACTTAACTTAAATAATAATTACTATTATGGGTCCATAAAACATTTATTCAGCACTTTTGAATGCATACAGTACATTAATTCCAAGTCAAGTGCATTTTCTTTTCTCTGTAGGATAACTACAACAAAGTGCATTCAGAACAAAGCCAAGGTGCTTTAAAATAAACATCTAGGCCAGTAGGCCTACAACAAAATAGTGTAAATAAAGACTAAGAGCCAGGCCTTCAACAACAACAAATGCACCTATAAGTTTGGTAACCTAACGTGTTGTTGTGATGACGTAATCAAAACGCGGCGACAAGCACGGCGCGCGACCATGCTCGCGGCTGGCTCACAGCCAACATGTCTGCCGCTTGGAGATATTTCAAAATATCAGAGAAAGAGACGCGGATTGCGATTTGTAAAACGTGTTCAGCTGACATTTCTCGAGGGGGTGTAACTGCAAAGACTTTCACCACTTCGGGATTACTCCACCACTTGAAATCAAAACACCCGGACAAATATGCGGAGTATGATCAACGTAACCGGCCGAAAGCCGAAAGGGCCTTTTTAACCATTTTCGGCCGATAATTTTTGGTGGCCGAGTATTCGGTGCATCCTTAATAAAAATGAATAAAAGTGGAAAAGATGGTCCATGTTTTTTGGGCTGTAAACTTTAACTGTTATGTAAGCCAACTAGTCAGACAGTTTATCACTCTTCTTCCTGTACATTAGCAGATAAAAGGCATAACATACTTGAATGAATGTTAAATAAAGAATGCTGGAAATAACTGCATTTCCATTAGCCTATATGCTGTGCAGAGACTGCCTTCCTCATGTCGTGAATTGCAGCTGATGTTTTAATATGGCAATTGGCAATTTCACTTATACAACATTCCAACCCAGTCTCATGGCATTTCGTGTTCACCAACACGATTTTTAATCTATTGATTCGTGTACACCAACACGATTATCCCCTTTTTTTCGTGTTGCACAGCACGATTTTTAAAGCAATGTATTTCTACTGGTAATGTGTTAAGACCGGAAGCTGTGTGGTTCATAAAAAAAAAAAAAATGCTATGCTTTAAGCTCGCTGATTGGATGTTTTAGCCGCAATGCATGTGGGAATTTGGTGTTTATATGATATGAAATTGGAAAAACATTTTAAAAGAATAAAATAATACATAATTCCGAGTGTTCTTGCTTTTCTCTTTGAAATTCATCACATAACGGCATTGTAATACACGGTTCGGCTGCATTACATATTACAGATCTGCCGTAGTTCTTTATTTATAGAGCCCCGATGAGAAGACCTTTGAAAAAACTGGAAGAAATGCCGCCGAAACCGAATACTTGACGTGGATCATAAATATATCAACAATTAAACAACATCTTCAATTTCTCTTCACACAATACGTCTCCTTGCAATATCAACACTAATTCGGCTGACTTTTACATTTGATCTAATTCGTAGATAGGTTATATTTACACCATAATGGTGCACAGCTGATATAAAAGGACTTGTAGTTTTTAAAGATATTACTGATTTTCTTTGAATATAAGAATGTAAATACTGAGTCTGAAATAGTATAGCAATATGCTGTAAAATTATGTGAAAGCATGAATAAAACTACACATCTTCCGATGTTGTACATAAATAAGTGTCCTACACTAATAATACAAAGTTATTATGGCTGTGTGTACCTTGTGTGCACCGCCTAGTGGTTAAAGCACGTTATTGAATTATTGTTTTTATGTGTTATATTTGATCAAAAAAATATTAACAGTACATACTTTCACAGGGGGAAAGTAGAAGGTCAATGATAGAAATATAAAAAATTAAAAATCAAGAAGATACTATAAGTGATCTCTACAATAAAACAGTTTAGTGCAGGATGTACAAAGATATTAATAGGAGGGGGTGCAAAACAGAAAAACGAATTAACCTTTATTTAAACACTAAATAATACTTTAGATTAAGGTCATCTTTTAAATAAGAAAAAAACTTTGGGGGTATCTACGTATAGATAAATATTAAGCTTGACAAAGTACTTAACGTCTAATATATTGCTTTCCTGCCATGTTAACTATGTTGAAGCACTTATTTTAACTGATATACCTATGAATTATACTCTTATGTATGTAGATAGTATAAGAAATGTGCAGAATATGACAGTTTAATGGTGGAGGTACACACATATTGATAGATGTCTTGTAATGAGCTGTTGAGGAACCTGTGACCCAAGATTTTCATTCATTGCATACACCGTAGTTGTGTATATGATATGTCAATAAACCTTTGAAAATCTTGAAATCTTGAAAGGGATGTGCAAAATAGCCATTATACAGTCTTTAATGAACTATTAGTAGAGAATAACGAGTAATGAATATACTTTATTACTCGTTTCCATTCATGTCAATTGCAGATAAATGTTTAGTCTTCTCAAGCACCAACTATCAAATATCTCTCCTGATTGTTGGCACTTGACAATCACCTTCCCTGAATTTTACTCAGGTGTATCTAAAGTCTGAATTAAGGGTTGTTTATATTTCACATCATTAATCAGAATCTGCAAAGTAACTCAAATAAGTGTAGTGGGTACCAGGTTAACCTCTGAATTGTACTGGAGTAGAATTACAAATTAACAATGAGCTGTCATGTGGGTATATATTAATGCTGCGCATTATGGACACAAACGATTTTCACCCATTTATTAATCATATGTTTTACATTTGATAACACCAATGTGTTTAATACTGGCAACTTCTAATTGTGGGAAAAACGAAAACGTTCAGTCGAGACGTCCCATAGTACATTTTGCGAAACACAATAGCCAGCATGTGTAGTTCTGGGGGGGCGTTCGATTCCAGTTTTGGATAGTCTGGTGGTTTTGTTCCATTTCAAACAGCTGTTTGATGCTCGGCGTAACCTTGGCGCACTGCCACTCCAACATCCAATCCAGGAGCTTGAAGATTAATCACGGGGACTGTAGTCCTAAACGATAGCTGGGGATTATGGGTAGTGTATTGTCTTCGGCCATCCTAAACTCCTAGAGGCCTACGTCTGTCTCCGGTTATTTTTATTTTGATATTCAGTTCCTGACGGACGCCAAAAAAGCCAGAGATTATGGAAATAAACCAATAAATAAAAACAAAGATAATTGTGTGTTATTGTAACAGTGTGTTATTTTGAAAAGAATAACAAATTAGAAGGAAAAAAAGATTTAAAAAATACAGATTTCAGTATCCTGAGGCTCTCAGCCCCATTTATTTTCCTCACAGACGGCAACACAAGTCAGAAATTATACGATTTAAAATAAAAGCAATAATTGTCGCTTGATATTGAGTAAGAACATGTTTTTATGAACCACACAGCTTCCGGTCTTAACACATTACCAGTAGAAATACATTGCTTTTAAAATTGTGCTGTGCAACACGAAAAAAAGGGGATAATCGTGTTGGTGAACACGAATCAATAGATTAACAATCGTGTTGGTGAACACGAAATGCCATGAGACTGGGTTGAACATTCGCAAGTTGTACATTTGACTCATACAATAACCCACCTTCGAGTGATGCTCTAGTTTCTTCATGTTTTGTTTTGTTTCCCTCTTGCTTGCGCCGGATTGAAACTGTCTTTTCACCGACATCTCTTCACCTGCACTAGTGGCCGTATCAAAGCCGTGATTGGTCAGATGTTGATTCATTGCAACGGTGTCAGGTGACAGACGTGCTCCCCTTGTCACCTCTCACTATCGCGGGGTGTGCGCGGAGAACTGAGCGAGGAACTGCGCACAGCAGCTGAGGCCCTCTGGGCTGGGCCCCCTGCGCAAGGCGGGGGCCCCATGCAGCCTGCGTGATTGGCCTGTAGGGAGGGGCGGCCCTGAGCGTTCCAGTCATGCACAACTCATGATAGTCTTATGTGTGAAGCCTGAGCTTCAGACAGACTCATACCTTGATCATGCACCCCACATCTAACCTGGTAAGGACAAGTATCATCCAGTCATGTCCTACACACACGCAACTCTAGTGACGGACATTTTTTGCAAGCGTACTGCAAAGAACAAACTATAATAAATTAATCAGACCAAAAGTATGTATAGCGCACTTACGTTAATAAAAGGTGCTATGTTAATTCAAGTTATTATTATTATTATTATTATTATTATTATTAATAATGCTGAATCCTATAGGACACTGAATCTAAGACAGACAGATGGACAGTGTTGCCCTTTGTGTCCACTAACAATGGGGGTCTGTCCCTCCCTGATGGGCTGATCTCCGGAGCCTGTCTGTTTCTGCTCAAAGGTGATGCTACAGAAGAGGTCTCAGCTTGGAGAAATAGGTCGGGCAGGGTCAATTTGATGTTAGGTCAACTGAATAATAAAAGAGTTGCCTGAGAGCAAATTTGTACGACGGAGGCTAGGCTAGTGATATTAGGGCCACACTTAGAAAAACAAAACAGAGAGATTTCGAGAATAAAGTCGTAATAATACGAGAATAAAGTCAGTTACGAGAATAAAGTTGTAATATTACCAGAATAAAGTCATAGTTACGAGAATAAAGTCGTAATGTTACGAGAATAAAGTAATAATTACGAGATTAAAGTCGTAGTTTCATAAGTGACTTGAGAAGTGGACTTGGAGGAGATTGTCTCCTTTCTACATATGTACATGTATGCGGAACTGCACATGTACATGTATGCGGAACTGCAGGACGGAGTCCAGAACAAATGTCCTTACAGGGACAATAAAGTATATCGTATCGTATCGTATTTCTGCAGGAGGAAATGGCTGGTTCTGGCCGACTACATTACATTACATTGCATTTAGGTGACGCTTTTATCCAAAGCCCGCCCATCCAGGATTTGGGCCCGCAGTTTTAATCAGGTCTGAATACAACATTTTAATTGTTTTATTATTATGTTTATGGTTGTTATTTGTAGGGCTCTGTCCTAATATTTATTTTTGTTTTAAACTATGTTGAAAGATTAGTTAAATATAATTTTTTAATTTTGCTATGAAATTCTTAATAAAATTCTGAATGAAAGGCTGCGCGCGCGACTTTTCGGCACATCAGTAACGTTAACAACGAGCTAGCAAGCCAGCCAGGGACAAGGGAGGCTGGCAATCAATTATATTTTGAAGAGAAATTGACTCTCAAGCCGGCTCTCTCACAAACTCCGGCTCTGTGCGCAAGCAGACCGCTGCACACGCTATCTGACTCGCTCAATCTCTCTTTCTCTGTGTCCCCCCGTTGACAATTCAGATTTCCCAGGAAATGTAAGTTTTGGGGTGGGCCCGCCCTGGTAAATCAAATGCCCGCCCAGAGACGTATGTCTGCCGCCGGGTCTGCTTACAATAAGTGCATTCGACCAACAAGATACAAACTTGAAGAAAACCGAATCATATAAGTTCATCAGGTTTCATAGAGCTAAAACATTTCAAGTGCTACTCAACTGGCTTTAGATAAGCCAGTCCTTTATTAGTATATAAGTGCTTTATTAGTAATTCTATCTCTCGAAGTGGAGTCGAAAGAGACGAGTTTTCAGTCTGCGCCAGAAGATGTGTAAGCTTTCTGCTGTCCTGATTTCAATGGGGAGCTCATTCCGATTCCACTACAAGGCTATAGTTCGACTCCTTCTGGATCCAAAGCCTTGATTACAAGTCTCATTGTTTCTTGTAAAACAACAAATCCCCTTTGAACAGCTCGTAGATGTAACCAACGATAGCCTTGTAGTCGGCCAGAACCAGCCATTTCCTCCTGCAGAAAGGAGACAATCTCCTCCAAGTCCGTTTGGTTCTTTCTTCGAAATACCGTAATTTTCGGGCTATAAGGCGCACCTGAATATAAGCCGCAGCAGCTAAATTGAATGATGTGTACATATATAAGCCGCACTGGACTATAAGCCGCAGGTGTTTTAATGTTTAATTACCATATGTAAGTGTTCGTGCACAGAGGGGATTGTCGGGAAAGAGATGGCTGTTTGAGGAAGCTCCCATTTAGTAACATTTCAACAAACAAGTTGCATATTTGCATAACCTATTCAAGTGTTAGCATTTAATGCAATAGTAGCTACAGAACATTTACTGTGCTGTGTAAACTGTACTGTATCACATAGCGTTTCAGACACACAAACTTTTCAACTTTCAAACTTAAACGGTGCGCTCCCAGCGCACGTACTGGCAGTGATCTACAGCAGTGGTTTTCAACCAGTGGTACGGGGACAAACTGTCTCGCTCTCGTAATGTCTGTCTGTTTTGCTCTCGTTCTGTCTCTCGTACCACTCTCGGTTCCACTTTTACTTTTGCGCGCTACCTGTCTCACTCTTTTCCGGCCTCCAACTTTTCCTGCTGGAGCCCGCCGCTTAAAGGTGGGGGGCGCGGACCGGCCATAGAGCCCATAGAGTTAAAGGTGGTGGACTGTAACCTGTAAAATCCATAGATTTAGGAGGTCCCCTAGTGGCTGTTAGCTGTAAAAATCCATAGATTAGCCGCACCGTTATACAAGCCGCAGGGTCGAAAAATGGGAAAAAAGGCGCGGCTTATAGTCCGAAAATTACGGTAATAGACATAGTTTCTTGCACAACCTTTTCAAAGTTCTAATACTTATGATAATCTGATGCTGATGTGCCAAAAGATTAAGTCTTTCGTTATTTGAGAAACCTAAACTAAAGTACTGCTTCACAAGATGCTCCACATTACCCATTTTATTGCAGGACGCTGCTGTTGTCTCCTTCTCAAGTCACTTATGAAACTACGACTTTAATCTCGTAATTATGACTTTATTCTCGTAAAATTACAACTTTATTCTCGTATTACTACGACTTTATTCTCCTAATATTACGACTTTATTCTCGTAACATTACGACTTTATTCTCGTATTATTACGACTTTATTCTCGAAATCTCTCTGTTTTTTTTCTTCTAAGTGTGGCCCTAATACTTCGTTGTAAATTTGAGCATAAAGTACACGCTTACAACATTTCCAACACCGCCTTTGTAAGTTCTTGCTCAGAAGTTAACCTCAATGAACTTGCTGTCTGAACAAAGGCTAAGAGAGATGTCAGATGATTTACTCACTACCAAGTTAGACTTGCAATATGTGATAAACATCCAATAGAGGTGATGAAGAGCACACTCAAAATGTAGCGACCTCATGCGTATTAGGTCGAAGAAGTTTAAGGGCCGAGGGGTCTTTAAAATATAAACGTGATGTGTTGCCCAGGGAGTAAGAATGCACCATACAAATGTTATGGCCTAATGTCCATTACATTTTCATATATTCTGTGTACATTACTTAATATTGTCCTAATGTGTACATGGTGCCTTTGAATATATAAAAGTCAAAATGTATTGAGTAGCTTCACTATAGGTGTATAACAATTATAGGTAATGTTATCCAGCAACCCTTTGCACGAAAACAACAGAGATTGTGGATGTCTTCCTTTCTATGTTTTCATGTCGTAGCACGCGTTCCAACCAATTGGAATATAACTCAGGCGTTGAGAAACTCCTCAACATGTTCAGTTCAGAGACGCAGACAGACAGATATTGTCCCCTGGTCAGGGGATGTTCTCTGGGATGCGGGTAGCTGCGACCATTAGCCAGCTGCTCAGGACTCTTACAGTAGATCTATTCTCTCACAACCCACCATTACTCGTTACACACGCCTCTCATTTCTCCTTCTCCTTCTCTCTCTCTGTCTCTCTCTCTCTCTCTCTCCCTGCCACACCCAGAGGAAACATGACAGAAAGAGAAAAACACTCTGACAGAGGAAGAGGAGCAAAGAATGTGTGTGTCTGTATGAGGTCTGACACATATAGCAGGACATTACCAAACACACACACCCCCCCCCCCCCCCCCCACCCCCCCACAAACACGGAAGACACTTTATATTACCAACTCAAACAGATGTGCACATGCGGGAAAGTGTACTTAAGTCAAAAGTTCCAAATAAAATAAATGTATCAGATTGTGCACTTAAGTAAAAGTAGAAGTACCAGAGTGTAGGAATACTCTGTTACAGTATAAGTCCTGCAATCAAAATATTACTCAAGTAAAAGTAGAACAGTATTATCATCAAAATATAGTTAAAGTACCAAAAGTAAAAGTATCTGGAGAAAATCTTCTTAGTTACTTTACAACACTGCCTGTGACAGGTGTGTCAGGACTCATTACCAGAGCTTTGAGGCTGAGCTTATATTTAGAAAATATGTTTTAAAAAGTATTCTTGTCTCGTACATTAAAGTCACTCACTGTTCCTAAATCGTAATTGTATTCAAAATATGTCTTTGTTTTGTACAGAGCTTAGCAATGATTTTTAATATATTATTCACTGAAAATTAGAACAAATATCCAAAATAGAGAATTCCCTTCAATATAATGAAAGATATTGCAAACATTTCTGATTACAAAATATATTTTTATCTCCAAATCATTCAGCCCTAGTGCCCAGTGAATCAAGAAGATGGAGCTATGTTAGCTTCATCTTAAATAAGTGACTCACCCCATGATGGAGAAATTCTCTTCACATTAACATTGGTTATATCTCAGCATACATACATACATATATATAATACATAATATGTTGACTTAAACTGTGTTAAGACACAATTCTCACAAGGTACAGGGATGAAATTGCTAAACCATAACTGTTTATATTCTTGTTTTGTATTCTATTTATGAATTTGTGTTCGTATGCATTTGTGTATGCACATATGTATATATATATATAAATATATAGAGACCATTCTCCTAACTTGCCTGTATATATTATATGAATGATTATATAAATTATTCAAGATTATAAGTATACATTTATATTGTATGTTAACATATACAGTATTAAGATGTAAAAAAAAGAAAAAGGGAGAAGGGGTCGGATTAAATAAGTGTAAACTTCTTCCAACCCCTTTTCAGATGTGTAATTAGCTAAAACTTTGTTGTTTATTGATATCAGACAATGATACTAAAGATTATTTAATTATTAATTAAATGTTTTGTTTTGTTATTGCATTCATTTGTATAGTACTGTATCATTTCTGTATCACCTTTTGTTTCATTTGTATTTTCTTTGGTTTTACACGCTCGAAAAAAATAAATAAACTAAACTAAACTCCCCAAAAATACTCATGTAATGCATGATCCACTCTGGAGAAACCTATCCCCTGCCAAAGACTCACCCGGAGAGGGTTTTCCAGTATGTGCGCCCTGTGAGCCGCATCTGGAGAACTTCCATTTGCCATGTTTTCCTTGTCGTTTTATAAGGAAATACCACTTTTCTAGATCGCAGCTCCTACTCTGGTCACATATTCGTCTTTTGTTCTCCACCTCATGTCTTCATCCCGTCCCACGTCCCTGTCGCCTAACTGGGAACAGAAGGAAACGCTCCCCACGTTCGGATCAGAATGGCTGCTGACTTCATGTACGGTCGGAAAAATCGTTTTTTAACTTAAGTTATAAAACATCAGGGATGGTCATGTTTTAAAAACGTTGCTTTTTTGTTGGGGTGGATAACAACAATACAAACAAAACAAAAGTAGAGCATCAACTGCAGCTACACATAACATTGAAGATCCATCTGATTGAAATTATGTTTAACTTCTATATACAACATTGCAAGAGGCACTTGAAGGCAGCATAAACGAACAGGTGCAGTTCCTGTTGCGCATGGAAAGAGCGCTCTAGCGCAGAAAACCACATCCTGGCATCATAAACAAAACATAAATGAACAGTTATTTGCCTAATGCAGAACTTAAATTGAAAATAAATCCTTCAATGGCCCCCCAGACTTGATTTGGCTACCATTGCTGTAGTTGGTCTTTAAACACTTTGCCCCCTGCTGGGCACAACCAGGAGGACAGATACATCTTGCTGACAATCTCCCAGATGACTGGACAACGCATTTGAAAAGCCCACGTGAAGGCTGCTGATGCTCTCCCATTCAGACAACAGGTGTTTTATTGTTTATCTGCATGATTTACCATTCACCCCTCATCATCTGCAGCCAGTGGCGGCTGGTGGAATTTTTTCTAGGTAGTGCTGTGCCACATGCAATCAATTTCAGCAAACATCCCAGTATGGTGGAGGAGTTTTCAGCGTTAATTGTAATGACTATGCACAAAAACTTAAATCAATTGCCTTAGCATACATACATATATATATATATGATATATGATGTTGCTTACTTGGGGCGATACAATAATCGCCCCTCCGGAAGTAGTTTAGGACGCTGATTGGCAAAATGTTCACATCTTGAATCAGCAATTGGCTAAACTGCTGCAGATACCCGGGGCGATTTCTCCATCGCCCCAGAACTGAACTTCAGTCATACAGTGTACTAGGAAAAGCATATATTTTATGCAAATTATTTTAAAATCATATTTTACTTACTTCTGGGTGCATTCTATATTTTACACATACAAATATTGACAATTTATATAATGAATTAGTAATATTATTAGTATTATTAATAATAATGTTTTTGTGTGTGGCCCCAGCCGCCACTGTCTGCAGCTGAAAGGGAGATCATCATAACAAGGCCACACACACACACACACACACACACACACACACACACACACACACACACACACACACACACACACACACACACACACACACACACACACACACGCACACACACACACACACACACACACACCCACACATCAATAACATGATGGGAAGTTCAATCAAAGAATCAAAGTAAGCTCTGCATTTTCACACCAACCTGTTATTGTGAAGGACACAGAGGTAGAACTCAATACAGTAGGATTGAGAGATTACAGTCACAGTAGAAAGGAAAAAGAGTAGAAAGTCAATGTTGAGAGAGACACATGTTACCAGTGAGAGAATTGAAAAGAAAGAAGGGAGAGAAATGAAGGCAGCCGAGGAAAAGATAGGGAGCAGAAGTTAGCCGACCCAAAAACATTCACATTCTCTAAAGCTTCGAGAGATAACTGGATAACCACATTATTTTCCTACTTTCTCTCTACTTCTTTTTCATTTTGTCTTCTCAATCCCCCTTCTCTGATTCTTTCATACACACTTACTGAAAGTCTGAAAAAAATGTCATGTTGACCCTCTAGAGGGAATTGTCTCTTGAGAACTTGAGATGTTCTCCTCTTGACTGTAAGTCTGAATATGGCATATGTGATCTGAAAATTAAAGATTGGAACCGTACAAATATTATAAACTCTGTAATTGGTGTGTCCCCTCAGAGTTCAGAGCAGTTCATGATCGTGAAACCTTTACTAAACTAAAATTAAAGTTTAGTGAAATATGTTGCTGCCAAATTTGTCCAATAAACCATTTGAACACCATTTTAATTCTTTTATCAGCTGTTGCTGCTTAGACACAACAAACATATATACTTTCCCAATTAAACACATACTGGAACTGAAAAGATCTCAACCAAAAGTTATGAGAGGCCAAGAATGCCAAGAATGTCCACAATCCAAAATAAAATGATTTAAAATGAAGGAGGTATTCTACTGTGACAATCTTTGTTCTGAATAAACATGTTCTGTTTTTTAAGCCATGCCCCACCCCTTGGAGTTGAACTCGAGTGGCCGTTCGTAATTCAATCTTGCAATCTTGCTATGATAAAATAAACCAGAAGAATTTCTTTGAAAAACAAGGCCTGTTCATCAATAAGACAACAGATCCAAGGAGCCTTGTTAAGGAATAAACTATGAGGGAAAGTTCCTCCTCCACAAGGCCTAATCTGCCTATGATAGTGTGCTGAATCTAAATAATTTAGAAAGAAAAGCCTCAGTTATCGTGAACAAAGTCCTGATGTAATACGTTGTTACAAACATCAAGCTTGTGTGTGTGTGTGTGTGTGTGTGTGTGTGTGTGTGTGTGTGTGTGTGTGTGTGTGTGTGTGTGTACAATTTACCAAATATATGGTGTTCTTAGTTTCCATACCTCCTGTGTTTTATGAGTGACTTATCAAGTCTTGGCAAACATGATGCCAAACGTGATTAGTCCATATACATGATGGTATATAAAACAATGCTCGAACCTATAGAAATGCAAAACGGCGTCAGTTTAGACGTATTTCGTCCAAGAGCGAGACTTGGTCAGGGTCCTTTGGAGTGCAGTTCCGACGCGCCAAGTCTCCTTCAGCTTCATAAACAGACGCAAAGAGCTTTCAACTGATTGCAATGTATTCCCATCGGTGGCGGTATTTGACGCTCAGGGAAGCACCGCATCGGTCCATGTCAGCAGCTGTTAAAGCCAATGTGAGCGTCCATTCCCATTGGATAACGGAGAATTGTACACCCGGAAGTAAGTATTCTCCTTACTGTCGATTTATTTTACAGTGATATCTGCATTACTCATCAACTCAAAAACACCAGATTATACCTGTTAATTACACAACAGTAATTGGTTTAAATTGTGTACAATGCTTTTGTGTTTTTCCCCTTCGATTCTGAGAAACAAATATTTTTTTCTGAGTTTAGGATGGCCGAAGACACTACACTACCCATAATCATCAGCTATTGTTTGGGACGACGCCAGTACGCTTTGCTCGACAAACCCCGTGATTAGTCCTCAAGCTCTGTGATTGGTTGACCTCCAACTGTATTATATGGGCTCAGAACAGTTTCATAATGCACACATGCACACAGAAGGATTCACACTTGTATTTCATGATCCGCAAAAGGAGTCACACTTGTATTTCTGGATCCACACTTGTGTTTTTCAATGCACACACAAATGTGTTCCGTTTCATATACAAGTAAATAAAATCCAAATACAGAAAAAAGTTTTACATACAGTATGTATTTTTGATCCACACATATTTGTTTTCCGTTTAAAACCTCTGAACCTGCAAACACAAACTGCTTTCTGTGCATGGATCGCTCTGTATTCGTGTGTGTGTTTTTTGAGACTACCCAGTTAGAAATGTTTGGTTCTAAAAACATTCTGAGAATGTTACCATTCACTGTTCTAGGAATGTTTTCAGCGGGAAGTTTTCTTTTGGTTCCCAGAATGTTCTTCTGAAAGGTAGGATAACGTTCTCTAAAAACATTCTTAAAATGTTTTACATGTGTAATTCAATAATACAAATATTATATTATTTTATTATAATATAGTTGTAATATAGTCAAGACAAAACATGCTCATTACATGCTCAAAAACTTGCGCGGAGAACTGCGCTGAGAACTGCACACAAGCCGAGTTCATAAGCCGAGGCCCCCCTGCGCGAGGCCCTCTGCGCAATGATCGGCCTGCTGGTATTGAAAGGTGCTGTCTAAAACGTTCCTTTAATGTGATATGTTAACAAAGGTCGAACGTTTTCCCTGCAACATTCTAAGGATGTGTTTGACTTTGTTGGGGTAACAGATTAAAGATGTTCTTTAAAAAAAGTTCCCTCAATGTTACATGATAACAAAAGAGGAACATTCTCCATGCAACATTCAGAAAATGTTTTCAGGATGTTATTGAGGCCTGAGATGATAGAAAGTTGTTTTTAAAAGGTTCACAACACAGAATGTTATCCTACCTTTCAGAAGAACATTCTGGGAACCAAAATAAAACCTCCCGCTGAAAATGTTTTAAGAATAGTAGGGCATAATGTTCTAACAATGTTATCAAAAACCTTTTAAGAAGGTTATCACCAAACATTTTAAGAATGTTTTTAGTGAACGTTATCCTGCCTTTCAGAAGAACATTCTGGGAACCAAACTAAAACTTCTCGCTGAAAACATTTCAATAATAGTGGGGCATAATGTTCTAACAATGGTATCAAAAATATTTTAAGAAGGTTATCACCAAAAATATTTTAAACTGTATAAATAAACTTGCCTTGCCGAAGGTCTGCTGCATGTTTTTTGAATGTGATATATTTGATGAAAACATTTAAATATTAAGGGTACATACAAAATAGGGGGAAAGTAGAAGGTCAATGATAGAAATATAGAATAGAAAATATCAAGAAGATACTGTAAATGATCTCTACAATAAAACAATTTAGTGCTGGATGTACAAAGATATTAATAGGAGGATGTGCAAAACAGACAAATTAATTAGGCTTTATTAAAACATTAAATCATACTTCAGGTTAAGGTCTTACATGTAAGCAAAAAGCTGTGGGGGTATCTACAGATAAATATTAAGCCTGACAAAGTACTTAACGTCTAATATATTGCATGGTTTGTTTTGGGACTTGACAATCAAATTTCCTGCAATGTTAACTATGTTGAAGCACTTATTTTAACTGATATTATACATATTTATTATACTCTTATAAGATGTGTGTAGATAGAATAAGAAATGTGCAGAATATGACAGTTTAATGGTGGAGGTACACACAAATTGATAGATGTCTTGTTGAGGAACCTGTGACCCAAGTTTTTCATTCATTGCATAACTACACCATAGTTGTGTATATGATATGTCAATAAACCTTTACAAATCTTGAAATGTTGAAAGGAATGTGCAAAATAGCAATTATATACAGTCTTTAATGAACGATTAGAGAATAACGAGTAATGAATATGCTTTATAGCAGGGGTATTCAACTAAAATTCAACGAGGTCCAGTTAGAGAAAATGTCCCCATGCAAAGGTCCGGAACATCAAAATGTCTAAGTTGCTTTATGAATTAGTGTGATATATATTGAAGTAGCCTGTAGCTTTATCAACGTCTGCATGTAATCAACAACTGACTGCCAATCAAATAAAGAAAGTACAATTAATAAACAACACTATTTATTGTCAATTAACATCGAACTATACAGATATACAGTAAATACTGTGGATATGTGTAATGTTCCTCTCTGGCTGCATTTAAAAATAAAATAGAGAAAATAAATAAAATAGCTTTTGAAAATATGTGCATCTTAAAAATGCTTAATTTTAGATAAATAAAATAAAGTGTAGCAGCAGCTTGAGTTTCCCTTTTTCTTTATTAACCGTTTCACATCACGACTTAAAAGTTTCAGACGATTATTGAACAATATCAGTCTTTACACATCATAACAATTGAACAGTTTTAAAGTTTCTCTTTCTTTCCCTCTTATATTCCAGTCCCTCACTTGCTTTTTTAGTGCGAGAAGTGAGCTCGAGCTTGTCCTGCCAGGAGTTTGTAAATCTGGGATGAAATGGTGTCAGAGCCATTCTCATACACATGCAGGTGCTCATTGGTTACAGTGATGCAAACACAGGTATGGTGAAAAAAGAGAGAACTATTCAAAGCAGAAAAAAAACAGCGTAATATACCATCTGACAAAGGCCTGTGCTATAATGCTTCAATTAACTGGCTATTCTTTGTAATATACTCTGATCAATAGGAGACAGAGATGTTAAGTTATAAATCAAGGGTTTTTATTATTATTTACAGCAGGGGTGGGGAACCTTTTTCCTTTCAATCTTTACAACATCCTCCGAGGGCCGTACAAATTATTGAACTCAACCTCTGCTTAAAAAAACTAAAATCACAGCCAATTCATTTGGCCTTTCTTTCATCCTGTGCAAAGAAAAAGCAACCTCTTAATCCAGAGATCTCACCATGAATCACGTATGCATGCATGTGCACGGTTGTGGCATGACCACAAAAACAGAAAGATATGGACACAAGATGTGTGCAAATGAATTTAGTATCCTATCCATGTGAACATATGTGACCTGCTCTATCATTTTCAGTCAAATTGACCCTGAAACACATTTTGAGTTTGATACACTGTTGGAAAGATGAGATTCTTAGCTTTCTAATGATATCAATATTGTTTTTTTCCTCCAAATATTAAGCCAAATACGTCACTTTACATAATGAATGTCATCGAACCATGATTTTGAGAAAAAGGCCTTCAAAGTTTGCAGTACTTTCTTAGGTATTTATTCAAATGAACCATACCATAAAACGAATTCAACTAGAGCTGTTTGCACAAAAACACACACACACACACACACACACACACACACACACACACACACACACACACACACACACACACACACACACACACACACACACACACACACACACACACACACACACACACACACACATTATACTGTTCTCTTGTTGTCACTTTCATACATCAATACATGGAACAAAGGCACTCACATACACATGCACGCCGTACCAA
The DNA here is from genome assembly GCF_949606895.1 of Notothenia rossii. Taxonomy (NCBI): domain Eukaryota; kingdom Metazoa; phylum Chordata; class Actinopteri; order Perciformes; family Nototheniidae; genus Notothenia; species Notothenia rossii. Next base: position 46,672,834 of record NC_136905.1, on the reverse strand, counting down.
CGTGCACTCCCGTACACTCCCGAACTCACGTGCACGTTCATCAATTTATGTATGTATTTTGGTCATGTTTGAGCACATGCTTATGCGCACACATCTATTCCCATGTACATGGCCATGTGCACACCCAGAAAACATGCACACCCGTACTCACGTGCACGCCCGTACTCACGTGCACACCCATACCCACGTGCACAATCATCGATATACAATTTTTATGAAAAACACTATGAATAAATACTTAAATGAACTGATTGCATGTTAACCTCTAACAATATTAGAATCATTTGGCACAAAAGTTAATTTAGAGAAAGAAGCAAGCAACAGAACAGATAAATATACTACACAATATAAAAATAGCAAACAAACAACAGAGTAGCTAACAGTACTTAAAACCAATTTGAAATATATATTTACAGCATTTATAGAAAAATGACATAGTGTTGATTTATTATGCACTCTCACTCATTAAGGATGAGGTGTTAAGGGTTTGGGGCAGGTGATGTCTTTGGTTTCCTCAGTGCAGAACTCTGATCCTCTCAAAAAGATACCACTGCCGTTTTTCATCAAGCCCAGGGGGAGTCAGTTCAGTGGGACGTGCCTCCTGGTCAGTAAAGCACCCTGTGCGTAGCAGCATGAAGGATTCTTCTTCTTTACCTTCACACTCCTTGGAGTAGACCACTCCAGGCTCGGCACTGGTGAAGCGTAGGTGATGATATCTCTTGATACCTGGAAGCGGTCTGAAGCTGGGGGCAAGGAAGTTGTGCCAGTCGTCTGTTTTGACGAAGGTCTCCCCTGACTCATTGCCAACCAGCTGGGGGATGTTGACTCCAGTGACGGTACTGGACCTGACAGCCTGGCTGATGTCCTTCAGGCAGGACACTGGTGTGCGGCGGAACTGCTGCTTAAACAGGCCAAAGCACCAGTCAGGTGCAAATTTGGTGTGGCCAGCAATAAGAAAGTTGAGGGAGATATCTTCATGGAGTCCCACCATGCACCGCCAAGCAAGGTACCAGAGGAGGTATCTGTTTTTGTTCTGACCAGAGCAGTTGTCACAGTGCAGGTGAACATGTTTCTCCCCAAGCCCATACTGAGAGAAGAAGTGGTGGAGGTAGGCAATGACAGCATTGGAACCCTTGCTGCTGCAATGAGCCTCATCTATGAGGTAGTTTACCTGCTGAGGAACACCTTCACAGCAGACACCAAACAGTCCACACTTCCTGGGAACCATAAAGTAAATGGGCCCGGGCTGGAGAGGGTCACTGGGGTAGTGAACCTGTAATACCAGACCAACAGATGAATTAACTAATGAGTGATCTATACTCTAATTCTAAAAATGTGTGAATATTCATATTGTTACATTCCAAACATTCTGGATTATCACAGCATTCATCACATTCATACACCTCACCTGCTGTGCATAGTCAAAGCTGTAGTGGATGGTGATGTCTCTGCTACAGGGTTGGTTGGGTCCTAATTTGACACCCAGCTCTCTAGCTGTTTCTTTACAGCTGGCGACCATCTCCTGGTAAGCCTGACGCTCCACCCCCACGGTGCGGAGGTGTTCTTCCTGCTTCCTGAGCTTCGCTAACTTGACACAGTCGGGAAAGTTGGAGCTGCGGTAGATGGCAATGTTGTTTTTCTGACAGAACCAACATAGGTCTGTCATCGGCCTCCCAATAATGACACTGGGAGTCAGCTCCTTCCACAGCTTCCTAAATGTGCTGTTGCCAGCAGCACGGTGACCTGGAAAGGTGATTAAAGACAAAGATAGCATTGTTAGATTACTCATCATTAGTTTTCCATTGAGGTTTCCTCGTGTAAAAAAACCCCAAAAAAACAAGATTAAAATATAAGAAAATACCCACCCTTCTCCTGCATCTGAACCTTTTATTTCCGCCACACAGAGGACTTGGTCTCAGTTGTTGGTAGAACACTGATGTCCGTCCTCTTAAACCCTGGAATCCATCTAGGAAGTGGCATGGCAAAGACATCTGCAAAGTTGGTAATGAACCGTACAATTCGTTGGATGTCTTCAAAGGACAACACCCTTTTGGTCACCACACGACCACCACGTCTCATCCTTGGGGCCAAGCCATGTTCCTTGAAGAACTTGATGATGCCTGTCAGCTTGTCTTGAGAAATTCTGGAATGGTTTAAAACATCAGTCTTTGATTGTTTTTTATGGCTTTCTTTAATGTATGCATTGTAGTATATACATTGTCGTTGTATTTTTTCATTATGTAAAAGCATGTATATATATATTTATTTATTTATGTATTACTATTGCTGTAAATTCTGCTTCTATTCAGTTATTGTCAAACTCAGTTCAACTCATGCATGGCTTATCACCACTTCATTTGAAAATAGTAACACTACCAAAAGTGAAGTAGCCTTTTCAAAATCAAACTCACCCATGTAGAAACTTGAAAGTCTCCCGGCAGATTTTGTGCCCATCTAAGAAATAGGACGTTCTCTGCTGTTTCCGCTCCTTTTGGTGTCCTCTCTTTGCACAAGCGGTCTCTTTGGAGAGGTTTATGTTGGAGCTTATCTTTCCAAGTAGCACCAAATGCTTTTCACCTGGAAAATCATATAACATTGCATGTGTTGTGTCAATCACTCATCACACACAACTTAAATCTTTAACGTGTAACAGAACACACAGGCCCACCCCCCACACATTGCCTATAGTATTATGTTAAACACACTCCCATACACACATATTCTATCTATTATAAAGGGTAATAAGTACAGGCTAGTCTGGCAGTGACTCCAGAGTAAACTGCTCTCACATGAGATAATACATTTGTAGCTGCCTATCTCTGCACATCTTTAGATAATTAGGCTGGGGCCACATGTGATTTAAGGGGTAGGCAAAAAAATATGTCTCCCCATGTGGATAAAATGTAGGGTTGAAAAATGTATGAAAATGTTCACCACAATTATTTTTCAATGAGTATTAGCCAACTTTAAGTTGTAGGTGGTTATGTGAGCATTATTTTAATTGTTGTTATGTTTTTAACACTAACCCATACTCACACACACATCGTTACCACAGTCAAAGGTATTTAAATAATATAACGTTATAACGTTACTTACCATTAGTCATTTCATTCATTTGGTATTGTCTCTTGACCATCTCCTCAGGAGTGTAACGGGTGTAACAGGGAACTCCATCATTAAATGTACAGCTACACCTGTAGTCACGGGCCCTCTCAATCTCTTGAGCGCTGTCCTCGCTCACATAATGCCGTACGGACTGAAGTGTCTCAGCCACCGGGTCGTTCAGCAGTGGTTGCTCCTCTGTGGTGTCCTCATACTCTTCAGCATCCGTGGTCTGAGGGCTGCTGTCAGTGTCAGGGCTGTCTGACTCTGAATCGGAGCCGGATAACGGGGAAACTTCAACCGGTGCCGTCAAAAAGTAATCAGTGATCAGCTGAACCCATTGCTCATCAGAGGCTGTCCCTCTCACAATGTTGGAGCTCAACAGTCTTGCGATTTGCTCTTCTCTGAAATCCATCGATCTGATTAGCGGCTAATAAATTGTCAAAGTACGGAGGAAAAATATTTTCGTTTTACTGGGTGAAGGTCGCGAGGAATAATGTTGGTTTATATAGTGTGTGTGTGTGTGTTTGTGTATTTTGCGTTTGTGTGTATTGTGTTGGTTTCCCGGGGAAAACCCTCACAAGAAACACCGGCTGTTGTTATGCCAGCTGTGACGTTACGTTACTCCGTTCTCCGCTTGTAATTATGCCTTTACAAGCTTCAAAGTTGTATTTATCATCTGAATTTGGCGAAACAAGTTTAATATTCTGAAAATAAACTGTCACGGACTCTGCCGTGTTATTTATGATTACTATACGCTTTTCCTTCATAATGTCAGCCGGAGGGAGGGGGGGCAGCGCTGCGGAAGAGCAGCGTGAGAGCTGTCATCTTCCCATTACAAGCTTCAAACATGTATTTATCGTTTGATTTTGGAAATAAAAGTTTCAGATTCTGAAAGCCAAGATGTTGTTTATTTGAAATCAAACAAAACACCAAAACCCCGAAAAACTAGTTTTTTACTCAAATCCACGTTTATTTTGAAATGAGCCGTTGCGACTTCCGACTGATTTCGATAGAGCGGGTCACATATATTATATTATATTATACAAATATTGAAGTTAAAGCATCAATCTGGTGCACTTTGAGAGCAAAATGAGGAGATCTATGGATACAGATGTAGCACTCCAGATAGGACTCACATCGGTGTGTCCCAGTCAAAAATCCAGCCGGATGCCAGTGGCTGGGGGTGTTGCCAAATTGCTAGAGGGCGTTGCCAAAGTTCTCCATTTGTTCAATTACAGGATTTAACCATGAGATGGCGCTTCATTCACAAATACACAAAGACAACTGGGTATTGTAGAACTTAGTCTGTTTGCAATGTTTGCAGCTCTGTAGTTGTTTTTGCTGAATACTGTAGCATTTAATCACTTATTTGTTATGGTTTTCACAGGCTACTATAATGAAAAAATATCAATATTTTAGATCAAATAAAGTATATAGTTTGCCTTATGCAGTATATTTTTTGTAATATTGTTGGGGTGTTTTTACACAGTAGTGAGAGTGAAAAACAGGATAGCACAGATTAATAAAATCAAAAATAAGATGAGCGATACAAATAAAAATAATAATAATGAGAAACTATAAAATAAGAAATGAATAAAACTCAAATGTAATTATAATATCATATATTCTAATGTATTGCATTATTAAGTAATATCATACATTAACCCCATTATAGCAGATGCCACATTGAATGGATGAACACATTTATGCATCAATAAGTACAACAGAGTATTTCTAAATACAAGTTGTAACAATACTTATATTTATGTAATATTAACCCTTTGGAGTCGACCGTCACGCCGGCGTGATCAGATCACATGACCTGTTCAAGCCGGTGCCGCATAAAAACAACATTCAGGACAACATTGCCGTGTGTTTCTGTCGAAAGTACTGGCTTGAAACGATATGCCAGTCTTTCTTTAATGCAAAAAGACCCAGTAAACACGGAGATACGATGATATAAAGTTAATACATTTCAAAAGTATGAGAAATGGAAGCACATCTTTTTATATTTTCGCCGTATTTTATAATGTTACGAAACGGAAAATACTGGAAACTGTAGATCCTGCCCAACAGGATGTATTTACCAGGGAAGGAGTGAGGTAATCAGGTAAACGGAGTGATACGAAGCGAGACGAAAAGAGACGAAGAGGGACGGCGGGAACCGAAGAGAGACGGTAGGAAATGGAGAGAGACGAAGATATACATATTATTGTACATAATGTGTATATATAATAACATAATGATTAATTTCAGATGATAATACTTTTCAGGGTTAAGTCCGGTCTGACAGCGCTTAGCTCTCTGCTGCAGAGAAGATCACTGCTCTAAACAAAGTCAAAAATCCTACATCCAAACGGAATAAATATAATAAATTATTATTAATAGGTTAAGTCTTGTTCATTGTTTTTCACTTTTATTAAATGTTTGATATTTCCGGTGGAAATGGTGGACTATCGGACAGCACACATTCATATATTGTCACTCACACATTCATGCATTTTTTTCTCATATTCATATATTTTAATGCTCATATTTATACATTTTGCTCTCATGCAGATTCATTCAATGTTTACATTTAATATTAAACATAATATATGCATGTCTGAAGACAATATATGTATGCAAGAGAAGAATGGCTTATTATATTTACATCTCTTAATAACATTCATTTTCTGGACTCAATGTGTGTCTTGGCCGGGGGGGAGAGCTGTGGAATGCGACCATCCCCCTTCGGGGAATTCCTCCACACATTCCGATGGCCAATTCGTTTTAAACAAAGAGCTCACATCAACATGGGGGGTGGGGGGCTGGTGAACGGTCTGGTCATTTGTTTATTCCACAATGTTTATCATCATGAAATTAATATCTATATATTTTTATACTATACTTGCACTGCTTCCCGTTTTCAAACTTTATATATCTTAGCATATTCATACACACTGTTCATACTGCTCACAGGCTGCTGTGTATATCTAGTGTATTCATACCCCTCACTGTTTGTTCATCATTCAATTCATTCTATCTTTTATTCTGTAGATTGTGTACATTACTTTTCACTTTACTGCTTGTTGCACTCCTGGTTAGAAGCTAAACTGCATTTCGTTGTCTCAGTATCTGCAATATGTGCAATAACAATAAAGTTGAATCTAATCTTTAGCAGGAAAAAATGTATTTACTTAGTACATATTTGACATTAACGATTAAACACATGTGTGCATTCTATTTATGCAAACCGAGTCAAGCCGACTCCGGAGGTGGCGGCATGCACCTTAAAGTTGTTTGCAATCCGCCGACAAACCGAGAGAAGAAGAAGAAGAAGAAGGAGAAGAAGAAGAAGAAGAAGAAGAAGATTTTTTGATTTTTAAAACAAAATGTTATTTCCATTTGTTTTAACTATACACCGAAACAAAAGACAAAAAACATTACACAAATCAAATAAAGAAACAGATTTTCACGTCTACCAAATAAATGTCATTTGAAAACGTTTTACCCATTTCAAAACATCATCTTTTACACACTTTAAAAACAAAAAAATTCACCTACCCTTTAAAACTTCAATATTAGAGAGTCATTGTCCCCCAGTGAGCACAGAACCTGCCCAACAGCCCACACATCCAGAAACCCTGTAGATGATTGATCAGCGTATAGTACGCATGCTCCACCCTCAGACGCGCTGCCACCAGCCCCCTCAGACAGAGCACTGCATCCGTCCACCCTACTCCAGCAAGTTTGTTGTACTTTTCCAGATTGCTAATTTTGCATTAGCAAACAAGAAATTGATCAATAGTAGGATTTACTTCTTTTTCAGGATGTATTTGGGGCCATGGATAAAAAGTGGTATGGAGAAAACCTCCCCGAACCCCTCCACCCACTCCTGTAACATTTTTTTAAGACCAGCCAACCGGGGACAGGACACCACTAAATGCTCCAATGTTTCTGCCATAAAACAGAACGGACAGCCCCCCCTTGTGCCTGGGTCAAAATGAGCCCTGTATTTGTTAGTGGCTATTGCACCGTGTATAATTCTCCATTGTATGTCAGCCATCCGTTTTTCAACGGGAGACTTATACAGGATCCGCCAGCTGCCCTGAGGGGAATAGCCCAAACCAAACACATCTGTCCACCTCGACTCTCTGACGCCTGCGAGCGAGCTGAGGTTTAGCACCTTTACGCAGCTAAGATATAGCTTCTTCCCATTGCAGGAGCTGAACATTCCAGGTGTTAGAGTCCCCAGTGATAGCAGGAGACCATCCTCCTCTCTCCATTCCCCCACCGCAGGACCCACACTCAAGGCAGGAAAAACATAATCATGTCCCTTTCTCCACTGGTCGGCCAGATCTGCATCCAGAGCAAAAGTCCGGTGGGATGGCGACAGCGACTGCCACACCTCTTCTACCAGGTTCTCCAGAACTCGAGTTGATCGAATGCCCGTCACCTCAGCCAGTTTTTTTGTGGAGATCCCTGTCAAATGGCCAAGTTTTACCACTCCCGCTTCAATGAACGCATTTTTTAGGGCGGCTGAAGAGAAAATGGTTCCGGAAAGAAAACCAGTGTCAAACAGGGGCTCCTCAAACAGCCACATCCCAGGCCGGGGGTCGGGTGGTCTGGTAAAACTCAGAATCTTCCAGGCATTGATGACTGAGCAGTAAAAAGGTGCAAGTCCAGTTATCTTGTACGCAGGGGCCTTCAGCAGAAACAGGTGTTTATCAAAATCAAAGCCCCCTGCCCTCCAGAGCAACAGCCGGGCCATAGCCAGCCAGCAGGGAGAGGCACCATACAGCAGCCGCTGAGCTGCCTGCAGTCTAAAAGCAGCAGTCCTCGCAGTAATGTCCACAAGGCCCTGCCCCCCCTCCGCCACAGGGAGGTACAGGACCGATGCTGGCACCCAGTGATGACCCGACCAGAAGAAATCCACGAGGAGCCGCTGCAGTTGTTTCATTAGGCCCGGCGGTGGGGTTAACACCTGGAGTCTGTGCCACAAAGATGAGGCAACCAGATTGTTGGCTACAAGAACTCTTCCCCTGTAGGACAGCTGGGGTAGCAGCCATTTCCATTTGGCTAATTTTGCTTGCACCTTTCCCAGCAATCCCTCCCAGTTCTGTGCCACCATGTCCTCAGACCCCAACCAAACTCCCAGGACCTTTAAACCCTTGTTTCCCCAGCTAAGGTTACCAGGAAGACTGGGCCTATTTTCTAAACTCCACTGACCTACCAAAACTGCCTCACTCTTCTCCCAGTTAACTTTGGCTGAGGCAGCCTTCCTATACAAAACTAAACTGTCCTGTAGCTCCTGGATATCTCGCTGACCCTGGATAAAAACACTGACATCATCAGCATAAGCTGATACAACCACCGGGGGGGCCTGAGCTGACACTGGCAGACTCAGGCCCCTCAGCCGGTTTCTAAGCCTGCACAAAAGTGGCTCGATGGCAATACTATATAATAGGCCTGAGATAGGGCAGCCCTGCCTGATCCCCCTTTTAACTGGTACAGGTCTGCTCAGCCCTCCCCCCACTTTCACAACACAACATGCATCACTGTACAAACACTTCACTCAGGACAAAAAATGCTCCCCAACACCAAAAGCCTGCAATGTGGCAGCCAGAAAAGTGTGATCCACACGATCAAAGGCCTTCTCTTGGTCAATAGAAATAATACCAACATTTATATTGTACAGTTTGCAAACATCAAAAGTGTCTCTCATCAAAAACAAATTGTCCACAATTGATCTGCCAGGGATGCAATATGTTTGATCAGTACCAACAAGAAGTTCGATAAAACACTTCAGTCTGTTAGCTAAAACCTTTGACAGTATCTTATAGTCCGTACATAAGAGAGCCACAGGTCTCCAATTCTTCAGCAGGGTTAGATCTCCTTTCTTAGGCAACAGTGAAATCACTGCACGCCTACAGGAAGCTGGAAGAGTCCCTTTCCCAAAGGACTCCATCAATACATCCAACAAATCATGTCCTAAAATGCTCCAAAAATGTTTAAAAAAGTCTGCAGGTAAACCGTCTATGCCCGGAGCCTTGCCGGAGGCCATCTGTGTCACCGCAGAGGTCAGTTCCTCCAGCGTAATGTCAGAGCCCAAGGTGTCACTTTCGGCTGGACTCAGCTGTGGAAGACCCTGAAAAAGTTCATCAGCGGCTTCCACGTCACAACCTTCGGCTTTGAACAGGTCCGTGTAGAAGGACACTGCATGTCTCCTCATCTCAGCAGGTTCAGAGGTTACCTGTCCATCGGGAAGACGCAGACATACCATCTGCTTCCTTTGGCCCACAGACCTCTCCAGGTTGAAAAAAAAGGTGGTTGGTGCATCAATGTCTCTCATGGAAGTAAAACGGGCTCTGATCAGAGCTCCCTTGGCTTTCTCCTGAAGAAAACAGTTAAGCTGTTGTTGTTTTAGGAGGGACTGTTCTATATTTCGAGCAGACACACTCTCTAACTCTCTGATCTCTCTCTCTAACTGCTCTATAGCTCTCCTAATGTTTGCAGTGGAGTAGGCTGTATACTGTTGACAGAACACTCTAATCTGAGCCTTTCCTACCTCCCACCACTGACTCAGGGAGGGAAAAGACTCTTTCTTTGATTTCCAGTTGATCCAAAACAATTTAAAATTCTCACAGAAAATCAAATCTTGTAAAATTTTAACATTAAACTGCCAGAACGATCTAGGTTTCTCTGTGTTGGATAAAACCAAATCCAAAGAAACTAGCTGATGATCTGTAAAACCAACAGGTTGGATGTGACAGTTCACTGCACGAGTAATAAAAGAAGAAGACATGTAAAATCTGTCTAGCCTGGCTGCACTGACGCCCCCATCTAGCATTCTCATCCAGGTGTATTGTTTAACGGAGGGATGCTTCATCCTCCACACATCCACTAAGTCAGCCTCTCTTATCACCTGTGACAGTAAAAGGGACGACTGAGGATGAGGCTCCCGTCCTATTCTGTCTAAAGTGACATTAGTGCAAACGTTCCAGTCCCCCCCCAGTATAACACACTCTCCCTGTACACTAGTGTCTAGCTTGTCTTTTAATAACTGAAACACAGATACACGTGCAGGGCCCTGATTGAGTGCATACACATTAATAAAGTGAAACTGAACTCTAACAGTTCCACTTTCACCATCAAGGCTCTACCTGCCACTATCTCAGTGCTGGATAAAATCTTTACATTTAGAGAGGGGGAGAATAAAACAGCTACTCCAGCACTAAGGTTTGAGCCATGACTGAGTACATACTGACCCCCCCACCACATCCCCCAGTCCGTCTCATTCAGGCTATCACTGTGCGTTTCCTGCAGAAATATCAAATCTAATTTTTTCTGATTAAAGACTTCTAACACTAAAGCTCTTTTCTGTGCACTTCTACCCCCGTTCATGTTCAAGGAAGCAACCCTTAAAGCCTGCATTAGAGGAAGGAGACAGAGAGAAAGAACAGACAGGTACACACAGCAGAGAGGAGACACCCAGTGTTGCATGATCATGTTGAAATTATTTAGACCTTTTCAGTTTCTTCCCTCTTTTGCTTCCTGTCGTATCTTTTTTCATAGCAGTTACATGCCTCCTGAGACGATAACGTTTCTTTTCATCCAGCAGGTCTAACCCTACAACTTTCTGAAGAGTTCTCACTGTATGAAGAAACTTGTCAATGTCAGGGAAAAAATCTCTCACTTCCACTGACTTGCCAAAAGACTCGTCTAAAAAGACATTAATCTCTTCCAAAGAATATATCTCTGCGTTCTGAGAGAGACTATCTGCAACTGAAACACAGTCAGAATCCCCCTCACCGTCTGTGTCCATCTCTGTCACCTCATTATTGTCTGCAGCCTGTTGAAACTCTTTTTGCCGCCCAGAGCCAGACGGCAGCTCCTTCTGTGTGCCAACAGCCTCTACTTGTCCCACAGCACCAGTCCTCACCTGTCCTGCTACATCATCTCTCATCCGTTTACCTGTTTCCACATTTTTTCCTCTCACACTCACCACACTCTCTACAGTCCCTGTTTCATCTCTCACGATATTCATCCCTACTTCCTCCGCAGCCACCGGGGCCCCGGCGGGTGCAGCAGCAGCAGCCCCCGCGACACCGGGTCCCGCTGCCGCGGACCAGGCCACCCCGGGCTCGGCCGCCACAGCAGCCCCGGCCGCCCCGGCCGCCCCGGCCGCCCCGGGCCCAGCCGCCCCAGCGGCCCCGGCCGCCCGCGGCTCGGCCGCCCCAGCGGCCCCCGGCTCGGCCGCCCCAGCGGCCCCCGGCTCGGCTGCCCCAGCGGCTCCCGGCCCGGCCGCCCCCGGCTCGGCTGCCCCGGGCCCAGCCGCACCTGGCGGAGCGGCGTGCCGTCTCTGTGGACATGCAACACGTTTGTGACCCGACTCCCCGCACTCAAAACACTTTACGCTCCCTGAGCTCGCATAAACCATATAAAAACCCTCTTCGTGCCTCACCCGGAAGGACACATCTAGTGTCTGAGTGGGACAATTCAGAAACATGAAAACCTGTCTCCGCAGAGAATGGACATGTTTTAACTTTTCATCCTTACACCCCAGAGCAACAGTGCGGAGATTACTGGCTAACTTACCAAAACGCTTCAGCTCCCGTTCCAGCGCCTCATTCGGGATGAACGGAGGAACGCCAGACACAGTGATCCGTGTGGACGGTGTCGCCAGCGGTGAAACTTGAATGTATTCCTCGTTTAGCATTAATCCGCTCTCGATAAGTTCCGTCACATATTTCTGGTCTTTCAAAAAGACCACGACCGCTTTGTTCATGCGGGAAGCATAGGAGATATTTGCATGACCGACCTGATCCCCCACAGCCAGCAGCACCTGCTCCACTGTGCTTGCGGCCTGAGCCACCAGCCGCACTCCGTGTCTCAGAGACACCGGCGGCGCCCCGGAGGACGCCATCCCCGCCACGAGGCACGGAAAAACACTAAATTAACAAATTAACCGTACTTGCAAAGGGTACAAAAATCCCAACGAAAGATCATACAGTTAAAGAAACGATTGAAACAGAAACAAAATAATTAAAGTTTTAAAGTTGAAATTCCCTCTTCCCTCTTCAAACACACATCCACCACCGAAGAAGAAGAAGAAGAAGAAGAAGAAGAAGAAGAAGAAGCCGAAGTCGACTCGGAGCTGTCCGACTTCAGGCGATCTTTTTGAGACCTCCCCCGGCTGTGATCGGCTATTTTCGAAACGAGCCGCAACGCGTCTCAAACAAGCCTAGTGTCTGTCCACACGAGACAGCTCCGTTTAGCTCCAACCGCTGGAGAAGCTGCAGTACATATGCAGGAGCCTGTACGTCGCACTGTAACTTCCTCCACTAAAGCAGCGAAGAAGCATGTTTGTCATGGTTGCCCTTCTGTTTATTCTCCGCGGTGGGGGCAGAGGGAACCGGGCAGAGTTTTTCGCCATTCAACGTGTATTCAAGTTTAAATCTTCCGGACAAAATTATAAAAGTGCCGGTCAAAGGTCTTCTTTGTTATTTATTGAGCTTTAACACAAATGAATAACGACTCTATATAATATAATAAAACACACGGAGCCTCTCTTTTTCCTCCCTCTCTTCAGACAGCATCAGTGTCTGTCTCATGCAGCAGCTGATCCAGTAATGAGTGACCCGGCCGAAAGCAAAAATAAACATATTTATAACTAGTTTAGGTAGTTTGAGAGGTAATTAAAATAGCTAAGGGCGATGATCTGACTTGAAGTGTGTGTTTTGCTCCGTTAACCGCTGCATCACAGCGGGAGGAGCTGCAGGTGAGCAGAGCTGCGTGTCTCCGTCCTGTCAGATTAGACTTCACTCGCGTTTATGCCCATATCGAGAGAAAGATAAATAATCTGAATTCAGTGTGCAGTTTACTTTGACACGGGGGTGAGCAGCAGAGGTGGGGAGAGGCGGGGCTATTGCCTCATCATTATCAGAAAATGATCGTATAGGGCTTACACACGGAGCCGTTGGACCCCCCAGAGCGTTGCGTATGCCGTTCTATCCACCTTGGGACCCGTTATCGTTCCCGCAGTTGTTTACTGTCATATTCGGTAGAACGGTCTATATGACATTAAACAGTAACGCAAACGACCGTTTTCGTCCTCGTGGGGCCGGGGCCTTAATGTGCCGCCACCTCCGGAGTCGGCTTGACTCGGTTTAAAGAATGCACAAATGTGTTTAATCGTCAATGTCAGATATGTACTAAATACATTTGTTCCTGCTCAAGATTAGATTCAACTTTATTGTTATTGCAACGAACGAAATGAGACAACGAAATGCAGTTTAGCTTCTAATCAGGGGTGCATCACGCAGCGAAAAGTAATGTGCACAACAGTAAACAATTATCACAGTAAATTATGTGGATTAAACCACATTTATTTAGTTAAAATACAATTAAATGTAGGCTAGTGCATGCATTTCAACTCGCGAACATATGATACTTTAAATGATCGTGAGGATGATGATTGAAAATCGTTTGTTTGAGCCGGGCTGCATTTCCTGATCTAAAAACATAGCGATGGTTTTGTACTTACGCCAACGTGAATTAAATAATACGAAAACGTCTTTTAAAACTACAATTCCCAGTAAAGACGCGCCATAGGACATGTTACAAAACACATAAATAGCCAGCATGTGTAGTTCTGAGGGGTTGATCTCGTTCTAATCATGTTTTGGATAGTGTGCCGTCGTTATGCTAATGAGCTAACTCCGCCTCCCTTTGTTCGAGGTGGATGTCACACCTAGGTGTGATATCACACCTAGGTGTGAGATCCTTTGATGTGAGGGATGAGGTGTCATCACACGTAGGTGTGAAATGCCCCCCTGTAGCGCCTTTGTTGTCTAATCCTTTGATGTGAGGGTTGAGGTGTTATTTGCCTCTGATGTTAATCTAGGTGTTGATTAAGGCAGTCTTTTTGAAGTTGTGTGTGAGACTGTCTGGACCCTGTCCCCTCACAGCCCTTTGTTGTCTAATCTAATTAGCTTTTGATGTCTGTCCTTTGATGTGAGGGTTGAGGTCAGTGGCGGCTGGTGGAAAATATTTTTGGTGGGGCTATGGAAATGGTGACAAAACCATACTAGGGCGGTAATTTTTTTGAGAAATTACCCCTTAAATTATGACTTCTGGTGATGTTAGAGGGGAGGGGGGGGACAAATTGAGGCTTACAAATATGAGATAATCCATAATCTTCAGTTTGGTTAGCTATGAATCTTCCTGTGCAACAGTACAGTAGGCCCACACAAACTGCAGAACACTGGTGCTTTGGGAACACTCAAATTATTTAATTCCCATTTAAAATCAGGAGACTAAATACGAACATTGTGTGCGTGTGTGTGTGTGTGTGTGTGTGTGTGTGTGTGTGTGTGTGTGTGTGTGTGTCATACTTGCCAACCCTCCCGATTTTCGCGGGAGACTCCCGCATTCCTCCCGATTTCTGACAAAATCTGATTTACTCACGACTGTTTCCACTCGGACTTTAATACAGCTACACCATTGTTTGGTAGCGCGTCTCTTTAGCAGCGCGCGCGCAACTCAAAGTCTGAGAGGGTGAGGAAGATGAAAACTGAACAAGAATCGACAACTCGACCCTCTGATCACTCCTTTCCTGTAAAATACAGGTCCAGCCCACACATATGCTCCATGGTCCATATGCTACAGGCATTGCCCTTAAAACTACAATAAGCATGTAAATGTTAATCTACAGCTCCGGCGATCCACTAGCACCGGATTCTCCACCTGCAGACAACTACTGTAGCGTCACCTTGGATACGAGTCCAAACAACTCACAGACACACAGGCCAGGGCGCTGACAGGGCGCCCTTTGAGCATCAGATCTGAAAAATTATGTTTCGGCGGCATAGTTTACAGATAGCAACAGTCAGCTTGTTGGCTGCTGCTGCTCTGGCTGAGGGCTCCTTTCTACCGCCCGGACGAGAGAGGGTAATGATACACGCTGCTACCAGGCAGGAAACATGTGACTTATCAGTAACTTTAGACATCGTAAAACAATTTTAAACGAGATTTTATTGGAGATTATACATTTTACTGATACCAACTATATAATATTTACCTTGTTCTTTAAAAATAAAAATATATATATATATTTTTGAAATATATATTTTTATTTATTTTAATTTTTTAATGACACTCAAACATGTGGGAAGAGATGGGCCGGCCGCCACTGGTTGAGGTGTTATAACAGACCGGTGTGACTTCACACCGGCCTGTTATAAGCCTCTGATGTTAATCTGGGTGTTGATTGAGGCAGTCTCTTTGATGTTGTGCGTGAGATTGTCTAGCCCCCGTCCCCTCGCAGCCCCGGCCTCTCCCCCTTTCCCCACCCCTTCCTGTCACACGATATGAGGCCCGAAGATAGTGGGGGTGGAGTTAGATGAAGAAAATAAATCTGTGCAGACTAAATAAAAAGCCAGTCATTTCCACTCATCAAGTCACCTTTCAAAAAAAGAAAAATGGCCAAGAGACGCATCGATATGGGTTTAATAAGCGAGACGCCTGTGACAATTTACCGCCATCCGTCGGGAACGCCAATCAAGAAACGGATGCAGTATCTGTGCCGGGTTCAAACGCCTCCGGCCGAAGATCTTCACGAAGAAGGAACCCTGAAAAATGGAGATGTTTGGGGTTATGAGTTCAACTATATGGCGAATGAACTGTATTTCTACAATCTGAAGAATGGAGAAACGTATGGCCCCCGCAGTGTTAAAGCGACGCTGACCTCAACAGATTGGGCTGTGTTAACTCTGGTGTCTTCCAGAGATCTCCACGCAAACATTGTATCGGAAGAAGTAGTGCATCAAGAAAACACAGTGGAACCAGCGGTGTACAAGATATGTGCAACAAAAAACAAAGAAACGCAAACAAAAAGCGAGATCAAAGAAGAGTTTTCACCGCTACCCCTCAATGTGGAGGAAGAAGAAGAAGTTCCCCCGCCGCCAGAAGTGAGAAGAGTCCTGACAAGCACCGTCTGGGAAACTAAAAGCGGACCATCTGGGCGATGGTATTACCGCACAAGCCGTTTGATGACGCTGGGGAAGGACCCCTCTGATGATTTTGTTTTGGAGTATTTCAACTCTACATGCAGGGTTTTTCAAACATCCTTGCGTGTGCCTCTGACTGTTTGGCTGAAAATTATTGATGAGAAATCTACAAAGCTTAAAGAACTTTTTAAAAAGAGTCAGACATCGATGGACATTATAATGGTGAAAAAGACTCTCACTTTTGCAGATGACTCCTCCTCCCACTCAGCATAACAAGTCCCACCCCCCTCACCAGATAATTTAAAAGTAAGGACCGCTCAAAGACATTCGTTGAACACTAACCATGGATCTGAGAAAAAACAAGTCTCTCCCCGCAAGTTGCAGCCTGGAACAAGCGCCTGAAGGACCCCCATCCTCTCCGACAATCTGGACACCCGAGATCGACTGTGATGCTGCTGCCATTGATGTTACTGGCTGGCTGGATATGGATCAACCTGCATCTACTTCACCCGTGTCTCCAGGGGAATCACCAGCTTCTTTACACTCCTCGGTAGCAGGCGTTGAATCGACATGCTTTCCTTATGCTCCAGACCAGTGACGTGCGGTGAGGTTCATGGCTGGTGAGGCACTGACTCTTTCAGAGTCAGATTTACAAATATTATCTTTTGACCTTAATCGAAATATTTTCAAAAGCTTTTTTAGTCTGATGCTTCAATTCATTTTAAACAGACCGTTCAACAAAAGGATACCCAACATCTAAATATTGGATTGTTCTTTCTTAGTAAGATCCCATTTTCATTACAATTGTGGTCTTACCTTGACTTGAAGATGAAGTCCATGCTATCCTTCTGGACAACAATCTCTATTACTTTTTTGTAAAAGTCCTCCTTATCTTCCTGTAATTTGAAAAGTCTAGCTTGTTGTTTGTGTCTATCCGTCTCTGCGTAGAATAACAGTAGCAACAAGAACCTGTGGGCTCACGTATTTAGAGACTATGGATGGCGAGGATAAATGTAATACAGGGATCTACAAACATTACATTGGTGACATACAGTGAGATGGTAACAGGCATGCGCTTAGTGCCCGCTTTCCAGACAGTTCCTGTGGGGTGACGCAGTCTGAGGTTAGGCAGAGCTCATCTGTGCCTCACCTCGTCCCAGAGTAACTGGCTTGAGCGTGCTCACAAAATAAGTGCCCGCGTTAAATTAGTGCCCGCGCTCCAGCAAATTACTATGGGCTTACGAGAGGCAGAGCTCGTCCCTGCCTCACTTCTCATCGCTACCTGTAGTTGTAGCGGAGCTCGGCAAATTTGCTGATTTTGACTTTAAAAAACGATTGGAATCATACATAAAGCACATTTACAACACAGATCAGTGGAGACATTTTATTATTATTACTATTTAGTTTTTCTTTAGTTGTTTTTCCGTTACATTGGAGTATGATAGGTGAGGCTCTGCCTCCCCTGCCTCCCCTGACCGCACGTCGCTACTCCAGAGGGTGATGCTGCAGAACGTGCTAGGACATCTTCATTCCTGAATATGGTAAAAGCTGTAGTGGTTCATCTGCTGGATAGGGTCCTACATCTGTACAGAAAGGAAAAATGTTATGGATGTCAAGTCGACCATCCCAGTCAAATGCAACACGAGTGTTTGTTTCCGACCGAAGAATACTATCTGGATCGAAACTATGATGAAGTGGTAAAGAGACTGAAGACCATTCGTATCATTCCAGCCACTCGGGACGCTCTACACCCGGGCCACCTTCATGTGTCGGGGAAGAGGATCTTTGGAGCTGCCGAGGCGATTCTGCACAATCTCAGAAACACAAGACTCTTTGAGGCTAAAATCGACAAGCTTTACGACCAGCTTGTAGAGAACGACGAGACCCAGATGAACAATATAACAGCAGCCTGGGACTTTTGGCAACGATAGGAAAAGTTTGATGCTTTTCGTAAAAGTATGTTTTTTTATTTTATTTCTTTCATTTTTATTTTACTTGATCTAGTGTGTCCTTCCTAAAAATCATGTTTTTTGATTTAAATGGTTTTTTTGTTGTAAGAAAAACTGTTGTACTCATTACCTCACTGGGGCGGTAACAGGGAACATTTCTGAGAAACGTGTCATGCAAAGGGTGTATTACACTCCTTCTAATCCAGGGAGTTTAGGAGGCGTTGACAAACTCCATAGAGCTGTACAGATTGAAACGGGTAAACAAGTAAATGTAGAGAAAGTCAGAGAATATTTATCTGAACAGGATGCATATACTTTGCATAAGCCGTCTAGGCCGGTGCATTTTGTAAGAAACAGAGTTTTCGTACTCAGACCGCTGCAACAATTTCAAGCTGATCTTTGCGATATGCAGGCGCTGTCCAAACATAATGATGGTTTTAATTATTTGTTAACAGTCGTAGATGTATTCTCGAAAAAAGCCTATGCTCAGGCATTAAAGAAGAAGACTGGTATAGAGGTTGCCAAAGCCTTTGATACAATTTTAACACACAGTCAGATTCCTAAAAAGATACAAACAGACGCAGGGAAAGAATTCTTTAACACATTTTTTCAAGCCTTATTGAAGAAACGAGGTATTGCACATTATGCAACAGCCAGTGATATGAAGGCGTGTGTGGGAGAGAGATTTAACCGTACGCTGAAAACTAAAATGTGGAGGTATTTTACAGCTAAAAACACTCATAGATAGACGTCTTACCTGAACTAATTGAAAGTTACAATAATAGTTATCATCGAAGTATGAAAATGACACCACTACAGGTCACCAAGGAAAATGCGGCTCAAGTGTTTCGTAACCTGTATTCCCCCTCTAGCCATCGTAAAAAAGCTGCTACGAAAATGAACTTTAAGGAGGGGGAGCTTGTAAGAATATCCAAATTGAGAGGGGTCTTTGATAAAAAATATCAGCAGAGTTATACGGACTAATTATTTACGGTGTCTGAAGGCATACCTCGTCAACCACCTGTTTACAAACTCAAAGATTATGATGGAGAAGAGATCAAGGGGACTTTTTATGAGAAAGAGTTACAAAAAGTGAAGGTATCTAGTGACAAGGCTTTTCAAGTGGAGAAAATTCTGAAAAGGCGTGTGGTGAGAGGGAAAAAACAAATGTTTGTATGCTGGAAGAACTGGCCCTAGAAATTCAACAGCTGGGTTGATGCTGGCGAAATCAAAGATGTATAAAAACAAACAGACTCAACGTTCAGTCCTTCATTACAGCCATGGAGATAAATGAAGGGTTCTACATTACGCTGCCGTCTTTAGGTTGCCGTCTTTACCTCCGCCCCCTGGCATGTCCTTTACCCCCGCCCTTCAACAACGCCCACCAAAATCACTGAAGCAGAGACGCGCACCAACACCCCCGTCTCCATCACCGTGCCTACGTCAACCACCTCCCCTCCCTTCAAGAAAGCATCTGCAGTCTCCGAAGCCTGATAAGGATGTGTGTGTACAAAACGCAACAATCTCTTACTGATATGTGCGAGGTCCAGGCTCAAGGGCGTATGGCACTCTCAACTCTTTCCAGGACATGCCTTGCCTGCTTGTAGCTTTGCCGATATCTGTGTTGATAGGTAATAGATTAAGTGCGGTGAATCAGCTTAGAAAGAGGAAGTGCTCAAACGTTTTTGTGAGTTTATCAAATTTAGCAGTGATTCCATGTCAGCCACAGCTTGTCAGAAAAAATCTTACTGATAGTGTATCCAACAAACTTAAACTAGCTTTATTAAATGTCAGGTCTTTGGCAGGTAAAACATTTTTAATCAATGATTTTATCACTGAGCACAATCTCGATTTTATGTTTTTAACGGAAACTTGGATTGAACAAAATAACAGTGCAGCTGTTCTTATCGAATCAACACCTCCCGACTTTAGTTTTATGAGTCAGGAAAGAATGCATAAGAAGGGAGATGGAGTTGCTATTTTGTACAATGGTTCCCTTCAATGCAGGAAGACATCTTATGGGAACTTTGCTTCTTTTGAATATGTGGCCCTTCAGCTGAAATGCTCCTCTCGAGCTCTGTTCCTAAATATCTATAGACCACCCAAATACTGTGCAAGCTTTTTTGATGACTTTACTGAATTGCTGTCTATAGTGTGTATTGACTTTGACCGTCTAGTCATTGTTGGTGATTTTAACATCCATGTTGACAACCCCCAGGACAGAGGGGCTAAATAACTGTTTTGTGTTCTTGATAGCTATGGACTGACTCAGCATGTGACGGAGCCCAAGCACAATAAGGGGCACACTCTGGACTTAATTATCTCAAAGGGTCTGAATATCTCTAAGGTTGTGGTGACTGATGTTGGACTCTCTGACCATTCCTGTGCTTTCTTTGAGAGCTCTATTTCTGTTCACAAAAATGTTCAAAAAGAGGTAACCACAAAGCCATATTTAACTGAAAATGCTAGGGAAATGTTTACTCAGAATATTTCTTCCACACTTGCCCCTGATAACATCTCAGTAAATGAGCTAGAAGATCATTTTAATTCAAAAATTAAAAATGTTATAGATGCCATTGCTCCAACTAAGGTAAAGGAAGTGACTGGGAAGAAAATATCTCCATGGAGAAAGGACATGACCGTGAGAGCAGAAAAAAGAGAGTGTCGAAAAGCTGAACGTAGGTGGCGAAAAACAAATCTCCAGGTTAACTTTGAAATCTATAAAGAGAGACTTGGCCTTTATAATTTGGAATTGAAAAACGCACGACAGTCTTTCTTCTCTGCCATCATTACCAAAAACAAAAACAACGCACGTGCCATGTTTTCTACCGTCGACAGACTAACTAACCCCCCAGTGTCAGTAGCCTCTGAATTTCTATCCACCAGGGCGTGCAATGATTTTGCCTCCTTCTTCACTGACAAAATTCAGAAAATCAGACAAGCAGTCAGTGTCTCTGCATCAGGTACAGCAAATGTGTTGTCCCTATGTCCACCTAATATAAATTCAAACACCATAACACAATTCCATCAGATTAATGATAAAAACCTAGAGGACATTATTCAACTTCTGAAATCCTCCTCCTGCTGCCTTGATATTATTCCAACAGGATTTTTCAAAGATGTTTTTCGTTGCATGGCCTCAGATCTACTTCATATAGTAAACAAATCTCTTCACTCAGGTATTTTTCCACAGGCCTGAAAACTGCAGTCATTAAACCGCTCTTAAAAAAGAATAATCTAGACGCTTCAGTAATGAACAATTACAGGCCCATATCAAACCTGCCATTTCTAGGTAAAATCATTGAAAAAGTTGTTTTTCAACAGTTGAGTAATTTCTTTCATTTAAATAACTGTTTCGATGTGTTCCAGTTAGGCTTTCGTCCAAACCACAGCACTGAGACTGCTCTTGTAAAGGTCTTCAATGACATCCACTTAAACACAGACAGTGGCAGAACTTCAGTGTTAGTATTATTAGATCTCAGTGCTGCGTTTGAAACTGTTGACCACAACATATTACTCGACCGACTAGAAAACTGGGTTGGACTTTCTGCAACATTTCTAAATTGGTTTGAATCATACTTAAAGGACAGAAAAAACTTTGTTTCTATAGGTAAATACACATCTGAGTTGACAAATATGACATGTGGGGTACCTCAAGGCTCCATCTTGGGGCCTCTTCTCTTTAACATCTACATGCTACCACTGGCTCAGATAATGAAAAACAACAAAATAAGTTACCATAGCTATGCAGATGACACACAAATTTACGTAACAATTTCACCAGGAGACTATGCTCCAATTCAAACACTGAGTAAGTGCATTGAACAAATCAATGACTGGATGTGTCAGAACTTTCTCCAATTAAACAAAGATAAAACTGAGGTAATGGTTTTTGGAGCCAAGGCAGATCGTTTAAAAGTTAGGGCTGAGCTTCAGCCTGCAATGCTCAAAACAACAGATAAAGCCAGAAATCTAGGTGTAGTCATGGACTCTGACCAGAGTTTCAACAGTCACATTAAAGCAGTTACTAAATCAGCCTACTATCACCTAAAGAATATATCTAGGATTAAAAGACTGATGTCACAGCAGGATTTGGAAAAACTTGTCCATGCTTTTATCTTCAGTATACTTGACTACTGTGATGGTGTCTTCACAGGTCTCACTAAAAATCTATTAGAAAGCTGCAGCTAATTCAGAACGCCGCTGCTCGAGTCCTCACTAACACTAAGAAAGTGGATCACATATCTCCTGTTCTGAAGTCTTTACACTGGCTTCCTGTATGTCAAAGAATAGATTTCAAAATACTGCTGCTGGTTTATAAAGCTTTGAATGGTTTAGGCCCAAAATACATTTCTGACCTCCTGCTAAATTATGAACCATCCAGATCTCTCAGGTCTTCAGGGACGGGTCAGCTTTCTGTCCCCAGAGTCAGAACTAAACATGGAGAAGCAGCATTCAGTTGTTATGCTCCAAATATCTGGAACAAACTCCCAGAAACCTGCAGGTCTGCTGCAACTCTTACTACTTTTAAATCCAGGCTGAAGACTTTTCTTTTTGTCGCTGCTTTTAATTGAACTATTCACATCTTAAACTGCACTGTAACTTTTATCCATGTATTTTTTATTTTAATGTTTTTTCTATTATCTTTTCTTTTTAATGGCTGATTTTAAATGCCATTTTCTTAATGTCTTTCATTTTTTGTAAAGCACTTTGAATTGCCTTGTGTTGAAAGTTGCTATATAAATAAACTTGCCTTGCCTTGCCTTGCCTTGCCTTGCCTTGCCTTGCCTTGCCTTGCCTTGCCTTGCCTTGCCTTGCTTTGCCTTGCCTTGCCTTGCCTTGCCTTGCCTTGCCTTGCCTTGCCTTGCCTTGCCTTGCCTTGCCTTGCCTTGCCTTGCCTTGCCTTGCCTTGCCTTGCCTTGCCTTGCCTTGCCTTGCCTTGCCTTAAGTGGGGCACTTGGAGGTTCTTCCTCCTCTGCGGGGTCTGGGGTTCCTGACACCTCCCAGCTGAGGGTCGTCGGAGATTATTTATTATTTCCTCTTCTCCTTCTTCTTTTGGGCATATTTTCTCCATTTAGTTCACCCCCTTTGATTATACGATATTCTTCACGAGCGTGTAGGTTTTGAAAAGCTGATAAAGGAATGTTGAGCTCATTCAGACTATTTAAAAAACCCCGCCAGCCTTTAGGCTCCTGGGGCCGTATTCACAAAGCATTTTATCTTACCCCTAGGAGTGCTCCTAACTCGCGCTAAAACATTTTACGTAGGAGTTTTTTCTTAAAAGTTATTCACAAAGCCGCTGAGACCTACTCATACTAAGGATAAATCACTAAGAGTGAACTAAGAGTGACGCGCCGTTGCTATGGATTACGTCGATTCTCGTGCATGAGTTTAGAAGCGGTCAGTACGGTGATTGGTTGTTCAGAGCAGGCAGTCTCGGTGAAACTCATCCGCAACATCCCACAAACGAGCCCACTAAATCACCGAAAAACAAGGAAATAGCCTAGGCTAGAAATGTATTCCTATCAAAGTAGTTATGGACAGTGCAGTTAGCAGTTAGCAGAATACACGCATGATGAAAAGTTTGTGCAGACCACGATAATGACGTTGTATATGCACGTTAAAGAGAGAGAGCAAACAATCAAAATACATAAATTGCATTAAATCAAGGAGGCAATTAAAAGCACCCTGCAAACTATTATCCAATGAGCATATTTCCAGCACTTAAACACTTTCAATAACAGCCCATACCGCCGTTCAAGTCCCCCTATCATGATGAATGAAAACAATCTGCTTGTTGATGGAATGTACTTTCTTTCTATTGACGAACACGTCCTCATCTTTTAATGGCGCAATTATTTGTATGTGCGTCCAGTCAATAGCACCGACCACACCGGGGCATACCTGCAATTGCCATGAAGTTGGCTTTGATCCTGTATAGTTGTTGATTGTCCAAAGGAAACCAGATAAACTGTTGGATGATATGTGGTCTAGAGAGCGCGTTGATGGTTTGGTTTATGGCACGGCTGACTGATGGTTGCGATATTCCTAAATCGTCGGCATTGCAAAGTTGCATTTTCCCACATTGCTAAATATCGTAGTGTTGCCAAACATTTTATTTCCGGACTAATCGGGTTATTCCTGTTAGTCGGGGATGTTATTGCATCCCGCACTAATTCCACAACAAGTTTGATACCCTCACGATTTAGCCTATATCTCTTGATCAATTCACAGTCTTCCATTGTCTCCAAAACATTTCGTCTCGCAGCCATTTTCAGATTCTTTGTGAATAGGTCTTACTGAGTTAGGATTCCTCTCGAGGACTTTTAAGCTCTCCTAAACTTAGGTGCTACTTTTAGGCCTAAAATACTTTGTGAATTACTCTTAGTGAATACAATTAGGAGTCCTAAATTTAAGACTGACACGCCCATTATGTTTAGGAGTTTCTCCTAAATTCGCCAGTTAGGAGCTACTTTTAGCCCTAAGATCCTTTGTGAATACGGCCCCAGGACATTTGTTTTATACGAGGATAGATGTTTAATTAAAATCTAACATGTGTGAACCTTTTACAGCTGTACCCTTTTCTACAAATTCCCCCGCGGGGGTCCATCCATCTGTACTCTTGATTAATTTACTCATAATGTACTCTGCATTCTTACGTTAACGCTTAGGGAGGTGTTGAAGTACCTCGTTTTTTATTTTATCTTCTCGTTTTACCAACCCCGTGTCTTCAGGCAGAGTTAAAGTACTATTTCGTTCCTCCTTCCCGTCTTGTTTGAGTAATGTGAGATATCTCTGCAGCAAGCCGTTGTATTTTCTTATTTTTTCATAAGGGGGTAATCCGGCTTCGTTTAGCACAGCTCTAATTTTTTCATCAAAAACATCTTCGGCAGTGCGTCTCATTGTTTCCTTACCTGTTTGAGCTGATTAAACTGGTGAGGTGATAACAAAAACATCTTTCATGGTCGAATGAGCCCTCCTAAAAGTTGTCCTAAAATGGGGATCACAGCACCCAGCAGAGGCAGAAGAAAGCCTCCAGATTGCTTTCTTAAGGGCTTGAATTTAGTTTTAAAGTTGGCCTTTTTATTGGCCAAGAGTTTGAACATTTTCTTTTGTTTCTTGAGTTTCTTATACTGAGCGCCAGATAGTGGAATGTCACCCTTTAGAAGATTTAAAGACAGCTCACAGAGTGATTGAAGAAAATCCGTGGAGCAGTTCTTGAGAATTATCCTTACACTTCGAGGGCTTGGCGTTACACAAGGCCTTCAGCAGGGGCATGTTTTGTTTTAAACGGGCTGACATCCTGTTTCAAGTTTTCGGTTTTGGTATGTAAACAACTAACCACTGATTAGGTAGTGCTCCCGATCTAAGTCTGTAGATGTCTGGACAGCTGGGGGTCATGTCTACGATTAAATAACCGTCAGGATCCTTGGTGGCATCTTCAAAACTTTGTAGGAAAATGATTTATTGCCAGGGTATATTTGTTGAGCAAGTATATTCATCTGCAATCTGCCTCGCTATTTTTTAAACAAGACCATGTAATTAGTAATCAAACTAATGGTACGACTATTTTTCCCCTGATGAAAAACATTTTGTGTAAGCATCATAACACTCATATTCCTGTGATGGCGGTATTGGGTGAAAAGTCTGACTACTTCAGGATGCTCAGAGGCCTGAAATATAACATCGTCCAATATAATCAGACTTTGATCAGGAGGAAATAGAGACTCGTCTTCAAATGATTCAGGCAGACCTTTGACGAATTTCATATTTGTATTCTTTTCCTGCAGTTCTGCATACATTGGCTGGAAAGAAGTATAAATCCACACAATATTTTGAGGTTGTACATCCATTACATGAATACAATTTTGCAATACATTCTTGACAAAAAAGGTTTTTCCACACCCACTGGGGCCAACTACTAAACAAGAAAAAGAATCACGTAGTCTGGGCTCAAAGTCAATTTGGCGGGGTGAAAACATTTTTGTCTCTTCTTATTATTTCTCAATACCCAAAAGGCAAAGTATTTCCTCCGTCTAGCAGACGTCTCTTATCAAACACAACTCGGAACTTTTTGGTGAATGACACATTTCTCAAAATGAAACCCTTTTTATTCCGTACAATGTTGTGTTGCGGGGCCTGAAGACACCTCCCCTTCTCAGAGTTTTGAACGTAGCCTTCTACTAGATCTGTTAGACTGTCAAAGTTCACTCGTTCACAACAGTCATGCGTTTGTGTAATCCCTTTCACACGCATCACAATCTTTTTTTGATTTTTGGTTTGGTAAGCATAACTTTTCGGACCTGCTGAAACATCTTCAATCGTGTCGCCCCCCAGTTCATCTGTCAGATCCCCCAGATAAACCCCCATGGGCAGTGGAGTCTCCCCCTGTCTTGTCACATAGATTATACTATCTGTGTCGTCAAGGGTGTAACTTTGGTTTGAGAAGTGGGGGGGACAAAAAACAGGGTGTCCTCCGCAATGAAACATTGTTCTTGATTTAATTCCATTTCCTGCCTTTCTACACATATATATTAGGGACTATGGTGTTAACTAATCCAAGAAAAATGTGTAGTGTATATAATGAGTGTGCAAACTTATCTATCCATGAGTCTGTTTTATTTGTGATGACCTCACATCCTATAGGGAGGTCCGGGGGCATGCACCCCCGGTAAGATTTTTTTCTTTAAATTGAAGTTAAATGCATCAATCTGGTGCACAAATTAAGAGATTTATGGATACAGCTCTCAACACTCATATGAAACAGACCTGTATATATTTCAATACTCCAAAAACCATTAAAATATTCTCACAACCAATAACACATCATTGATATACTCCTCTCTCCTATTTTTATCTTACCTAGTCTGCATTCTTTCTTTTTGTTTATGCATATTTTACTAATCACTCCCCTTTCAAACTGTGTTTTAAATTCTTTACTGACATTGGAATACTTTTTTTTACTTATTTTGAACAACTATATTAAATAGATGGACATATTTGTTTAGACCAAACCGTTTGAGACCCACTGAGATAACTTAGACTAAAGTTTACAATATAATCACTGAGCGGTCCTTTACCTCCCTGAGCTGATGTCACCTCAGCCTCTCAGTCCGACAGGAGAGGACTCTCCCTCTCCTTATTGTTGAAACAGCTTGTAATCTCCGTTAGCTCCGAGCTAGCACCAGATGCTAACAACAACCCCCGTAACTCTCTCTGTCTCTCTCTGTCTCTCTCTGTCTCTCTCTCTCACACAAAATGCGCTCCTGCCACGCACACACAGACGCTCCTCCATGACCACTTTTACTTGCGTTAAAAAAAATAAAAAAAATAAACACATTTGAAAAGTGGGGGGGACACAAACGGGATTTTGAAAAGTGGGGGGGACATGTCCCCCCTGTCCCCAGTGCAAATTACGCCCATGTGTGTCGTAGTAGAAAACTCTGTGTTGTAATTTCTCCAATTCACTGTACAGTTTCAGCCTGGCATAGGCAGTCGTGAATGCTGCAATTAATATGTTATCTACCTTGTTGGGAGGAGAGTAGCAATTTCCCCCGAAACACCACTGAACAAGAGCCGTCCTGTCGTTGAGGAATGAGAAATACTTATCTTATGTTTAGCTAAAAACAAGAGGTTAAGAAATTATTCTGTTTTGGTCACAATCTTAGTCTGAGTCAGATGGCTTCTCTGGGCAAATTTACCCCAGAAACTGTTGAGACATAGTTTTGACACTTGTCTTTTGGCTGGATTTGATTTGATTTTATCTGCATCCAGCAAGATACCCTGATTAGCACGGTAGTCTGCTACATACTTTTGTCTGCTCTCATCATCTGTGGCCTCTGAATGATAACCTGATGCTTCTTGTTTGCCCTTCAAAAATGTGTGTATATAGTCTACAAAAATGCTCTCATTTTTCTTCTAAAAATGCCACACCTCTGTGGTCTGAGTCAGCTTGTACCCCATATCCAGGGCTTTGTTGAATTATGTTGTCACCCAAACTCCTGTTAATGCTCTTTCCTCTTTGCTGTGCATGTAGGGCCCCTGTTGGTTGTTAATCTCAGCGCATGTACGGCAGAGGGTGAACACTAGCTTACCCTCTGCAGTTCGGTAGGGCAGGACTGGAAAGTAAAGACCCCTGGGAGGGTCTACTGTGGCTCTGATTAACCCAAAATAACTCTGAGGATCTTTGAAATCTTGGAATATGATCTGGGGGTGTCCAAGTGGATAAAGGCCTGTACAGTTTACAAAAGGATAGAGTGAGGTGAAATCCCAATAATGAACCAGTTCGTCTGGCGATGCCGTGTTCCTCAACTTCACTGCACATGTCCTACCACCATACAAAGCATCCCTGGGGGTCAGTGGCTCTGGAGCTTTGTATTCCCTGAGGAAAGCCTGCAAATCTTGATTGGATTTTTTCATCTCACCCCATGTATGCTCCCGCATAACGATCACTTTGGCCCCACGAACAGACTGTAGCTCATGCAGCTTTTCTTCACTAGCAGCTGCTTAAATGTGCCACCTGTCAAGGGGTTTTTCTCATGGCCCTTATAGCAAGATGGGCACCCGTGATAAAAGCAACCAAGAAATTCCCAAACAATCTTTGCCCCCGCAACTTCAGCAAACCCATCCACGACAAAATGTCCCACTCGTTTCTCGCCTTCATTCAACGCATGTTGAATAAATACACCGCCACCCACTCTAGCCACTGAATACCTGCATTCGAGTGCGTCTTGTTTTCACGGCGGTAGTCGTCGGGTGGGGGAATTGCTAGGGTTTTGGGGGGTAGAAAGTTTGTTGTAAAAACTTTCATACACGCAGAAGCGATGGTCGCCCGACTAAAAGGATAAACTCCTGTCTCCTCGAGAAACCCTTTTTGAAATAAAGTGGCGCCCGGGGCAAGAATGTCTACATCGTTTTTACAGTAAAAAAAATGCTTGCTTTCGAAAATCAAAAGTACCCGTGCGTACCGTCTCATACCATGCGAAAAAGTCACTCTTTTCATCAGTTGTCATGCTTTCAGTCCCATAACAGTGTGCCGGCGGGTAAGGTCCAATATAACTCAGATTGGCCTTAGAGCTGAAACCATGAGGGAAGTACCCCTTGATTTTATCTTCAAATCCCAAAGCTTTTGGCATTGCTGCTAAACGCATAGAGAGATAAGTCTATGTACTTTTGTCCAAAATCCGGGTCAGTAAAAGAGATCACTTTACTTCCTTGCATTATCAAAGAGGGTTTTAGCCCTTGCTCAATCA
The DNA here is from genome assembly GCF_949606895.1 of Notothenia rossii. NCBI lineage: Eukaryota > Metazoa > Chordata > Actinopteri > Perciformes > Nototheniidae > Notothenia > Notothenia rossii. The sequence goes on along the minus strand of NC_136905.1, from coordinate 46,643,536 downwards.
TTGCATTGATAATGAGATAGCTGTCAAAACCCCTAGCATTGTGAGCGATGAAGATTGCATTTTTGAACTTGGGGCGCCTAAAGTGTGCCAGAAACTACAGTGCACAGTCGGTACCCTCAGCGACCCAGATTTCGTGCACACCAGGAAGGGGACATATACGCTGTCTGCCCCCGCCATTGTTTCAAAAATCATAAAACACAATGTTGTCATTGTGTTCTGTCTCTTTGGGTAACACTCCGATTTAACACAGATGTTTTTCACACTCAGAGAAGCAGAGGGTAATTTCTCCTTGCATGTTTTACATTTTTTCACCGCACACTTGTGTGTTTTATCTGTACTACTCTTGGGAGTGTAGTAAGAAAGTTGGCAATCTACACACTTTTTGTGTAAATCGCAGTTACTGGCAATGTTTGATCTCTGTGTCTGTTTTTTATGTCGAGAGTGAAAGCCCGCTGTATGGCACGTTTTGTTACAGTCTTTACAAAAGATGGGTTTAAACTCTTCAAGAGTACAAGAGGGGTCAAGGCAGACATAACAATGACCAGTACGGAAATGATGCCACTGCGAGCTGTAGCCTGTGTAAGAATGTTCGCAGACATATGGAGAGCCTAAAAACCCCTTCAAGTTTTGAATCCCATAGTAGTGGTTTTTGAAGAGGAACAAAAACACAGTTTTGTCTCGTTTGGGACCGTCTGTCTGGAATTTACAGTGGGCACGATCTTCATCGCCTCGGTAAAACACCACAATCTTGCATTTTAAACTCTCTTCGAATGTATCAATGTCGTTGAATGTCACAGCTGTCTGATCTGTCAAACCCACCCCCGTCTGAATCTCTCTACCACGTTCAAAACCTTCGCTATCAGTGAGGTTGTCATGCAGCAACAGTGCTAAATTAATAGCAAAACACAGCTGGCTGGAGGGGTTCTGAACCACGTAAAGAAACCGCTTCTTCTTTTTAACAATCTCATTGTCCAACATTTTACTAGCCAATCGTTTCTCACCACCACGGGCACCGCCACGGGGGGATTGAATAATTTTCACCACTAGCTCAAGGTCGCTGTCTGCCATTACCTCCAAATTTGACTGTACAGCATTGAACAGGGCATCCTCAAAATCATTCAGATTATTATCATCGTTGGCATTTAAAATGGCTGACACATTTGCCTGTAGCTGCTCACCCCGTAGCTCAATCTGTACAAGATCTTCCCTCTCTGCCCGTGAAAAAGCCTTACCTAGCATATTATGTAAATTGTTCATCAGAATCCCATAATAGGCTTTGAAGTCTGATTCATCGTTAGGAGGAGTTAGGACTAGAGACTGACGCAGTTCTGTGTTATTGAATACAGGTCGAGACAAAACACGTGGTGAGGCATTGTTAGCGCCTCCACCATGTTGTAACGAGGGGCCTGGTGATTCTGAAGCATTCAGGATGTCATTTTGGTCAGCGCCCCCTCCATTCTGTAACGAGGGGCCTGGTGATTCTGAAGCATTCGGGGTGTCATTTTGGTCAGCGCTCCCCTCATTTAGCACGGAGGAAACTGGTAATTCAGCATTGTCTGAAGCTATGCTATTTGCTCCATTCAGACGGAGTACTTCGTCTGCGAGCTGATTTAAAAGCCTGAGACCGGGGTAAGTGTCAGAGTTTTGGTAGCAGTCTTGCACCCATTCCAAAGCGCTATCTAATGTTGCAGGATACCTTGAGTTTGTTTGTGAGGAGGTGGAAGGTTCGTTTACATCTTCGTCATTTAACTCACTGATATTGTCTGAACACCGAGGAAATTATCTCTGTATACCTCCATACATGAATTCCTCATCACTGCTTAGCTCATTTATATCATTTATACCAGGGGTGCCCAACCTTTTTTGAACCGAGAGCTACTTTTAAAGTTGCCAGTCTGCTGAGATCTACCAGTCCAAATAGAGAGTCGTAGCCATTGCTGACAGCCTACTACCGGGTAAATACACACTTCTACTTGTATAAAACTGACCTTCGTACGATGAATACTTCATAAAATACTGCAGATCCTTTATCTTACCTTTTTCTAATCTACACACATACAAGTATTTAACTGAAGCTACACAACAGTGTTGTTGATGCAGAGTTGGAGTTTATTCACACGTCACATATTACAGTGGTTCATGTTTTCAAACACAGGGAAAAAAGAAAAGACTCTGAACCCTTTCTTTGCCATTATTTAAAAATAGTGTCGCTACAAAAGTATAAATTAGGCTTACTAATAAGACAACTCAGATCTGAATCTACACAGGAATCTGCTGCCAAAGTGCAATAAAAAAGATAAAATTAATAGAATCAAACCCTTTTTTTTATGCATTTTAGTAGAGTATAAAAATGTATTCCTTTAAAATAGGATGCAAGCAACAATAGTTTCTTAACCTGAATTGATAATAGACTAAAATCAATTTAAACGGAACAGATCTTAATGTTTGCATTCTTATACCGTTTTGTACAATAATTAAAATGAATAAGTTCAAACAAACAAAAACTTACAGCTGATTAATAACGGTATCTAACTTGAGTTTTTACTATATCAAAAATCTGTTGAAATGCTACTGTTATTTTTACTGTCCCCCAAAAGCGTGTCGGCAGCCTCCATGCTTCTTTCACAACTTCGCCGTCTTCATGTGTTTCGCAAGAACGTGACTGGCACGATAAGATGCTATGGTAGCAGCCTTGCTCTTGTTGACGGGCCGGGTGAAAATGGACTGCTGTTTAGCTGTCCTTTCAGGTCCCTCGCCTTTTGGGAGCGTAGGGCAGAATTAGGAGGGAATTCCGTCTCGTAGCGTGTGTGCACTGTTTTGAAATGCCGCTCCTAAATTACCCTTCTTCGATAAAGCCACGCATTGCAGATGAGACAGATGGACTTTGAATTGGAATAGATAAAAAATAATCATCCTCCAACTCTGAGTGAAAATTCTATATTTTGGGCTTGTGTCTTGTGTGTGTGCGGGCTATCACTCCTGTTGACACGGACAACGTCAGCGAACTAGTGTGGACTAGGGGTGAGCAGATCGATCCCAAAATATCGATACTTCCGATACTTTCCGTCTCCTCTACTCGTCAATTTCTTCAAAAAACTATGTGCAGACGAACACAAGTATATGCTCTTTTCTTCTCTCTCCACTGCTGTCCTCCTCTCCTCGAGGCTCGTGCACGCGCAGCGCGCTCCAAGCCTGAACGCCGATTATCAAGCTGACTGACAGCAGCCGGCAGGGCAGGACAGCAGCAGCCAGCGACTCGCGAGTGCAACACACAAACGCGCATGATGGCTGAGAGAAAGAGCAGCGTTGTGTGGAGCACTGTGAACTGTGATGTGCGCAAGAAGACAGTTCGCAACTCTGGCCACTTTGTATTGTTATTTTTCATGTTTGCACTTTAAATTTGCAAAAGTAAAACGTTTATTTGTCTATAAAAAACTGTCCTGTCTGTATTCATAAAAATGAATTCAGATTTAGTCTATTTATGATGAATTCAGCTCAAAAATCATGTCATGCAGCTCTCCCCTATGAAAGTACATAAGACGCTTTTCATTTAAAAAAGTATCGGTATCGGTATCGGCGATACTGCCCCTGAAATACTTGGTATCGGATCGAATCCAGATTTGGTGGTATCTCCCACCCCTAGTTTGGACTGCAGTGGGGCTCCTCTTGATAATAGGTGGGTAGATCCAGCGCCATATAGATAGAAGAGTTACGACAGCGGAAGTCCAACAACGGTTATCGTCACGTGGTTCATGCAGACGAGGATCGTTCCCCGGAAGTTCATGGCGGGCAATGTGAATGCATTGATAACAGGAGATAGAACTACGATTTTTGGTAATTATTAGTGAATAAAGGTTTTGATTTGAAATATTTCTACAACAAATCGATATGTGTATGTATTTACAACAATATGTTTTAAAAAATAAAATAGAATTTGCTAATATTAAGTGATAATATTAGGATTAGTGTGAACAACTAGTATATATGTTAGGCTAACAGTGCCTTGGTTAAAGAGCCTGTTGCTGTTTATAGCTTTGAATTCTTTAAAACCAATATTATCTTCTTAAACTTGTATGGTAGTCAGGAGCATCACTTTCTAATGTTTATTGATATATTTAGAGGGAAGGGATCTAAAGGAATGCTTCAAAATTCAGATTAGATTAATTTCTACCATTTTCTTAAATTCATGGTAGTTTCAGTAATCCCATGGTAATTGAGGACACAAGTTATCTAAATGACTAATGTCATCTTTATGGCTTTCAGAAAGGACAGGAGACCGACAGGTGACTATCAAAGGACTAGCAGCAGCAGCAGCAGCAGCAGCAGCAGCAGCAGCAGCAGCAGCAGCAGCATGATGATGATGTTAAATGTGTTGTTTTAGGAACATCCATTGCAAATACATGGAACTCAATAAACATTGAATAGCATATCATGCAGTTTGTCTGTGCCTTTTCCTCCGTGTTGTCCTGGTTTGCTGTGCTGCCTCCTAGTCGCCACTATGGTTTGCTGTGCTGCCTGGGGATGCTCAAATCGCTCAGAGAAAGGAGTACGAATGTACGGCTTCCCCACTGACAAAGAGCGCAGGAAAAAATGGCTGGCTCAAGTCAGCAGGAGCAATTTCACGACCAACAGCAAAAAAATATGTGAAGTAATTATATACAAACACTGCATTTGAACTTTTTCACAAAACGAAAACCACACCATTGGGAAAGCTTAATGTTTTGTTTAATACAAAAAAACAGGGAAAGGCTTAAAAAACACAGAGTTGAGACTCAGGGTGCAGGGTGAGGGTCTCAATGCAGGTATTCAGGCTCCATTGAACCCCCCTCTGGTTCTTGTGCTGAAAGAGGGAGTAACAGACAGGAGAAAGGGTTATACACACCTATATAGCACACCTATTGGATGGGAAATTGCCTTGGGGAGATAAGGTGTGGTCTTTGTTCCCAACTGAAGTTATGGAACTTTATTATTTGTGAGTTTAACAAAGTATGACAAATGGCATCAGTAACAGATGTGATATGAATTTCTATAAAGTTGTCTCACATTCTTGGTCATATTTTATATACAGTATGTAATGAGTATAACATGTCCAGTAAGTATAAAGTGTTTCCTAATACTGTGTATTCAACCACTATGGAATATGTATGTGGGCAGACAACACTGGGTTGTTCTGTGTGTGAAGTAACCTCAAGTCACTCCGCAGGCACATTTTGATGCAGACCAGTTTGTCAAGACAAAAAAGGGCAAGACTAGGCTGAGAGCAGAGGCTATACCCACCATCTTCGTGCATTGCCCTGTGGTCAAAAAGAGAAGGGCCCCTGCACCACGATTCACCCCGGGACCTGTATCTACAAAGCCCATAGCTCATGATCACAGCTATAGTGTGAAAGGTGACACAGGTATAATAAGTATGAACTCTTAGTAACAAAAGTCATATTTGTTATTTTTAAGTGGTATAATATTTTAAATGTTCGAAAATCTACAGTGCCATGTCTTCTACTTACATTCGTCTCAAAGATTGAGGGAAGAAGGGATGAGGAGACTGAGAGAAAGGAAAGTGAGGGTGAAGAAAGAGAGGACATGGCTAGTGAGGAGAGACAGGGAGGGTGGACACCACCCACTCAGCCAGCAGCCAGTCAGCATACGAGGGAACCAGCAGCCAGTCAGCATACGAGGGAACCAGCAGCCAGTCAGCATACGAGGGAACCAGCAGCCAGTCAGCATACGAGGGAACCAGCAGCCAGTCAAACAGATTTATTAAAACAATTAAAGAGAAATTAAAGAGCCAAGAAGGAATCACCAAAAAAGCAAAGTCTGCACTAAGAAAAATAAAGAAGGAAAATGCAGCTCTCAAGAAAACAATGAAAATTAGGGACAACAAATATAAGAAAACGTTTTCAAAAGACCAACTTAAGGCATTAGGCAGACTCACCACAAAGGGGATGAAATGGAGCAATGAGACAATTAAGAAGGCTTTAAAAATTCGCTTTGCGTGCGGACCAACGGGTTACAAAACTCTTCAGGAATTGCAGATTCCCCTTCCAGGAATAAGGACACTGCAAAGAAGGATGCAATGTGTTAAGTTTGAGCCTGGTGTGTAACAGCTAACATCACTGCCCCTCCACCCGTAACATCACTGCCCCTCCACCTGCCAACATCACTGCCCTCCACCTGCCAGCACCCAGCCAGAGGAGCGCAAACAACAAAAACAAGCAAGGTGTCCCGTCATGTACCTAGAAGTTTGGGTTGGCAAAATGGAGTAAGAGAGGGACTTGCAAAACCTTGGTGGCTCTCACTCATGTTGTTACAGTTGTCTTGGTTACAGCTCTCAAGTTTTTTTTTTTGCCATTTCCACATCTTTAGAAAATATGAAATAAATGAAGTGAAATCAACCTCTTCTCTAGAGAACAAACTTTGATTTCTCTGTCTTGTGAGTTTGCAGTCTTGCAGTTTTGCTCCTCCACCTGTAACATCACTGCCCCTCCACCTGCCATACAGTAGATTACTAACAAGATTAATTATATAATACAGTGATAGAATACATGTTTAGTATGCTTACTTATATAAAACAGTAGTATTAAACTTACCTTGTGTTTTCACTCTCACTTAAGTCCCTCTTCCTTTGCCATCAATCCAAAATCACCTGAGTTGCAACATTATACAGACAGGTAATAATCAACATAATCACAAGGACACAATATGGCTCTGCTAAAAACACTCACTCTTACATGCACCAAAGTTATATTTATCTAATATTTAACTCCCTCCACCCCCGCATACAATCCCGTTTATAAGCCCCTCTTCTTTAATTCAACAACGTTGGACGAAATGACATTAAGAGAACGGAATTTACAATTAAAAGGCTGTTCAACGTGTGTTGCTAACTTGATCCGGTATCCTAGCTTTATCTGTTATCTGTAAACGTTCCCTAAATCTACTAATTTAGGGATAATCCACTGACATCCTTTACTACACATGTTAATTTGAATCAGATGTACTGATAATATCCTCAATATAAATCTTTAAACTTCTTCTTACCTTTAAAAGTCCGTCACGAACGGTCTATTATGCTGCAACTCTACAGCTCTGCTAGCCTTGGCTTGAAAGGGGACAGGTCTGTCTGGTTCTCTGAGGGATGGTGGGTGAGGGGCTCACTGAGACCACCCCCTATTGCAGGAGGTAGGCTGTGTGTAAACTCTAGAGAAGGGAAGTTTTCACGCTGTATAGATCTGTCGTCTTGATGGTACACTGATGGCTGGTCTATGCTGTAAACTTCAGCACCTTTTAACAAAAGAGTAAGTATATAAAAAACGTAATTTCTGGATACTTTACACATCAACAAAAAAACATATTTGATTTAAAAAATACAACATATAGTTTTAAATATACTCACTTTCCACAGGGACTGAATCAAGGTAGGCTCCAAGTACAAGGCAGATCCTTTCTAAAACTAGAGGTCCTATTTGACTCAGAGTGTCCTGAGCTGAGACACACAAAAAAGATTTGATTAGAATCTACACCACATTATTTTATACTTTTTAGTAAAACATGTTAAAGAAGTAGAATAAAATAAAACAGAATATACTTTTTTAGTAAAACATGTTAAAGAAGTAAAAATAAAATAAAACAGAAAATCACCTAGTATTTCAATAACCCTATGACCCCACACATGAGGGTTTTCAGCACACAGGATCTCTACTGTAAACTGCAAAAACATAACATTTTTAAGTAACTAATAATATACTATTTACATATTATAGTTGTTTAACCCATACCAAAAACAACATTTAATAATTACATGATATTATAAAATAAAAAAGTACTTACCACATTGGTTCGTGATGAAATCCAGGTCAATAAAGCGCAGAGCAGGAATGCCAGGATAACTCATCATCAGCTTTCTCTTGCTGTAGAAATTAGATCTCCTTATAAACCCAAATAACAATAGCCAGGTCAATGGCTCCAAAAAACCGACCAATCAATTTAATCCTGAGAACCAATCGGATTAATCCTGATAGTTTAACAAATTAGCATTACATTTTTATTTTTCTGGCTGAAAAAATACTTTTAAAGTTTATTCTCAGCATTGTGAGCGATAAATATTTACATATATTATATGTTATATATTATATACACATTAAAAATATGTAAATACACATTTCAAATATGTAGATAGTAGACACATACTAAAAAGACTCTAGAATTGTCCCTATATCTTCATAAGAAAATACAAAATCTTGAAAAAGGTTGTTTTCTAGTAAGAAAATATGGAGCTTAACTTGAGGCACCAAAAAGTCCTTGAACTCTGTTCATCATAAACAAAACATATATATATATATATATATATATATATATATATATATATATATATATTAGGGCTGTCAGTCGATTAAAATGTTTAATCGCGATTAATCGCATGATTGTCCATAGTTAATCACGATTAATCGCAAATTAATCGCACATTTTTTATCTGTTCTAAATGTTCCTTAGATGAATATTTTTCAAGCTTTTAATACTCTTATCAACATATGAGTGGACAAATATGCTTTATGCAAATGTTTATTATCATTTGAATAATGACAAATATTCTCATGAATATTAAACATTATTTTAAACTTGATGCGCTCTGAAACTACGGGGCGGCCGAGGACAAAAAATACACATGGGTTAATCGCGTTAAAATAATTAGTGGCGTTAATTTTTTTTTGCGTTAACTTGACAGCCCTAGTTTGTATTAAAGGTACATAAGAATGTGTCAAGTGTATAATGGATTAAACTTAAGTTTTTATTTGTATTACCCTAGAATTATCATTTTTTGTATCTACATGTATGTGCCGCCATGTTTCTACAGTAGCACAGAACGGACAAACTTAATGGCTTTACACATTTGTATACATAGTAGGTGCCTGCTAGAAAAGCCTTAGTTATTGAGCTATAACATATAGTATATAAATATCTTAGTCCATCTTCAGCTCACTTGATACTGAAAGGCTTGAGGCAGTGATGGATGATGCCATCTTCAGTTACTAGCTTACTGTCCTTCAAGGCCACCATCGTTTCTGAACATTTTCCCAAAGGGAGGGTGGAGTAAGGGAGCTTTGCTTTCTCCAATATTACACACTGAACCTTTATAACTTACTATGTTTACTTTTCAAAATAGTCTCGTTTCCACCTTTTTTTAGAATGTCAGAAGTGAGGAAGCCGAGAGTGCAATCTGTAGATTGTGATCGTTGTTCTCGAACCCAGGAGGAAGTTAAAAAGAGACAATGTAGTGCCGTAAAAGTTCAAATGGGTAATTTAATGAAAGTAACATGGTTTTGAATCAAACACGGCGCCGTGTCGGGAGGAGGAAGGAGAGAGCCCGATTCTCCGTGCAACGTCTTTATATGAGAATCCTGGCTCCTCTTCTCATCGCTTTGACGATTGGGGGGGGGGGGTCTTCCTCCACTCGTTCTTCTGTTTCTGATATCGCGTGAATAAGAGGATTTACACGTTGTGTGTTCATTGTATATGTAGCCAACCATAGAGGTAAACCACTTTTCGGCCACCGTAGTATTGCACTACAGAGGTACCGCCCACTTCCGCATTCCCTTCACTTCACAATATTTAAACAGCTGATGAAAGATAGTTCTTTCCAGTTCGACCAAGACTTTTCCGGTAAGTCTCCACAATTATCGAGTTAGTGGCATGTTAGTCTCTGGGTGTTTGACTTTTACACATTACTCCAGCAGACTGTAGTTTTGCCCGTGACGGTGACAAGACCAGCGGCATTGTGTTCTGTGTAAGGGGCTGCGCCGTCCGAAGGATATAAGGTATGAGCGATCATGGTTTTTACAAAGTTAATGTTTATGGCGGCATTTCTGTAACATGTGCTTTGTTCTTTTATAGATTGTCTGCCACTGCTGTTTTGTTTCCCTTATTTTGGTAGTAGTTTTGGATGCTTTTGTTTACATTGTTGCTCCAATTCCTAATCTCCCAAGAGTATTAGTGTTTTTATTATCTGTATGAATCTTATCCAATGAATTGATATACTGTTGTGTCTTTTGTTGAGGGAGCACCCCTGACGTGAGCGGCAGCCTTGGGAATTGGGATTCAGCGGTGTTAGGCCCTCACGTGCACTTCACTGCCCCTTAAGTGTGTGTGTGTGTGTGTGTGTGTGTGTTAGGGGTTTCACAACTACCAATATTTACTAGTCGACTAGTTTTTCAAAATAGTAGTCGACTAGTCGTTACGTCATAATAGAGACACACAAAGAGAGGTTTACAACTGTATTTTCTATTGGAACTCATACAGTAACATTAAACACTGCATTTTAATTTGTGTTACATGGCTGAGTAAATAACAAACACTGGACTCACCAAAATCGACAGCAAAAAACTCTTGTTTACATAAATGCCACGTAATTCCAGGGCGCACCAGCGCATTGCACAACACTTTATTCGCTGTCCTCCACGATAACGTCCACCTTTCCATATTTTTGGTTTGAACACCAACGCATCGACATGTGAGGGAAGGAGGCTTGACCGCTTTCGGGTGACAGTGTTGCCTGCCAGGGAAAAAACCCTCTCACTCGGGGTGCTTGTGGCTGGAATAGCCAGGTAGCTCCTCGAAAGCGGGGGAAGCGGTGCACGTTTTCTGCCCACCACTCCAGTGGATTATCCATTGTGGGGATATGCGGTGTCCGCTGGCAGTAATCCCGTAGCTCATCATCCACATCACTGTTGACCCGTGTTTTCTTGCTGTTCATTTGCCTCTGTTCAGTGCTGACGCCGGTCCGTTGCTCACTGGTGCTAGCATTACTGCTAGTGCTAGCTGTCGGCAGCGGGTGTTTCATCTTCAGATGGTTGCGCATAGCAGATGCATTTGTATTGTACTTCAGTACAGCTCTACACAACTGACACTTCACTGTGGAGTTGGTTACATCTTCGTTGAAGTACTGCCATACATAAGAATGTCGGACGTGTTTTGTAGCATTTTGCAGCACCTCGTTTACCTCCATTTTTTTCCACGACTAGTCCACTAGGGCCTACAGCGCCGACTAGTGGTAAAGGTAGTCGACTAGTCGACAAGTCGATTAGTTGGTGAAACCCCTAGTGTGTGTGTGTGTGTGTGTGTGTGTGTGTGTGTACCTTTCTTAATTTATCACTTCCTTTTGAGTTGCTGTGTCTGTACAAGGCACGTGTGAGTGGCACTGAGTACTATTTAGATCTTACCTGCTTGCTTCCCCCTCCCAACAGTAACTCTCTGCGCTCATTTAGTCAGTTTTTATAGGCTGGATACCATTTTAAATAGCATTCTTGGTGTAGATGAATTCATAATCAATTGTTGTTTTTACTGGTTAAAGTGTTGTTTGTAAATGTGTCTGATATTGATAAATGAATATCATACTCTTGGGAGTAAATCCTTGTCTTGAAACTTTTTGTTGACTGCCAACTGTGTCGTGTTTTTTAGTTGAATCTGTGGAGTTTTTGCTTTTTGATACATTTGAGTTAAAGGGCAAATGTAATCAGTAGAACAGTTTGCACGGCCACGGTTACATATAACTCCACACGCCTTTTCTCCTCGTATTCTCATTCATTACTTTTTATTTAATGCAGAAAACGCCACTGATGACTACTACTTAAGGCACAATCATTTCGTTTGAACTTCAATGGGCCATTTTGGTGGAGGAAACTGTTCTTTGACATGTACATTTTTCTATTTTTCACATAGTCATTTGTTGTTGCAATAGATGAGAGAGCGATGGAGATCTTTTTTTTTATTGCCATAAATATCTCATGGACTAACCACTTAAAATGCTACTATGCCAAGTGAGATTCCTCTTTGAAAGTCAGTCTGGAAATGTTAACAATGGACAAATGTGATGTTCTTAAAAGTCGCATAGTGTTGAATTTGAAAATGTCTGTGTTAATACCAAGCGGCAAACTCTGGGGAAGAGCCGGGATGCCAATACGGAAGTGCCACACACTGCAGTTCATATATTGGCCGATCGGCGATAACTTTAGAAAGAAGCAATTTCCATAGACCCCCATGTTAAAATGCCCAACTTTACAGCAGAAAAAAAAAAAATTCTACCCATGGATGCAATAAATATTATTATGAATATAGTTATATTCCACCTTCAAGATTATGGATCTATGAGTGAATTGTTTTCTAACACGACCCTTTTATCTTAAAGTTTTTGCATAAATTAGGGCGTGGTCACATTGAGTGACAGCTCTATCAAGTGACTGCTTCTGCTAGCTTCTTGTCTCTCTGCTAGCTGCTCCGTGAAGCTACAGGCACTCTGCCTGCTCAGTTCATCCAGGGAACACAACTTGACCCCGGCCGTGTTTGTTTGTTCTTCATGCTTATATATCGGACTATTGTGACTCGCTCTGCGGTTGAAACAGACGGTGCATGAATGTTTGCATTCAATTTCACTTATCACTTTTGCGGTAAGTGAAATTCGTCAACTTTATTTATGTGTTAATGATTTTAATCAGCTACGTAATGAATGTTAAGGCTTGGGTTAGCGTGTAAGCGAGTGGTAGCTACATCGGTGCTAACGATGCTAATCATAGCCTCCAAGTTAAAATCATAGACTGTATATATAAAGGTGAAAACGAAATAGACAAGTGTTAAGCGTTAAGTGGGATAATACTGTTGAACAAACGGCTTCTGTTTGAGGTGGATAAAATAAGGTCATCCTTGTAACTTAGAGAGATATTTTATTATGTAGGTATGAACTGTATGCATCGCTAAGGTTAATTTAAATTGGCTATGCTCAAGTATGTAGACAAGCTAAGGTCGAAGTAGTGTATGTGAAATCAACCTCACAATAAGATGTGTGTATATTACAATTATTAATGTCATATTTCAAGATGATTACTTAGATATTACAATATGGTTGGTTGAGCTGGAGTTCATTATTGAGCTTACACGTTAACGTCACAGTCATATCTGAAGAACGAACCCAAACCTTGTTGTTTTTATTAATTGCATTACCAAATTGGTATCAAACAAACAGTAAGCATTGGTAACGCAACTTCCAAAGTTACAGTACAATAAAAAGGACCCTGACCCTGACTCGGACAATACACAATCCAACATGTTCAACAGAAGAGAATCAGTTATATTGTTTGTACATAGGGTTGCAAAGGGGCGGAAAGTTTCCGGTAAATTTCCTGAAAGTTTCCATACAGTTTCCATTGGAAGTTAAGCTGGGGAATTTTGGAAATATTCGATGCAAAATTAAACAAAAACATGACATTTCAACAGATTTTAATTTTTTTATTTTTTTTAAAGTCGAACAGAACAAGTTTGAATTATTTTATTGAAAAATTATTTGTTTCATTTTAGAACGAAAACAGGAATGTTGAGTTAAATGTTACTCATCCACCCCAGCCCCACTCATTAAAAAATGAACAAAAATGCACCCTCCATCCAAAAATCCCCACAAAGTCCCATTCAAAATGTTAAATGAAAAGAGCCCTTCTCGCTCCAAAAAGTCCCATTAATCATGCAAATCTTCCTTCAAGCAATCCTCTGCATTTTTGCTAAACTCTTTCAGTCAATGGGCTCTTCCTGGGCCTCATCAACATCCAACTCTGAGTCGTCCTCTTCAGTGTCACTGTCCAGCCTTGTTGAGGATGGCTCTGTGTCAGGCTCAAAGAGCCTTATAGGTTTGCCCGAATGCCAACCAGATTTTCCACTCTCACATTTGTGAGCCTGTTGCGAACCTTTGTGTGGTCTCAATAGCCATGCAGTAAGCAGTGTGCTATGGCATGGATATTCAAGTGTACTTGAATGGCATCTGTTTGTTTTAGTCAAGATTATGCTAAAATATGCTTTCCCCAACTATGTTTAAGTTCCCTATGAAGAGCCAACCTTCAATTTAGAAAATTCCCAGTTTATTCCCATAAATTCCCGTTAATTCCCGTGGAAAGTTTCCATCTTTGAAAATTCCCGGAATTTTGCAACCCTATTTGTACACGTGGTACTTTACATATCTGTTTGTTGAAGGTGTCCAAGTGACAGGTGACAGGCTGGACCAGAGAGTGAGAGACAGAACTGGACTCCTCACAGCAGTGAACTTCCGCACATGTACAACGGCTCTTTTGTTCTTACTGTACAAAGAATCAAGAAAGATATTGGTTTAAATAAATGAAGTGAATACACTTATATACATTCCATTAAAGAATACTACATACTAGATCACCTACACATCAGTTAAGTTGAGGGTTTTTTCCATGCAAAAAGTTACATTTAGATGTTAACAAGCAATATGATTTTGTCAGCTTTCTAATTTAATGTATTGAAGGCAAAGATATTTAACTGCTACTATTTATCTCTCAATATTGTCTGTAAAAAAACGTGGTAAAAGTTATTCTTTCAGTGAGACAACAGAGCAAGCTTGTACAGTTGCACTACATTTTGATAACAGTAAAATATTATTTTGATAATAACATATATTTCAATGTTGATGAACTTCATACTGTTGAAATAAAAATAAAAACATTACTATTACAAAATAATTATATCTACAGCCCCTAAACACACAAACACACCGCTTTCATAAATAACACACTTGTTCTGCAATAATATGTTTTATGTTTCCTGTAATTTTTGTTAGGAAAGGACATGCCTGAAAGACACGACTCAACATTTTCTCCTTCTCTGAGGGTCAAGAAGAACATCCAAGAGGAACATTAAAAGCTGATGTTATGAGATTTTAAGACCAGTACAGGACATTCACTAATGGCACATTTCCACTGCAGCGGCATTGCCCCGTTTAAGCGTCCCTAAGCGTCCTCGCTCAGGCCTCGGGATGCCTCGCTGGCCGTCCGAGGCCGTTGCGTATTTCCATTACAGTTTAGGACCTGGGGTAGCAACGCAGTGTAAGAGATAAGATAAGATAAGATAAGACTTTATTCATCCCGAAGGAAATTGTTGTGCCAGAGTAACAAAATACAATAAACACAATAAACATAGCAGCAAAACTGTACACTAAAAGTGCAGCAAAAAGAGCAATTAAATATCCAAAGACAACATAAATAATAATGCATTACATTTTTTTATTAGAGCGCTTTTTCAGGTGCTCAAAGCGCTTTACACATTACACATATTAGACATGTAAGAGTCATTACTGTGGACATTACCCACAGGAGCAAATGCGGGTAAAGTGTCTTGCACAACGGACACAACGCCCCTTGATCTGATGACCAACGCTCTAACCACTGCGCCAAAACCGCCCCACAACAACATGAAACGTAGAAACATAGATGGTCACACAATCAATGCAATTATTATAAGCAGTAGTTAGTAGCAGTAGTTAGTAGTGCAAAAAATTAAACGTAGTGGCAGTTACGTAATTGCACGTTATCATAGCATTATTAATAATACTAGTAATAATAATATAATATAATATTGCACATAGTTATAGCAGCGAGTGTATTGCAATGATGTTAATTATATTGATATGTATATTGCACATAGTGTTGGTGTGGAAGTTCTCAGTGCCCTTTTTTTTTCACATTTCGAGTTGATCCGTCGAGCTTCCGTCGAGCTCCCGCTGGATTTTATCATCCCCAATGAGATGTAGGAACGTCGTCACCTCCTCGGTCGACCACGGTGTGCTTTTCTTTGACGTTGCCATTTTTGTAGCTCCTCCGTTTACAAAAATGCTGTGTATAAAAATGCTGCAAGCTTGCTTCTAAATATATAGTATATGCGACGCTAGGGATGATCTCGCGCGCGATCTTGTCACGATTCTCTCTTACCAATCAGCAGTCGAGAGTGTTGACATCACTAGTTCAGCCCTGGCCCTGGCCTGATAGAACCACGATTTTATGGGGCCGGAAAAAGAGGGAACACGTACCCGCTAGCCGGTGCTACGCTATATGGAAAGGCCACCAAAAACTGGCCTGGCCGCTTGAGGACGATTAAGGACGCTTAAACGGGGCTACCATTCACAAAAGTACATCCATATGATTTTCAAGATGGTTCTAACTTTCCATTTGGACTTCTGCCTCCCATCTTTCCTGAAACTTGGTACAAAACTCACTTCCTTATAGTACTACTACTACTGCAATTCATTTACACCTAATTATCATTAAAATGTCTACAGGGCTCTCAAGTTTTGAACAGAGTTCAGAGTGAGATTTTGGCGGCGGTGTTTGGTACTCCAACTTCTGGGCCCTCTGTACCGCCGAATGTCAACGGGGGGGGGTGCTAGTGGAGTATGAAGCCCGCACGCGTCTCAAACAAGCCTAGTTTGTTTACAAAATTGCGGCGCAACTTGGTGGGCGGTACCCTGGAAAGAAATCTCTGCGTGAGAAATACAAGGTGTGGCGTGTGAATGGAGTGAAATGCGTGTGTCTCACGCCACATGCGTGAGACTTGAGAGCTCTGTGTCTAATAGATTTACTTCAGAAACTTGTGTACATAACTATTATCTTGAGATCATTACTAGGATCCGTGTAGCTCTGCACTTCTTTTTTATTTATTTTTATTTTGATATACTTTATTGATCCCCGTGGGGAAATTGTTTCTCTGCATTTGACCCATCCTTGTGTTAGGAGCAGTGTGCTGCCATTTTGAACGGCGCCCGGCTCATAGCTCATTATACTCATTTATCTTCAATTCTGTTCTACTTAAAAAACAATGTAATACTCTTTAGCAGTGTGTGGAACCCTGGGTGTCCGAACATGCAACAATTACCCTTTACTTGATCAAGGATTCAAAAACAGAAGTAATTTCATCAATGGTTTGTAGTTGAATTTAGGAATTATCACTTATGGTAGGTATGTTTTTACTCTTTAACATCTCTAAATGTCAGGTCATTACTAATTAAATGGATGTCCATTCGAAGGTGGAGAAGCATGTCTTTCAAACTCATAAACTGATGCCTTGCGCTCCCTGTGAAGCTGCAAGTAAGACCTAAAAACCACAGCAGGATGGGTTCAGTGACCCCACATTCCTTCCAATTATATGGCTTTTTCAAAATCAAATGTGCTCTTTCTACTTTACTCAATTTTAAACACTACATTCTGGACTACAAACAACAGTTATTTCCCCCTAAAAAGTTCTCGTATAGTAATATATGTTACAATGGTGAAATCAATACTTTATAGATTGGAATTATATTTGGCCTGTCACTAGTTCTCCCTTCAACATTATCCATACAAATAAAGATTTGTCTTATAGAGTGGTTCCTAAAAGTATTCTTTTAATGGTGATCAATATTGTAACAAATGAGATCGAATAAAAATCACTTGAAGAATGATTTGTTAATATGATGGAAAGATTGAAGAACATGGTTCTACTCTGTCATGTCTCCCCCTTTCTGCCTCAATGTGTTTTAGGATGAATTTCCCATTGTACTTTAACAGTTTCCCCTTTACTGCTATTTTGAATTTACCAATTGACTAATTCATGGTTAATACATCTTTTTATCTTTACTTATTTATCAAGTCAATTCAAGTTTTTTTTTTTAATGCGGTGTCTTCTATGTGCGTTTGGTGAATAAGTGTGTTTATGTGTAAACTCACTCATTCCCGTTCTCCTTTTCTCCTCCCCTGGTTGTCTCAAGCCGTGACCCCGACCTCCTCACTTCCAATCGATCATGCCAACTCCTCTGATTCTGTCTTCTCTTCAGTCCATCAGCTCTTGAATCCATCCGCTGTAACTCTTTTAGGCAGCCTTTGGCCCAGTCACATCTGCAGCCCACATCATGCCACTGTTCTTTGCACTGCTTTGCATTTCATCTCCTCCTTTACAGTCTCTCTGCTGCTTTATGGAGGGCGGATTCTGCTCTCATGTCCCCAACTCTGCTCTTGTGCCAAATCGCGTGGCTCAGCTTCATGCCCTGTCTGAGGGACTGATGAGAGTATTTCTGTATGTCAGCAAGCGGTTTGGTTCTGGATGCCTCAGGTAGAGACGGTTCAGCTCTGGTTCTCTGTCTGTTCGATGGAGAAGGAGGAGTCTCCTGTTGGGTTAGGTCTTTTGTCTGCTTGGAGGGACGGGGTCGTAGCCTTTCTAACTCAGAGGGGGAGTCCAGGTCCCGGGACGCATTATCTATAAGAAATCTAGCACACTGAGGTTAAATAAATCCAACCCTTTCCACTCTGTCTCTTTCTAATCATACTATCTGTCTTAGTTGCTAAATGCCATCTAAACAACACCATTAATGTCTACTAATGATATTACAAAAACTCCCTCTAAAAAAATTTTCATCCATTGTTACATATCTACCCAACTTGACTCTTTCAGGAAACCATTTTCTTCTATAAATTGAAATACCTGTTTCAAGCATCACATATTTCACACACTAGGAAAGAACATCTCCACACTTTCTCCAATATTTTAAATCCCACTGTTACTTAGAACAATAGTAAACCTGCAGAGCACACTGATCAGATCACAGCAATGGAATTTGACTCAAGTATAGGCCTATTTCTACTTTCCATTATACTTATTACTTTTGGTGAATATTTATTTATATTGTCTAAATTCCTTGTCTATGATGTGCAAAAAGTTAGAGTATAAAAATGTGTTTTTCTCAATGTATTTACACTCCACGGATTCTTGACTTTACTCATCTCCTGGTGCTGTCGTTCCTAAAAATGTTAGCAAACACAAAACTACAAATACAACATTTATAGATAAATTGATCTAGCAAAATGAACTCTTTTCTAATTCAAAATGTGACAAAAGAACAATGATTTGTCTTTCACAAGATGGTGGTCTAACAGAATGACTCTTGACCTCATGGGGTCAAAGAGATTTAGCCATGAGGCGGCTGACTTTAAAATGAACTGGGACAAAGAAACCACATGCATGTGGGTACATTATAGTTAAGACAAATACCATGAAATTCACAACGCAATGCAACGGTATCAATCAGTTCTCAAAGACTATGTTTAAATAGCAGCAAATCATTGTTTCTTATTTATTTCAATATATCTACCACTACAAATCACACATTGATCTGTTAATTTTCAATGTATTTCCTTCCAACTTCAGGCATTAGAGAAAAAAGCAAGCAGACACACTCCGGGCTGCTGCTGCTCTCGAGAGGAAAAAGGGGGGGGGACTCTCACAGACAAATACTGACACCCCCCTCTCTCTCCCCCGCTGTAGCTCTCAGCCTTTTTAGGAGAAGGGGGACTTCTTTCAACAATTAACACTTCTGCTATCATTTTATTTAATTTCTCTGCTTGAACCCACTGTTCTCGTAAGCTCTTAACTCACGCTCCTCTCGTTCAAATTCTCCCTCTATTATGACTCCGTATCTATTTATCTGACGAAGGCTGTTTCATGTTCAATAATATATTCTATTTATTTACAAGAAATATATCCTCCCTACTGTCTGTCCAGCTTTTAAGATGCAATATTTCTTTCAACAGAATGGGAGTTTAAACCCCAACAGACTTATAACGCACCTCCCGCCCCATGAGCGTCGGATCTGTTATTTCATTTAGTCTTAGATGCAGACTCAACACTAGCACCTTCGGCTGGCTGCCGTGCGGGACTCTACATGTATACCCGCAACCAACACTACACTGGCTTATAACGCACCTCCCCCAGGAAGTATAGCTTGTGAGGACTCAATACCTTCACTTAAGCTAGGGACTCTATACCCTTCCAGCCGTTAGAGACTCAATACCCTACGCTGAAATACTTTGCTGCTTCACTTTTATATGTAACTTTCCTACCTACCTAAAATATGTATTGCATATTCCACCGTAACAACTATGACACCGGAATATGTCTCTAACAACTCTAAAATGTAGTTTAGCCAATTACAGACCTTCGATAGAAACAGGCTCGTCTGCTCACCTTTTAATTGTAGGATCCTCGTTTTAGTTGTCAGAGATTATTCTAGGCCTCTTTTACTACTCCGTCCGCTGGCTGCTAGTGTTTTCCTCAAAAAAGAAAACTACTCATGACGTCACCACGTCGGCACGTCCTCACCTCGCCACCTCATGACGTCATCACGTCGGGGAAACACCATTTGTTGAGGCATAATCTCTGCTTCGCGCGTTCCTCTATGAGTTTGTTTTAAAAGAAGGAAAAGTCAAAGCACCAGGATAAGGGTTAAACAATAATCTGCTTTAATGGTAGAAACATACAATACATCACCCAATCACCTAATCACGAAGCACTCTGCAACAGCAGCTTCAGAATGCAGAATGCTCCGGCTCTGGTTCATCCAGCCGGAAAAGGACTTACCATTTAAGCAACAGGAGGAAAAGAGAACAAACTTAGAAAACACACAGGCTTTCATACTAAAAACACAGGAGCAGGTGTGTGAATGCTTCCCCCAGAGGTCATCTCATTGGGAGAGACCAACACATGGCCTGTCGTACCCAATCAGCGCGACGCAACAGAAGAAACCCGGAAACAAAAAGTCTCTTTCAGTTTGACGAAAACCAGACACCTTTTGGTGTCTGGAACGAACCTGCTCTAAATAACAAGTTTCCTTATCTTATTTCACATCTTGCAGCCAGCACACACACATATTCCCCTTTATGGCTCTTTGTCTCTGTGGCCATCTTCCCCCCCCTCAGTTGTTAAAGCACCTTTCGTTTCAACTACTCTTGGCATCTTTTAAGATATAGTTGGATTATACAAATATCACATGTGAGTTACCTTAATATCCACAATACCGAGGAAAACATTACTGCTATTCTTGATACAAAGTAATTCAACACACACATATATTTATCATGTAGACTTCCCTAATATTTGACATGCTGAAGATCTTTTAAGAAGAATGTCTCCTCCCCCAGCTCTTCCAATCTACTGGAATTCAGAACTGCTCTCTGTTCATACAGAGTAATAAAACATGTTTTAGCTAACCACTGCACAAATGTTGTAGCAATTCAGTACCCACACATGAAAGAACAAAACAAAGAAATCAAACAAAACACACACCCTTATAGTTTCTTAAATAATGCATGCTGGACATGAATCACTAATTAACAGGACTTTAACTGCATTATCTGAAAATGTATCTGGGAATTACCCTGTTGATTGCAAGGACTATTGATAATTAACAGAGAGACCCGAGGGGCCTCTTCTTGGTATCTGCTAGGCAGAAGTCACTCAATGCAGAAATCACAAGTTTAACACACATTAGTTAGAAAATAAGTTCTGTGGGAACGTAATTTTTAGGAGACAGGGTTGGCCATGGCCAGCAAGGCGATGCACGAGGATCAGATGATGCTTTTACACAAGACCCAGGAAACAGAGGACAGGGTGATTGGGATGATGGATCGCCAGGATGAACGGGACGCAGTCTTGGCACAGCAAATGGGGCAGCAAATGGAGCAACAAAAGGCTTTTCAGCAGGGGTTTCTGGGAGTGCTTTCAGAGCGAGTGATGTCCAACAGGTGTTCCTCCCTGTAGTATTGTTTTAAATATTGACACACAGCGGTGTTTCCTGGACCTGGAAACATTCAGGGCTGAGCCCACAGTTCAACTCTTACAGTGCTATTTTTATATATTTTATATATATAATTATTTTTTTATAAGTTTATTTTTTTTGGGTACATTTTATTTAAGTTGATTTTCTATTATTATTATATATATATATATATATATATATATTGCCACTGTTTTTTAATACTGACACCTAACTTGCACCAAGGTGTGTCTGCTGCTATATATATTGCCACTGTTACATTGTTTTGAAACTACTTACACTTTATTTTACATTTCACACTTTTATTTAACTTCAATTTACATGCATACGACACACCTGGAACAGCGTGATGCCGTTATTGTTATGTATTGACTGTGCAATAAAACAAACAAACAAACTGGCAAAGCTTTATTTATTGTGTCCCACCCCAAATTTGCAGAATAGAAGAATGTGAGAACAGACAGGTGTCGGTGGTTGAATTTATCGACAATGTTGCAACCTTGTGTAGCAATGGCAGGGGCAGAAACACAAGTCTTACACACATATAAACACAATTAATTTATCATGTCATTTGTTTTAGATAAATAACGGAAAAACACCAAACAACGGTTAATGTCCTTTTCCAAAATCAGCCTGAGGGGGTAATATATAATAAATACATAAAGATAAAGTCCATTGTTATAATGGGGTATTTTATTTGTAAATTACGCTTATAACCCAGCCTCATGGCGCACATGATTCTTTGCTTGGACATTTTGTTGGTTTGAGTCATTTGAGCTCGGATTCTAGTAGGGACATAAAGTCTAAGGAAGATATGAACTTAATCTTGGTGAAGTTGATGCTGAATTCACTATTTAGTAGATAATCATGTGACACTTTAGATTTGCACTACGGTCTGTCTGCTGAGCCTACCTATTATATATATATATATTGCCACTGTTATGTTTTGATACTGACACTTATTGATCTGCTGCTGATAAATAAAAGATAACCTACACGGCAATTTAACAGATAATGTATCTTGCTTATTTCTCCTCTGACACTATCTTTATAGTGACCTGTGTAGCATCCTATACATCAAATTTAAGTGATTATTCTGATACCATCATGTTTCATCGGTTATAAACTGGCGAAGCTTTAGTTATTGTGTCCCACCCACAATATGTGGCTTTGAAATAGATAATTTCATTGTATTTCAAAATGGCGTCCATTCATCCCTGTATTCATCACCATTACTCTCACACAGGTTATGTAATATGCAACATGCTACCACCTGGGTTCTGATCTTGTCAATGTTGCAGTCGTTTCTTTTCATCAAGCAGCGCCACCTTCCCTTCAGTCTGCCAAAAGCATTCTCCACCACCACTCGTGCTCGGCTTGTTTTGAAGTTGTACACACGTTGCTCGGGTGTGAGCCTTCCATTGTCCTGGAAAGGTTTCATCAGCCATCTTTGCAGGGTGTAGGCTGTGTCACCAAGGATATAGTAACCCACATCATGTCCACCAATATCCCTTGTTACATGAGGAAGTAGACCACCCCTATCCACAAAACTAACCAGTGAGGACATGCTGAACACTCTGCTATCATGCATGCTACCTGGTAAGCCAACAAAAACACTCCAACACTAGCATCCACAACACCCTGCAGGACGAGCGAGTGCCAGCCTTTGCGGTTGAAATACTCGTTATGGTATTCCTCTGGTCTCATAATGGGGATGTGTGATCCGTCTACTGCAACAACACACTGTGGCACACCCCATTTGCGCTCAAAAGTTAACGCCATCTCCAGTGGCGGCTGGTGGAAAATATTTTTGGTGGGGCTATGGAAATGGTGACAAAACCATACTAGGGCATTTAAAATCAGGAGACTAAATATGAACATTGTGTGTGTGTGTGTGTGTGTGTGTGTGTGTGTGTGTGTGTGTGTGTGTGTGTGTGTGTGTGTGTGTGTGTGCGCCATACTTGCCAACCCTCCCGATTTTTGCGGGAGACTCCCGCATTTCTCCCGATTTCTGACAAAATCAGATTTACTCACGACTGTTTCCACTCGGACTTTAATACAGCTACAACATTGTTTGGTTTCCATGGTAGCGCGTCCCTTTAGCAGCGCGCGCGCAACTCAAAGTCTGAGAGGGTGAGGAAGATGAAAACTGAACAAGAATCGACAACTCGACCCTCTGATCACTCCTTTCCTGTAAAATACAGGTCCAGCCCACAAATATGCTCCATGGTGCCACAGGCATTGCCCTTACAACTACAATAAGCATGTAAATGTTAATCTACAGCTCCGGCGATCCACTAGCACCGGAGTCTACACCTGCAGACAAGTACTGTAGCGTCAACTTGGATACGAGTCCAAACAACTCACAGACACACAGGCCAGGGCGCTGAAAGAGCGCCCTTTGAGCATCAGATCTGACTACGCTGATTGGCTGAAATTATGTTTCGACTGCATAGTTTACAGATAGCAACAGTCAGCTTGTTGGCTGCTGCTGCTCTGGCTGAGGGCTCCTCTCTACCGCCCGGACGAGAGAGGGTAATGATACACGCTGCGGCCAGCCAGGAAACATGTGACTTATCAGTAACTTTAGACATCGTAAAACAATTTCAAACAAGATTTTATTGTAGATTATACATTTTACTGATACCAACTATATAATATTTACCTTGTTCTTTAAAAATAAAAATAAAAAATATATATTTTTTGGAAATATATTTTTTTATTTATTTTTTATTTTTAATGACAATCAAACATGTGGGAAGAGGGGGGGTGGCGCCCCTATGGGCCGGCTGCCACTGGCCATCTCCTCTAACTTCTCAGAGTTCGGCCATGGCATAAACTCAGGAAGGAGTAAGCTCACAACAGAGGAGCAGAACTCCTGCACACAGCAACACACCGTAGAGATGCTGACTCCAAACAAATGAGAGATGGTCCTGTACTCTAAGTTGGTTGCAAGTTTCCACAGTGCCATGGCGATTTTTTTAGGCACAGGGACACACTCCCGGTAGTTGGTGTCGCTTCTCCCCAACGTTGCTCCCAGGTGACAAATTAGGTATTTGAAAGATTGCTTGGACATTTGGAAATCTTTCATCCTCTGCTCATCGGTGTACGTTGGCACCACCGTCTCCCACCAGGCCGATGTTCTATTG
This sequence comes from Notothenia rossii, assembly GCF_949606895.1. NCBI lineage: Eukaryota > Metazoa > Chordata > Actinopteri > Perciformes > Nototheniidae > Notothenia > Notothenia rossii. The sequence goes on along the minus strand of NC_136905.1, from coordinate 46,618,978 downwards.
TTCACCCAGAGAGAGCGCGGGACACAACGCGCTCCGTAGTATTGGCATATCTGGAACACATACAAAGGCACAAATTAGCTCTACATAACTCCACAAATCCTACGTAGTATTCATGTGATTTTACTGAACTTACCATCGCTTTTCTTAGGGCGTGAAAACGCTGATCGTCATCAGCCATCCTACGGCGAAACATGGCTATAGTGTGTGCCTTTCGTCGTCCAATCCTTTTCCGAAAGCTTTTTAACCGCCTTCGATTCCGAACCAGCATCGCACTTACAGCATCCGACGAGTGGGTCAAATCCCTAGTTGGCTGCTATAACCCAGTTACAAAGCTGTATAACATGAGCACAAAGACAACAAGCTCAGTGAACTCCATCATGTCTGAGGTCGGAAAGTAAACAAACGCCTCATGTACAGCGGGTGGGCTTTACCCCCTCCCCCGTGTAGTTCTTCTTCTCTCGTTTTTTTTTGTACTCGCCGCAAAGTGGTTTTGCGGCCTGCCAGTAAACCCAGAGAAGAAGAAGACGAAGTGACGTTAGCGTAATCTTGCCTCAGGGAAAGTACTGCGGTGTGAATGCGATTGGCACTAGCCCCCTGGCGGATTCAGTGCCGTGGTACTTTAGTGCCGGCACTAAAGTACGGCAAGTACGGCAAGTCCTGCGGTCTGAAAGCGGCTAATGATAGAGTCTGGTTATTATGAAGTCCTCACAGGTAAGAGCACTAACTAGCTACCATCACATGTACCTTAGCTTGACTTAAATGTATTAAACGTATAATTAAGTGATATCAAAATATAAATAACTAATGTCATGCAAACATATTAATATTTGCTTGATTCCAGTGTTGAATTTAGCACAATTGCATACACACGTTAAGGGATTTTAAGATTCTGAAATATTATGCTAAAAATTCAATAACTTAGATTATTATTTATAGTTTTGCTGAATAGTTTCATGTCCGCTTACCTTAGAAACGTAAAATGCGGCAGTGTGCAGATGGGGAGCATGTTAGCTTAGCTTGGTAGCTTCAGCTAGCTCTGGAACTTCCGGCTCGGTGGCAGGAGGTCCCGCCTCGGCTCCGCCTCTTTGCCATTATTTGGAGCAGGCAGGAGTTGAACTCTGACGTCACTGTTGAGCCGTTAGTGGCCGACTCCGCCTACTAAGGGCTTCTCGGCAACTCTGCAGAATCCTATGGGTGACGTCACAGACCCTACGTCCATTTATATATACAGTCTATGGTTAATACCTAATAGAGTGGAGCAGGGATGACGTATTGTTGTTGTTGCAAGGGTTCCCTCAACAAAAAAGCAACGGGATTTCTCTAATGGATTTTGGAATATTGTAAAAAATAAAATCTGTGGAAAACTAACCTGTTTGATAAATGCACGTATAAATATAATTATAAATACAAATTATAAAAGTTTTTTCGTACTTAAAATTAGTAAAAAAGTAGGGTAGATATGTGGAGATTATCCGGCTGAACAAAACGTGCATTTATCAAACAGGTTCGTTTTCCACAGATTTTATTTTTTACAATATTCTAAAATCCTATGGAGAAATCCCGTTGCTTTTTGTCGAGGGAACCAGCAGCTTCCTTCAGGGTCGAACTACAAAAATACGTCATCCCTGCTCCGCTCTATATTTAAAAATGTTGCACTTGAATTTGATTCCAACGCTTAGTGAAAGTGTCAGGTGTGGAGTATAGCTTAATGGGTTACAAACTTGATCCAGGGGACTGCAGTTGCCTCCTGTTTATTCCAGACCATTATATTTTCTTAACTGTGAAACAAGTAGTCTTGCTGTGAAAACAAAACTGACTGTTCAGTGTTTGCAATGTGGTTGTGAAAATATTGTGAAATCTTTGTGGTTTAAGGTTTAGTGAACAGCGCTAGGTTGAAGAAAATTCCATCATAGTTTGAGCTCAAAGTAATGTTGAATGTTTGGTCTCTAGAAGTCAATCTGGAAACTTGACTAATTGACAGATTTGATGATGAAAGGATGTGAGCAGATGTTTAAAAAGTTCCATTGTGAATTAAACCTTGGAAAACTATTCTTGTATGTGCATAAATGATTTAGTTGCACAACGCATATGAAAAGCATAACAAAACGTTCCTTAAAATGTATGTGCAATAAGTGAATCAAAACATTAGGTTTATACCCTCTGGAGTCTGTGGATGCGCCGGCACGTTCAGGTCAGAGTCCTGCATCGGGTCGGTGATTCGCGGGTGGTAACACTTTTTTCCGGGTTCGGTTCTGGGTAAAACAAAGATGATGAGGGTCGGGTCGCGGGTGTTGCATAATAAATATATTAAAATAATAATAATTTAGTTTAATGTTTAAATCCTCAGACCTTTCCCCCGCGGGACCGCGCATATTCATAACCTCTGCAGCGCATCAATCTGCTGTTGAGCGCGCCACATTCGAAATGGCTGAGGTGAAGCTCTCTAGCGGAGAATACAGCATTTTCAATAACACTTCCTCAAGAGCGAAATCCAACGTCTGGGAGGCGTTTGGTGTCATCCTAGATGGAGAAAATAACCAACATCCCACGCTTTTTGAGACAAATATGCAACTGCGTGTGTTAATAATTGCACGTTTTACCTGCTCATATACAGTATATGCGGGTTCGGGTCGGGTTGCGGATCCTGTGCCGACGGGTCGGGTCGGGTTGCGGAACTAATTGGCAATATGTGCGGGTATGGGGGCGGGTTCGGTATTGCACGTCGCGGGTGCGGGGCGGGAGCGGGTCTTGAAAATCAGACCCGTGCAGGACTCTGGTCCAGGTGCGCATAAATTACGTAATTAATCATATATTTTCGATTATAAGGAGTAGAAATATGATTCAGATATCCGCGGAATCGCTGGAAGGGTAGCTTTCCAGCGGTACCTCCTGTGCAACACGTTCTCCCTCTCAACCCGTCACATGTTGACAGTCGGTCAGGGACCTTTCCCGTCACTCTATTACGCACAGGTTACCCCTTGAGAGTCAGTTTTCAACAGAGCTATATGCAAGTATCCATTTACTTGCATAGAGCTCCCTGAACGTTGGTAATAGATGAGTTGAGATCGCGGCAAAATGCTCTCCGCAGTTCCATTCTCACAGCGTTTATAAACGTTTTTCTTACTCAATATCAAGCCACACTTAGTGTTTTTACTTCTTTATTTTAATTGAATAATGTAGGACTTTTGTTGCCATCAGTTATGGGGAGAGTAGGGGCTCAGAATACTGAAATCTGTATTGTTTTCATCGTTTTTCCTTCTAATTTTGTATTCTTTTCTAAACCACACGCTGTTATTTACTGAACAATAACACATACTTATCCTTGTGTTTATTTATTTGATTGATTAATAAACACAAGTTGGAGTCTGTCAGGACCGAGGGTCGGAGCAGCTCATATTAGTTGCTTTAGAGAATTTTACACCCGGAAGTAAGTATTCTCTCCGCTTTGCTTGACAAACCCCGTGATAGTCCTCAAGCTCTGTGATTGGATGTTTGAGTGTGTGCCGAGGGTTACGCCGAGCGTCAAACAGCACTTTGAAATGGGATGGAACCACGGCAGGCTGTCCAAAACTGGATTTGAACGGGTCCCCCACCCCTTCCCCAGAACTACACATGCTGGCTATTGTGTGTTTCACAACTGGGAATTGTAGTTTTAAAAATCATCTTCGTATTTCCCATAATAAGAAGTTGCCAGTATTAAACTGTGTACATCCCTGGAGGTTTAGGGGATAGGAAACACTCACATTTAAAACATATAATTAATTAATCCGGAAACATGCATTTGTCAAGGTTCAGAGGCAAATTTTGCAAATATGGCAGTAGCCATCGATCATCTTAAAGGTGACCTATCATGCAAAATGCACTTTTGTATGTCTTTTATACATGAATATGTGTCCCCGGTGTTCCAGGGAACTCACCAAGTGTCAGAAAACACAACCCTCTCTATTTTCCTCCATACCCAAATCTCTTAAAAAGGGGCTGCAACGGATCTGATACAGACTGATCCAGATTTGAACACTTCTATGATGTCACAGAAGTAGCGCTATACGGCTATTGGGCCAACTCCACCAATCAGGAGGAGACAGCCATGGACATTGCTGTTCGAAAGCGCTGGAGACGCTGTAGTACATATGCAAGGCCTGTAGATGGTGCTGTTCTCACAGAATCAGCCCATGAAAAGACAGTGTTAAATTGAGCGAAATGAGGAATGGCTAAAATGCATGATCTGTTTGATATTTTGAAGAAAAAAATAAAGTATAAATATGCCTTATATAGGTATGGTCCTACACTATATTATTCAAATATAGCATGATAGGTCCACTTTAAGATAAGATATACTTTATTGATCCCAAGTTACCTCTCTGAAGAACCAGCACCTTACCGTGGTAGAGAGGTTTGTGTGCCCTGATGAACCTGGGGGCTGTGTTGTCTGGAACCTTGTGTTCCTGGTAGGGTCTCCCATGGCAAATTGGTCTCAGGCAAGGGGCCAGACTAAGATTGGTTCACAAGAGCTCATGAAAGACGACACACGAAGTGAGGATACCCGGCCCGGAGGAAGCCCGGGGTCCCCTTCTGGAGCCAGGCCCAGCAGGAGGACTCGTCGGCGAGCGTCTGGTGGCCGGGCTTGCCACGGAGCCCGGCCGGGCACAGCCCGAAAAGGCGACGTGGGCAACACCTCCGCTTCTCCGTCCCGCGGGCCCACCACCTACGGGAAACAGCGATGGGGTCGGGTGCGCTGCCAGAAGGGTGGCAGTGAAGGCAGAGGGTCTCGACGGACCAGACCCGGGCGACAGAAGCTGGCTTTGGGGACGTGGAACGTCACCTCTCTGGGGGGGGAAGGAGTCGGAGCTTGTGCGGGAGGTGGAGCGTTACCAGTTGGATCTGGTTGGGCTCACCTCTACGCACAGCGTCGGCTCTGGAACCTTACTTCTGGATAGGGGTTGGACTCTATTCTTCTCCGGAGTTGCTCAAGGTGTGAGGCGCCGGGCGGGTGTGGGGATACTCACAAGTCCCCGGTTGGGTGCTTCGTTGTTGGAGTCTACCCCAGTGGACGAGAGGGTTGCCTCCCTACGCCTGCGGGTTATGGGGGGGAAAACTCTGACTGTTGTGTGTGCTTATGCACCCAACAGCACTTCAGAGTATACGGCCTTATTGGAGACCCTGGAAAGAGTCCTGTATGGGGCTCCTGAAGGGGACTCTTTAATCTTGCTGGGAGACTTCCACGCACATGTGGGCAATGATGGAGACACTTGGAGGGGAGTGATTGGGAGGAACGGCCCCCCTGATCTGAACCGGATTGGTGGTTTGTTACTGGACTTCTGTGCTAGTCATGGATTGGCCATAACAAACACCATGTTCGAACATAAGGATGCTCATAAGTGTACGTGGTACCAGAGCACCCTAGGCAGAAGGTCCATGATCGATTTTGTTATCGTATCATCGGACCTGAGGCCGTATGTTTTGGACACTCGGGTAAAGAGAGGGGCGGAGTTGTCAACTGATCACCATCTGGTGGTGAGTTGGGTCGAGTGGCGGGGGAAGCCTCTGGATAGACCTGGTAAGCCCAAACGTGTAGTTCGGGTGAACTGGGAACGTCTGGAGGAGGCCCAAGTTCAGGAGGCCTTCAACTCACACCTCCGGCGGAGCTTTTCGGGCATTCCTGTGGAGGTTGGGGACATTGAACCAGAGTGGTCGGTGTTCAAAGCCTCTATTGCCGAAGCCGCGGCGGGGAGCTGTGGTCTCAAGGTCCTAGGTGCCTCAAGGGGCGGTAACCCTCGAACCTCCTGGTGGACACCGGTGGTCAGGGAAGCCGTCCGACTGAAGAAGAAGGCCTTCAGGGATTTGTTATCCCTGGGACTCCCGAGGCAGTTGCAAGGTACCGACAGGCCCGAAGGGCAGCAGCCTCAGCCGTGGCCGAGGCAAAGCAGCGGGTGTGGGAGAAGTTTGGAGAAGACATGGAGAAAAACTTTCGGGCGGCACCAAAGTTGTTCTGGAAAACTGTCCGACACCTCAGGAGGGGGAAGCAGGGAACCATCCAAGCTGTGTACAGTAAGGATGGGACGTTGTTGACCTCAACTGATGGAGTGTTAGGGCGTTGGAAGGAGCACTTTGAGGAACTCCTGAACCCGACAACTCCGCCCTCTATGTTAGAGGCAGAGCTGGAGTATGACGGGGGATCGACACCAATCTCCCGGGGGGAGGTCACTGAGGTCGTCAAACAACTTCACAGTGGCAAAGCCCCGGGGGTGGATGAGATCCGCCCAGAAATGCTGAAGGCTCTGGGTGTTAAGGGACTGTCATGGTTGACACGTCTCATCAACGTTGCGTGGAAGTCGGAAACAGTACTGAAGGAGTGGCAGACCGGGGTGGTGGTTCCCCTTTTCAAAAAGGGGGATCAGAGGGTGTGTGCCAATTACAGAGGCATCACACTACTCAGCCTCCCCGGGAAAGTTTACTCTAAGGTACTCGAAAGGAGGGTCAGGCCGATTGTCGAACCTCAGATTGAGGAGGAACAATGCGGATTCCGTCCTGGTCGTGGAACGACGGATCAGCTTTTTACTCTCACAAGGATCCTGGAGGGGGCCTGGGAGTATGCTTATCCAGTCTACATGTGTTTTGTAGACTTGGAAAAGGCGTATGACCGGGTTCCCAGGGAGTCACTGTGGGAGGTGCTGCGGGAGTATGGGGTGAGAGGGTCTCTACTCAGGGCCATCCAATCTCTGTACTCCCAAAGCGAGAGCTGTGTCCGGGTCCTCGGTAGTAAGTCGGACCCATTTCAGGTGAGGGTTGGCCTCCGTCAGGGCTGCGCTTTGTCACCAATCCTGTTTGTAATATACATGGATCGGATTTCGAGGCTTAGTCGCGGGTTAGGGAATGTTCCGGTATTTGGACAACATTAACATGGGATCACTCCGGTCAATGTACGTACTTCGTCTCACTGGAATATTAATGGCCAGATTGAATACAACATCGACCCAAATTCTCCGGTCAATGACAGGAGAGTTTTGAAAGTGACAAAACACTGTTCCACACATTTAAAAACACTTAATCAATGTTTACCCAGGATCCATGCACCTTTCCTGGCTTGTAAAATGTGGTGATGCGCCCTGGAGGTAGCGGGTAGGCTCTGTGCGTGGTGCTGAACCCCAGCCTGTCTATGTGGAATACAAAAACAAACAAAGACAACACCTTTAAGGTCACCAGGGTCGTGAGGTTCTGGTTCTGGCGGTGTGCATGGAGGGGTTTGACCTGGCTCCCCGACACAATGCACATAGTCTGGAGCAGCGGAGCAGCGGCTGGGCCGTGTTCCCCCTTCTGTCCATTTGCCTATCAGTTTGTTAACGAAGTGGACAGAGGCTGTTTTTCGCCCCTAAAAGTGACTTTTAATGGTGGGTTTTGCATTTAAATGATGGGTCTTATCATTCTCCAGGGTCCCCGACACAATGCACATAGTCTGGAGTTCGCTGGGGTCCCGCAAATGCTTTAATCACACTTTTGTCCATTTGCCTATCAGTTTGTTAACGAAGTGGACAGAGGCTGTTTTTGCCCCTAAAAGTGACTTTTAATGGTGGGTTTTGCATTTAAATGATGGGTCTTATCATTCTCCAGGGTCCCCGACACAATGCACATAGTCTGGAGCTCGCTGGGGTCCCGCAAATGCTTTAATCACACTTTTGTCCATTTGCCTATCAGTTTGTTAACGAAGTGGACAGAGGCTGTTTTTTGCCCCTAAAAGTGACTTTTAATGGTGGGTTTTGTATTTAAATGATGGGTCTTATCGTTCTCCAGGGTCCCCGACACAATGCAACTAGTCTGGAGCTCGCTGGGGTCCCGCAAAATGCTTTAATCACGATTTTGTCCATTTTCCTATCAGTTTGTTAACGAAGTGGACAGAGGCTGTTTTTCGCCCCTAAAAGTGACTTTTAATGGTGTTTTTGGCATTTAAATGATGGGTCTTATCATTGCGGAGGGTCCCCGACACAATGCAACTAGTCTGGAGCTCGCTGGGGTCCCGCAAATGCTTTAATCACACTTTTGTCCATTTGCCTATCAGTTTGTTAACGAAGTGGACAGAGGCTGTTTTTTGCCCCTAAAAGTGACTTTTAATGGTGGGTTTTGTATTTAAATGATGGATCTTATCGTTCTCCAGGGTCCCCGACACAATGCACATAGTCTGGAGCTCGCTGGTGTCCCGCAAATGCTTTAATCAGGCGTTTTAACACTTTTCCCCACGAAAATGATTTTTAATCATTTTTTGGGGGCTATATAAATCAAATTCCGGTTAATGCCGAGCACAATCGTACCTTTTACTATTTTAATGTATTTGCATGATATATCTTTGGGCTATAAAAGCGACATATTTGGATGACTTTGTCAGTTTATGGAGCTTATCCCACAAATCCCGGATGATCCGGGCCAAATTTGGGAGCTCATAGGCAGCCTGCCATAGGCCCCCACCCGTGGAATGAAAAAAAAATGAAAGAAAACGGTCAATTATATGTTAAAATAATCAAAAAATGAACTTTTAAAATTACATGGGAGAGGGGATCTGAGAATTGGAGAAGGGGAAAAGTGTTCGGCGCAGCGGGACGAAGCGCCGAACACTTTTCCCCTCCCCCGTTACAAGGTACAACGGAGAGGGGAATCCAGACTTCCCCTCCTCCGTTGTAAAAAACCGTTCATGTTTTACAAGCTACCTTCTGCACGAAATCGGAAACCCGGTTTTTGAGAGGACTCAGAAAAAAAACGGCTGTGTAACTTCATGGAGGAATTCATCCGCTGTATGTGCACTTTGGCTCGGATACATTTTGTTGCCTGGAGACCCCCCAGCATGGTTCTTACCAAACTTAAAGTTTTTGAACTGGGCTCTGGAGGAAGGTGAGGGGAGTTGACAGGGGACTTTATCCGCCTTATGGGGCACTATTCTCGGATACATTTCAACACTTTTAGCCCTTTTTGATGGTTCTCCAAAAAATAACTCTGACTTTTTCAGAGTGTGGAGGAAGGTAAGGGGAGTTGACAGGGGACTCAATCCGCCTTATGGGGCACTATTCTCGGATACATTTCAACACTTTTAGCCCTTTTTGATGGTTCTCCAAAAAATAACTCTGACTTTTTCAGAGTGTGGAGGAAGGTGAGGGGAGTTGACAGGGGACTTTACCCGCCTTATGGGGCACTATTCTCGGATACATTTTTTCATTTTCACCCATTTTTGATGGTTCTCCAAAAAATAACTCTGACTTTTTCAGAGTGTGGAGGAAGGTGAGGGGAGTTGACAGGGGACTTTACCCGCCTTATGGGGCACTATTCTCGGATACATTTTTTCATTTTCACCAATTTTTGATGGTTCTCCAAAAAATAACTCTGACTTTTTCAGAGTGTGGAGGAAGGTGAGGGGAGTTGACAGGGGACTTTACCCGCCTTATGGGGCACTATTCTCGGATACATTTTTTCATTTTCACCCATTTTTGAAGGTTCTCCAAAAAATATCTCTGACTTTTTCAGAGTGTGGAGGAAGGTGAGGGGAGTTGACAGGGGACTTTACCCGCCTTATGGGGCACTATTCTCGGATACATTTTTTCATTTTCACCCATTTTTGATGGTTCTCCAAAAAATAACTCTGACTTTTTCAGAGTGTGGAGGAAGGTGAGGGGAGTTGACAGGGGACTTTACCCGCCATATGGGGCACTATTCTCGGATACATTTTTTCATTTTCACCCATTTTTGATGGTTCTCCAAAAAATAACTCTGACTTTTTCAGAGTGTGGAGGAAGGTGAGGGGAGTTGACAGGGGACTTTACCCGCCTTATGGGGCACTATTCTCGGATACATTTTTTCATTTTCACCCATTTTTGATGGTTCTCCAAAAAATAACTCTGACTTTTTCAGAGTGTGGAGGAAGGTGAGGGGAGTTGACAGGGGACTTTACCCGCCTTATGGGGCACTATTCTCGGATACATTTTTTCATTTTCACCCATTTTTGATGGAACTCCAAAAAGACAAGTTAGTCTTTTTTTTCCCCCTTCCTCTTCTGATTTCTCACTGATCGAATGGCAAACGCGACCCGCCATCGGAGGGCCTCCGCCGGCCCGGCCTCGTGCCGGTGCTCTGGCGGTCGGTTCCTCCGAACTGCGGGTTCGACTCTGATGGCCGGGAGGGACGAGGGAAACGTCGGGGGGGTCTGCTGGAGGCTCCTGCTGGAGTCTTGCGTTCACTGGGACCTGGCTCGAAAAACTCGAAACCCTGACTCCAGTGCGGTGTTGCGGCCATGCGCCTCCGGGTACCAGACTCCCCTGCCTCCTCCGTGTTGCGTGGGCTGCGTGGGGGTAACCCTGCGTGTCCGTTACCCTGCGTGTCTCTTACCTCCCAGGCCGACCGATATGAAGCGTTTCCAAGACGAACCGTCTGACTCAGGGGTCCCACCACAGGTTCCGTAGCGGGGTGGAAGTTCCATCTCCCCTCTTTGCCGCGGAATGCAAAACAAACACCTGTTTCTCTCATCCTCCACTGTGGCATAGCGGCCTTAGTCGGCTGCGGCATTCAGCAATTGGCCTTGCTCCGGGCACAGGACCCTACTTCATCAAACTACCTGTTTGATCCTGCGTAACAACCACATATATGCTTGTCTGCAAAGACATTGATCGAATGGCAAACGTGACCCGCCATCGGAAGGCCTCCGCCGGCCCGGCTTCGTGCCGGTGCTCTGGCGGTCGGTTCTTCCAAACTGCGGGTTTGACTCTGCTCCTGGGAGCGCATATGCTTGTCTGCAAAGAGGGACATGCCTGGTCCCGCCCAGGTGTTCTTCTACGGCTAGTGTCCAGCCAGCTGCGGTATCATCAAATTTGACCCGCCATCGGAGGGCCTCCTCCCCGGGTCCAGCTTCCGGTGCTTGGCGGTCGGTTCCTCCAAACTGTGGGATTGACTCTGCTCCTGGGAGCGCATATGCTTGTCTGCAAAGAGGGACATGCCTGGTCCCGCCCAGGTGTTCTTCTACGGCTAGTGTCCAGCCAGCTGCGGTATCATCAAATTTGACCCGCCATCGGAGGGCCTCCTCCCCGGGTCCAGCTTCCGGTGCTTGGCGGTCGGTTCCTCCAAACTGTGGGATTGACTCTGCTCCTGGGAGCGCATATGCTTGTCTGCAAAGAGGGACATGCCTGGTCCCGCCCAGGTGTTCTTCTACGGCTAGTGTCCAGCCAGCTGCGGTATCATCAAATTTGACCCGCCATCGGAGGGCCTCCTCCCCGGGTCCAGCTTCCGGTGCTTGGCGGTCGGTTCCTCCAAACTGTGGGATTGACTCTGCTCCTGGGAGCGCATATGCTTGTCTGCAAAGAGGGACATGCCTGGTCCCGCCCAGGTGTTCTTCTACGGCTAGTGTCCAGCCAGCTGCGGTATCATCAAATTTGACCTGCCATCGGAGGGCCTCCTCCCCGGGTCCAGCTTCCGGTGCTTGGCGGTCGGTTCCTCCAAACTGTGGGATTGACTCTGCTCCTGGGAGCGCATATGCTTGTCTGCAAAGAGGGACATGCCTGGTCCCGCCCAGGTGTTCTTCTACGGCTAGTGTCCAGCCAGCTGCGGTATCATCAAATTTGACCCGCCATCGGAGGGCCTCCTCCCCGGGTCCAGCTTCCGGTGCTTGGCGGTCGGTTCCTCCAAACTGTGGGATTGACTCTGCTCCTGGGAGCGCATATGCTTGTCTGCAAAGAGGGACATGCCTGGTCCCGCCCAGGTGTTCTTCTACGGCTAGTGTCCAGCCAGCTGCGGTATCATCAAATTTGACCCGCCATCGGAGGGCCTCCTCCCCGGGTCCAGCTTCCGGTGCTTGGCGGTCGGTTCATCCAAACTACGGGTAATCCTGGAGCGGACATAAACAAAGAATGATATTTTACAGGACATGATGGATATGTGTTTTTTCCAGGCTTTTTGGAAATAAACCAAATGTGATTTTGCAGTGCATGATATAGCTCATTTTACCCATGTGATGTTGTGCAGTACATTACTGAGCTCATTTAACGATATGGTCTACCAGGCGAAGTGGGATGCTGCCATTTCCCAACTGGTCTCCGGAGGAATATAAGGAGAGTTGACAGGGGACTCTGCCCAGTGCTCATGAACCAAATGAGGGGTGTGTTAGAGGGGAAAGGCTCTGGCTGTTTCTGCAGCCTCTGCATCTACCTTCGGCGAAAGCCGGAGCGGGACGGAGCGCCCGGAGGTACTGTTACCCCCACGTTTTGTACCCAAAACTGTCTTGTGAGCTCGTGGCAGAACCATGAAACAAAAAACAATCAATGTATCGGACCCATCGCCAGTCGCGTTGGTGCGGAGGTGGGACCATTTTAACCAGGTGGTAACCCAAGTCCTCCCCTTGGTCCGTGTTCCCTGCATTGAAGCATCGGACCCATGGTTGCAATCAGCAGTTGGCTAACGCATATAAACGGAGAAACAGAAAACCATTTAAATAGAATTCATTGTGTGTGTTTTTGGAAGGATGTTGACCGAATGCCCGGTGTGCAGCCTCCGCTATCTGGCTTTGAATAAGCACCTTAAGCACAAACATGCAGTGCGGAACCTGGATGAAAGAGGCATCATTCTTAAAATGGCCAGTGGTAGAATAAATGTTCGGACCAAACCCTGTCCCATCACAGGGTGTTCGTATGCTGGGAGGAAACTACACCGTCATGTAACTCGTGACCACCCTGAGTTCTCCCGAGATGAGGCACATCAGGTCATGGCAAGGCTGAAGCATAGTGTGGCCCTGCAGTTGCTCCATGACCTCCGAGAGACTAATCCCATCATTGGAATGGCTACATCATTGGATATAGACAATGAGGAGGAATACCCGGTGCACCCTCCACCCTTCTCCCCACATACCGAGTGTGACGAAGAGGACTGCATGCAGGTGAGGCTGGACAATGTGGCATTGAGGGCTCAGAAGGATGCCCTCATTGATGAGGTGAAGACCCTGCGCTCCAGGCTAAAACAGGGTCTAAAACCCAGGAAGCAGAATGCCACTGCTGCTCTGCTTGAGGAAGACGAAGAATGTATACGATTTAAGGGCGTAGCAATCCCAAGTACCCCCGACATGAACTCAGTAGCCTCCGGCAGCAATACCCCTCTCAAGACCCCGGTGAAGACTGTCATGCGGTCCATAGAAGCCTCTGCGAGTGAGACCCCCCTCAAGTCTGTGATGCGGTCCCCAGAAGCCTCCGGAAGCAAGACCCCGGTGAAGACTGTCATGCGGTCCGACAAAGCCTCCGGTAGTGAGACCCCGGTGAAGACTGTCATGCGGTCCCCAGAAGCCTCCGGAAGCAAGACCCCGGTGAAGACTGTCATGCGGTCCGACAAAGCCTCCGGTAGTGAGACCCCTCTCAAGTCTGTGATGCGGTCCCCAGAAGCCTCCGGAAGCAAGACCCCAGTGAAGACTGTCATGTGGTCCCCAGAAGCCTCCGGTAGTGAGACCCCAGTGAAGACTGTCATGCGGTCCATAGAAGCCTCTGCGAGTGAGATCCCTCTCAAGTCTGTGATGCGGTCCCCAGAAGCCTCCGGAAGCAAGACCCCAGTGAAGACTGTCATGTGGTCCCCAGAAGCCTCCGGTAGTGAGACCCCAGTGAAGACTGTCATGCGGTCCATAGAAGCCTCTGCGAGTGAGACCCCCCTCAAGTCTGTGATGCGGTCCCCAGAAGCCTCCGGAAGCAAGACCCCGGTGAAGACTGTCATGCGGTCCGACAAAGCCTCCGGTAGTGAGACCCCGGTGAAGACTGTCATGCGGTCCCCAGAAGCCTCCGGAAGCAAGACCCCGGTGAAGACTGTCATGCGGTCCGACAAAGCCTCCGGTAGTGAGACCCCTCTCAAGTCTGTGATGCGGTCCCCAGAAGCCTCCGGAAGCAAGACCCCAGTGAAGACTGTCATGTGGTCCCCAGAAGCCTCCGGTAGTGAGACCCCAGTGAAGACTGTCATGCGGTCCATAGAAGCCTCTGCGAGTGAGATCCCTCTCAAGTCTGTGATGCGGTCCCCAGAAGCCTCCGGAAGCAAGACCCCAGTGAAGACTGTCATGTGGTCCCCAGAAGCCTCCGGTAGTGAGACCCCAGTGAAGACTGTCATGCGGTCCATAGAAGCCTCTGCGAGTGAGATCCCTCTCAAGTCTGTGATGCGGTCCCCAGAAGCCTCCGGAAGCAAGACCCCGATGAAGACTGTCATGCGGTCCGTAGAAACCTCCTGTAGTGAGACCCCTGTATGCCAGAAGACCCGTGCGTCTGTCTCCAATAAGCTGAAAGCTAATCTGGCTAAGGACTGGCCCTCTTCCCAAAATCAATGGTGCACTGGGAAGGGACTGCGGAATACCATGCGTGAAATCACGTTGCCTAAAAGCATGGAGACGTACATTCAGACATACAGAGGTCATTGTGAGGGTCTTGCACCGACAGTAAAACGGAAAGAGAATTGTATGTCCAATGTCAGCCGGATAAAGAACTTCATAGTATTCATGGCCCATGGTTTTGACCGGCTGTCAGACTGGCTGTTTCTAAAAGACACAAAGAGGGTCCGTGGCTGGAGCAAGTATATTTCAGAGTCGGGCCGGACAGTCACAACATCGCTGTTGTTCCTGAAGACTGTGAACCATTTCCTGAGGTACTTGTCTGCATCAAAGCTCCGGGGGTGCAGGCTCACCCAGTCTGATATGACCAACATCATCAGAGAGGTGAAAGCCAACATTAACGATTTGAAAAAGTCTGTCACTCTCCACCAGTTTAAGGTGAAGAGGGACAAGCTGGATCGTCTGCCGAGCCAGGCGGAGCTTCTCGCCGCCATGGCGGCCGCTGAGAAGCGCATCCCTGATCTCCTTGACCTGATGGCTAGCAATCCGACCTCAATCACCCAGTACCTGCTATATGGCTATCTAACCCTCCATTGGAGCCTCCTGTATGGCCACCGTCCGGGTGTGTATGCAAACATGACCAACACGGAGGTCTTTGAGGCGGACAGAAGGGGCACTGCTGAGGGCTACATCATCCACGTGCAGGATCACAAGACTGCCAAGACATTTGGTGAAGCACAGCTGGTGCTTACAATAAAGGATTTTAGCTGGCTCATGCGGTGGATGGGGATAAAAGAGGGCTTGTCGGGTCCTCAGAATGAATTCTTCCTTTTCACATCGGGGAAGCAGGCTTCCAAGAACCTGAACGCTCACTTGAAGAGGGCTTGGGCTGATGCTGGGCTAGAAACAGCCGTCACCTTCACCATCTTGCGCACTGCCCTGGCTGACAATATCAAGCATCACCAAGATCCAGAAAGCAGGTCGATTCTGGCTAGGTTTATGTGCCACGACGTAAGCACTGCAGACCGGTTCTACGCGAATACGCCTGGAATAAAGGAGGCATTGAAGATCCGCTCCATGTTCAGGGCGGCGGCAGCAGCTGCAGCAGCATCATCATCAGAAGGAGGTCTACCACCGTCAGCTACCTCCGAAGAGGATTCAGGGGCGGAGAGCAGCGATACCTCTTCTTCAGGACCGATTGGTACTCCTGATGAGGGGAAAGGGGCCGTGGACTCAACCTTTTTTCCCCGGTGCACTGTACAAGTTAGACGGCTAATATGGCCCCCAGGCCCCTGTTAATCATGTTGTTATTATGTTTATTTTGTATACTGTTTTTGTAAAAGTGGTGTGATAATTAAATAAAAAAAAAAAAAAAAACATTAGTATAACCTTGAAGGTTCCCAGGGGCAAATACAGTGCCTGTCATTTTGCAGGATATAATTTAACATGTAACCTCTCCTGGAAATGGACATACTCTGTGCATTTCCAGGAGAGGTTCCATGTTAAATTATATCCTGCAATATCCTCCAAAGAAGGGGTGGTAGTGTCATGAATAAGGCCGAATATGTATGCCGATGTGCGGACGGTAAAGCACCGCAAAATCCACCCCTTTAGGGTAACCAGGGGCATGAAGTTCTGTAGGGTGTGAACATCTGGGTTTAGTCCGAGTGAGGAGTGCTCGAGCGTGGGAGGATGTGTAAGGCAGAGGAGGGGAACAAAAGGTGTGTGCAGGAGCAGGGAGAAAAGAGAAAATAAAAAGACTCAAAGTGTTCCACCTTCCATCAGCAGCAGCGGGCCCGCTCTGTCCGTGGTGCTGAACACCTGCCTGTCTATGTGGAGTACAAAAACAAACAAAGACAAACACCTTTAAGGTCACCAGGGGCGTGAGGTTCTGGTTCTGGCGGTGTGCATGGAGGGGTTTAGTCCGAGTGAGGAGTGCTCGAGCGTGGGAGGATGTGTAAGGCAGAGGAGGGGAACAAAAGGTGTGTGCAGGAGCAGGGAGAAAAGAGAAAATAAAAAGACTCAAAGTGTTCCACCTTCCATCAGCAGCAGCAGCAGCAGCAGCGGGCAGGCTCTGTCCGTGGTGCTGAACACCTGCCTGTCTATGTGGAATACAAAAACAAACAAAGACAAACACCTTTAAGGTCACCAGGGGCGTGAGGTTCTGGTTCTGGCGGTGTGCATGGAGGGGTTTAGTCCGAGTGAGGAGTGCTCGAGCGTGGGAGGATGTGTAAGGCAGAGGAGGGGAACAAAAAAAAACGAATACAAATAAGTTAAAGTGTGAACCTCCAGCAGGGCAGGTGCTGCTGCTGCTGCTGCTGCTGTGAAGGAGGACGAATATTGATGCTTGTGTTCGGACGGTAAAGCACCGCAAAATCCACCCCCCCTTAAAGGTGACCAGGGGCATGAGATTCTGCAGGGTGTGAACATCTGGGTTTAGTCCGTGGGGGAGTGCTTAAGTCCGGGGGCCCGGGGTCTCACGGTGCACGAGGTTATGGAAGTGCCACTGTTGCCGGAGGTCCTTAGTCCGTCCTTTGGGGCTCTGTCAGGGGCTACAGAGAGGTGGTTTTCCCGGTCCCTCTCCTGGAGGTATGAAATAACCTGAGCTCCATGTGAGGGAGCCGTGCTGGAGCTGCTTAGTCCGTCCTTTGGTGGTCTGTGAGGGGCTAATGAGAGGTGTTTTCCCCGGTCTATTTGATGGAAGTCTGACACGAGCAGAGTGTGCATGCTTTGAAACTAATCCACCCACGCTTAGCATGCTATTTTAGGGTATAAATCGTACCTTGTCACCATGCACTGTGCTCCCTGGGACGACGCGCCCTCCTGTGGGGACACATGAGAACTGCACTCAAATCACTTTGTGCTTTTTAAACAGTTTAACATATTTTTTTCCACATTTAAAAAACGCTTTCTGCCCTGGAAATCATTTCTAATCATTATTACCGTTATGGAGGGGCTGCAGGAACACTTTCCCCGCCTTGCAAACATTTATTCCTG
The DNA here is from genome assembly GCF_949606895.1 of Notothenia rossii. Lineage (NCBI taxonomy): Eukaryota > Metazoa > Chordata > Actinopteri > Perciformes > Nototheniidae > Notothenia > Notothenia rossii. The sequence goes on along the minus strand of NC_136905.1, from coordinate 46,601,670 downwards.
GTTCAAATAATCAATTTGTTCCGCCTGCTTTGCGTCAGCACCTCTGCGGCTGTCGGATTAACACAGATGAATGCACTTTTAACACTCACGCAGCCAGAATTCCTGCTCTTTTCCTGGGTTACAAAGTGAGGTGACGCAGCCTGTCCTCTGAGTCTCCCCGCCTCTCATAGACTTATTTCTGGGTAAAAAAAGCCATGTGCTCCGCCCCCTGGATCTCTGCATGTGTGTGTGTGCCTGTGAGTCTGTGGCTACTGTCCACATGCCCGCATTAGGAGGCACTATTTTCGGATACATTTTCTCATTTTCACCACTTTTCATGTTTTTATTATGTATATTGTTATATTATTATTATTATTATTATTGTATATATGTATACTGTGTATACTGTTTTTGTAAAAATCATGTGATTATTAAATAAATAATAAAACATGAATATAACCTTGAAGTTTCCCAGGGGCAAATACAGTGCCAGGTGTCAGACTATTTAAACAATGTTTACCCAGGATTCAGACACCTTCCCTGGCTTGTAAAATGCGGTGATGCGCCCTGGAGGTATCAGACTATTTTAAACAACTTTTCCCCGCCTTTCAAACACTTGTTCCTGGGTTATAGCCTGTCATTTTGCAGGATATAATTTAACATGGAACCTCTCCTGGAAATGGACATACTCTGTGCATTTCCAGGAGAGGTTCCATGTTAAATTATATCCTGCAAAATGACAGGCAACAACTCTCTTCCAGACGTTTAAAAACACTTTTCCGACTATTTTAAACAACTTTTCCCCGCCTTTCAAACACTTGTTCCTGGGTTATAGCCTGTCATTTTGCAGGATATAATTTAACATGGAACCTCTCCTGGAAATGGACATACTCTGCGCATTTCCAGGAGAGGTTCCATGTTAAATTATATCCTGCAAAATGACAGGCAACAACTCTCTTCCAGACGTTTAAAAACACTTTTCCGACTATTTTAAACAACTTTTCCCCGCCTTTCAAACACTTGTTCCTGGGTTCTAGCCTGTCATTTTGCAGGATATAATTTAACATGGAACCTCTCCTGGAAATGGACATACTCTGCGCATTTCCAGGAGAGGTTCCATGTTAAATTATATCCTGCAAAATGACAGGCTACAACTCTCTTCCAGACGTTTAAAAACACTTTCCCCGACCATTTAAACATTATTTATGGCTTGTAAAGTGCGGTGATGAGCCCTGACAGTATCAGACTATTTAAAGGGTTACCAGGAGCATGAGAATATCCTCCACAGAAGGGGTGGTGGTGCCGTGAATAAGGACGAATATGGATACCGATGTGCGGACGGTAAAGCACCGCAAAATCCACCCCCTTTAGGTTAACCAGGGGCATGAAGTTCTGTAGGGTGTGAACATCTGGGTTTAGTCCGTGGGGGAGTGCTTAAGTCCGGGAGTCCGGGGACTCACGGTGTGCAAGGTTATGGAGGTGCCCATGTCAGGGACACATGCTGGAGGTCTGTGGTCCGTCCTTTGGGGGTCTTGGAGGGGCCACATAGAGGAGATTTCCCCGGTCTCTGTCCTGGATGAGTGAAATAAACAGAGTCTCCATGTCAGGGACACATGCTGGAGGTCTCTCTCCCGAGAGTGGACGTCCATTGCCTGTAAATTGGTCTAACATTAGGTCTGTCACTTTGGCTAACCGCACCACTGTCTGTCGTCTCCCGCAAGTGGACATCCATTGTCACTTTGGCTAACCGCACCACTGTCTGTCGTCTCCCGCAAGTGGACATCCATTGTCACTTTGGCTAACCGCACCACTGTCTGTCGTCTCCCGCAAGTGGACATCCATTGCCCCTAAATAGGGGGAGGGGGTCTGCAGTTCGGTGGACTAAGGATTGCACCACTGCTTTTTGCAGATGATGTGGTTCTGATGGCTTCATCGGTCTGCGACCTTCAGCACTCACTGGATCGGTTCGCAACCGAGTGTGAAGCGGCTGGGATGAGGATCAGCACCTCCAAATCTGAGGCCATGGTTCTCAGCAGGAAACCGATGGACTGTCCACTCCAAGTAGGGAATGAGTCCTTACCCCAAGTGAAGGAGTTCAAGTATCTCGGGGTCTTGTTCTCGAGTGAGGGAACAATGGAGCGTGAGATGGGTCGGAGAATCGGAGCAGCGGGAGCGGTACTGCAGTCTCTTTACCGCACCGTTGTGACGAAAAGGGAGCTGAGCCAGAAGGCAAAGCTCTCTGTCTACCGGGCCATTTTCGTTCCTACCCTCACCTATGGTCATGAAGGATGGGTCATGACCGAAAGAACGAGATCGCGGGTACAAGCGGCCGAGATGGGTTTTCTCCGCAGGGTGGCTGGTGTCTCCCTTAGGGATAAGGTGAGAAGTTCGGTCATCCGGGAGGGACTCGGAGTTGAACCGCTCCTCCTTCGCGTCGAAAGGAGCCAGTTGAGGTGGTTCGGGCACCTAGTTAGGATGCCACCTGGGCGCCTCCCTAGGGAGGTGTTCCAGGCACGTCCAGCTGGGAAGAGACCAAGGGGTAGACCTAGAACCAGATGGAGGGATTATATCTCTTCTCTGGCCTGGGAGCGCCTTGGGATCCCCCAGTCAGAGCTGGTTGATGTGGCCAGGGAAAAGAAAGTTTGGGGCTCTCTGCTGGAACTGCTACCTCCGCGACCCGACCACGGATAAGCGGGAGAAGATGGATGGATGGATGGATCCCAAGTTGGAAACATTTGCGTTACATCAGCATGTGTAACAGTTGTAAATATGCAGTGGTGTTTATTTGTAAATCATTTAGTATAATCACACAAATTCTGTGTTTTATATTTAATAATTATGTGTTCTTTATTTATTGAATGTTCAATACCTGACAAGGTCGGAGATGAAAAATGTGGGTCGCAGGTTCCTCAACAGTGCATAAGACATCTATCAATATGTGTGTATACCTCCACCATTAAACTGTTGTATTCTGCACATTTCTTATACTATCTACATACATCTTTTAAGAGCATAATACATATGTATAATATCAGTTAAAATAAGTGCTTAAACATACAGTAGTTAACATTGCAGGAAAGCAATATATTAGTACTTTGTCAGGCTTGATATTTATCCCCCCAAAGCTTTTTTCTTATTCAAAATAAGACCTTAACCTAAAGTATTCTTTCATGTTTAAATAAAGCCTAATCGTTTGTCTGTCTGTGTCTCCTATTAATATCTAATAATAAAAATATTACATTTCAATAACGTGCTTTAACCACCAGGTTTCCCTTTCTATCAGCTGTGCGCCGTTATGGTGTAAATATACCAATAAACCGATTTGATTAAATATCAAAAATGTCAGCCGAATTAGTATTGATACTCCGAGGAGACTTATATTGTGAAGAGAAATTGAAGATTTGGTTTAATTGATATATTTATGATCCACGTCACATATTCAGTTTCGGCGGCAGTTGTTCCTGTTTGTCTAGAAATCTTCTCATCAGGGCTCTATAAATAGCGAACTACGGCAGATGTGTAATATTTAATGCAGCCGAACCGTGTATTACAATGCCGTTATGTGATGACCTCCAAAGAGAAAAGCAAGCAAACTCGGAATAAAGTATTATTATTATTTATTTTTTTATTTGGATTTCACATCAACAGGAAGTCCGGTTAACTAAAATGTTCGTGCGGAACAATACCCCAACCCGTAGATTCGTGGGTGAATAATGTCAATCACCACATTACACACATCCCTTCACATTTACATTTTAATTTACATTAAAGTATTTCGTGAGGCCTTCTAAAATGTTTTTAAATATAATTAGGGTTGTAGTTGAAGAGTTTGTAAATTATTGCGTTGCCTGGCACAACGTCCATTAATTCCACAACCACACACATCGATTTAATACATTAATGTAGCCTTTGTTTCTGCTAAAAGAGGTGTCGACCAGCTGGGGCAACAAGAAAATCGGCGACATCAATTGTGACTATTAAAAAATAAATAATTATTATATTAATATTGACAATAACAACCGACTGTCGGGGAGCGTTCTCATAGCGTCTATTATCAACGCTATGGGAGGTCTATGACAAATATGCAACTGCGTGTGTTAATAATTGCACGTTTTCACTGCTCATATACAGTATTATGCGGGTTCGGGTTGGGTTGCGGATCCTGTGCCGACGGGTCGGGTCAGGTTGCGGAACTAATTGGCAATATGTGTGGGTATCGGGGCGGGTTCGGTATTGCGCGTCGCGGGTGCGGGGCGGGAGCAGGTCTTAAAAATCAGACCCGTGCAGGACTCTGGTCCAGGTGCGCATCAATTACGTAATTAATCATATATTTTCGATTATAAGGAGTAGAAATATGATTCAGATATCCGCGGAATCTCTGGAAGGGTAGCTTTCCAGCGGTACCTCCTGTGCAACACGTTCTCCCTCCCAACCTGTCACATGTTGACGGTCGGTCAGGGCCCTTTCCCGTCACTCTATTACTCACAGGGTACCCCTTTAGAGTCAGTTTTCAACGGAGCTATATACAAGTATCCATTTACTTGCATAGAGCTCCCTGAACGTTGGTAATAGATGACTTGAGATTGCTCTCCGCAGGTCCATTCTCAAAGCGTTTATCAACCTTTTTCTTACTCAATATCAAGCCACACTTATTGTTTTTACTTCTTTATTTCAATTGAATAATGTAGGACTTCTGTTGCCGTCAGTTATGGGGAGAGTAGGGGCTCAGAATACTGAAATCTGTATTGTTTCATAGTTTTTCCTTCTAATTTTGTATTCTTTTCTAAACCACACACTGTTATTTACTGAACAATAACACATACTTATCCTTTTGTTTATTTATTTGTTTGATTAATAAACACAAGTTGGAGTCTGTCAGGACCGAGGGTCGGAGCAGCTCATAGTAGTTGCTTTAGAGAATTTTACACCCGGAAGTAAGTATTATCTCCGCGTCGTTTGATAAACCCTGTGATAGTCCTCAAGAAGGTCTATGGGACGCCCTGCCCGTTGAAAACTGACTCTCAAGGGGTACCCTGTCCGTAATAGAACGACGGGGAGGGGCCCTGATCGACCGTCAACATGTGACGGGTTGGGAGTGAGAACGTGTTGTCCTGTGAGACTGTAACCGGGGCTGAAGTCGAATAGTCCATTTAGCTTAGGAACCTTCCTAATCTAGTGAAATTAGTTAGTGCCGTTCGAATTCTCAAAATGAAAGGAAAGGAGGTTTCAAACTTCCTTTATAATTTCCACTAGCTTAGGAACCACTGGAAATCCCTTTACGAAAGGAGAGGAGAAAATGATGCCCCACAATGCCTTGCAGCCGCAGCATTTGCCGTCACACAACATTCGGCCGTTCACCGAAACAAACCGATTATGACCGAGAAATGATATCATGAAAGTTATGGTGCTTATTAAGCACTTTGTTTTGAATGATCATCAGTATTATAATCAAAAAGAGAAATATGAACGTTAGTTTTTACTGAAATTATCAAATAAAGTAAACATTTCACTGTGTGGGGTTTGTTCAACTTTTAAAAAGACGTTTGAATGGTGATATACACAGTGATAGATGTTAAACTAACGTTTATAATAAATACATTTGTATTTATTTTAAGATCTTTTCATAGTTCACACTATGAGGGAGAGGATGACGAGCACAAGTTTCACTTTCCTTTTTTATTTCAATTCCAACTTTGGTCATGAAGAATATGTTTCTCTGTTGTCCACGTTCATAAAGCATAAAGCAACAGCATCAGAGCACGGTGCAGAGTCTCTCGATGAGTTTACAGTAATCCCTCGTTCTTATTATACATCCATGTTGTAGTCCGCTGTATAGAAAACTGTAGTTTCCATAATTTCCCCACAGCAGCAGACGCACATTCATGACGTCCGCTGGAGCAAGATAAACACGTCGGATGGTGAAAGTGCAGTCGGATTCTCTAAAGTCTCTTCTCCTAAGTCCTTTTGAATTCTCCTATCGACTATCCCTTAACCCCGTGACGTTTCACACAGAGGTCAAGGAATAGACGATAGGGTAAGGCCCTGACACACCAAACTGACACCAAAGAACACGTCCCAACGGAACACGACTGTTGTGTCGCCTCACGTCTCCTGCTTCTTGGCCAACAGTCGCACTGGAACACACCGCAAAGACTTTAGCCGACGGCCAAGTAGCACATACGAACTGCGCATGCGTGAGTGGCAATAACTCTCCTTACCAGCAGGCGGCGGTAGTGTGTATTCGTCATTCAAAAGAGGCAACAACCGGAAAACAGAGAAGAAGAACAGACTCCGTGATATAAACAAACAACAAATAGCGTGTGCGTTCCATTTTCACTCTTGTCCATCGAAAACATGTCTTGTGCGGTACTGGAGCTATCAGCCATTGGAGTGTTGCTTGCGGAAGACATTTTTTGTGCCTTCTTAAAGCGTTTGTTTACGTCCCTCACTTCCGTTTTGCTTCTCATGCACTGATTCGCTAGCTGAACAGCCAATCAGAGTGATTTATTTGGCCCGACTGCCCGACCCGACGCATGGCCGATTCAACATGTTGAATCGGCCATGCGTCGGCCATGAAAGGCCAAATAAGGCATGTCACGGCCGACGGTGTGCGACACACCAAATTGAGTTTGGGCGACAGGGCACGCTTCGTCGTCCGACTAACACCGACGCCGATAATCGGCCTGGTGTGTCCGGGCCTTTAGGAGCTGATTTTTGGACTATTCGACTGCAACCCGGGGCACAGCAGCCAATATGGCCGCTCAAAGCAGCTTGACTTTACACTGTGTGGGATTGGTGGATCGGTGTGTCCGTCAAGGAAATCTCGGCCGGCAGCCATGATGGTCTGAAATGACCAATGGACATCGAGAAATCAATAAGGACCTACCCACCAAGTAAAAAAAAACATAAACCACGTGTCTCCCATCAGTTTACGTCTTTGAGGAGAAAGAGAGACAGAGAAAATGGCTAAAAAAAAAATTGCAGTCGACAACTTCGCTAGAGATTTTTTTCGCTAGCAGCAGTGGAGATAGAGCCTTAGAACCTGAAGTCTTTGACTCTTCTGAAGAAGAAGAATACAAAGACAACAACAAGGATCCATTTGGACATGGGTAAGTGTACATATTACAGTAATAGTGTACTGGCAATGTGTGGGGACTACCGCGAAAATGAACAATAGGTTTATTGATATATATTTTTTATCGATAGTCATGAACTTTTTCTTGGGACAATATAGACTCTCCATTAGCAAACATTTACTCTGTGTTAACGTTATTTTGGTGTGTAAAAGTGAGATTACATATGTAAATGATTAAATTAGTCATTTATTCGTCCCACAACGGAGACATTTACAGTGGCTATCAACATGTTTTTGCCATCGATTATTCTATCATACTGTTCTGTACAGATGAGGTTGTCATAGATTTATTTATATGTGTGCCTGTAATTATTTTATCATACTGTTCTGAACAGATGAGACTTTCTCTTTGAGAGAGAGAGAGAGAGAGAGAGAGAGAGAGAGAGAGAGAGAGAGAGAGAGAGAGAGAGACTCCTGTCCAACCTTCCAAACTTTCTTATTATGTGTGCATTGTTATTTGTGCTTGAGCAACATTTTACTTGAACTTTATTTCAATGAAATTAGCTGTAATTATTGTCCTACATTTTAATTTGTTTGACAGAGAGGTTTAACAGCTGCCTGGGGCTAGTGGCCCACAGGCGGCGTTTATCCAGCAGCCAGAACATCCATCTGTGCCGGCCCCCAGGTCAAGATCTACTGTAGCTCAAGGGCCTTCACCAGAGCCATCACCACCAAGGACCAGCAGACCAGCATCACTACAGCTGCCTCCACCTCCATCTGCGGCTGCCACCAGGTCAAGATACACCTCAGCACAAACGCTCCACCACACTCGTGGAGGTCTTGTGTAGCACTTGTACCCCCCACCTACACAGCAGCCCAAGCACCATCACCCCCACCTAGACAGCAGCCAGACCCACTGTTTTGGAAGACAGACAAAGACCTTGACACTGTCTTGAAATTTATAATGAATAGTTGGTTGGTTGTAGTTGGTATTTATACACATCACATGAACCTTGGTATGTAATATGAAGTCATTATTCAGTCCTAATGTATCTCAGTCCCTGCTGTGGTGAAAGTAGAGTGACAAACACCTGTTTTACTCAAAATTCTAATTAAAATTGTTTCATATTAGACATGAATTACACATTTATATACAGTGTAATTCAAATATTTCACTACTTTTGTGATCCTAAGACTTTGGTAAACAAATCTAAAACACGAAAACAATGGGATGAAATGAGTAAATTAGTGTTTTCACCATAGACTGTATATATAAATGGACGTAGTGTCCGTGACGTCACCCATAGGATTCTGCAGAGTTGCAGAGAAGCCCTTAGTAGGCGGAGTCGGCCACTAACGGCTTGACAGCGACGTCAGAGTCTAATCCCGCCTGCTCCAAATAAGGGCAAAGTGGCGGAGCCGAGGCGGGACCTGCTGCCTCCGAACTGGAAGTAAACAGAGCTAGCTCAGGCTAAGAAGCTAAGCTAACATGAAATACGTGCATACCAAGTTACTGCTAACAGTGTAGTTCCCCTATATAAACATTACATTCATCATCAAATGAGACAATTTGCAAGAGAATTAGCTATGTTTTGTTATTATTAATGCTTGTCATTCAAACGTTAAGAAAAGACGGACTCCACCGCCCGGCCCCGGACCTAACGGAGCCGCAGTGGGCTAGCTCCGGGAGGCCGGCTGGAGCTAGCCCCCTGCGGCTCCGTTAGCTCCTGCGGCCACCACTGGGATAATTGGGTCCCCTATTAACATTTGCTCCCGTTTAGCATTATGGGCGTCATAGCCATAGACTATAAAAGTCTTACCCAAGGCTGAATCATAAACTAAAATGTATATAGTGTAAAGGGTTACGTCCTTAGCTGGCTAATAAGTAACAAGCTAAGCTACCAAGCACACAAACACCTGCGAACAGGATATGTATAATATTATCATTTTAGACTTCTTGGAAGTTCTGTTAGTACATTCAAGCGCACAGCACAACATTTTAATTGTCTGGTATTTTTAACAATATTCCCTAAAAGGCACAATCACCACGAACACGGCTAAAGCTAAAGGGTCAAGTACAGTAACTACAACTAACTAACGTTGTAGCCTCTATGGTTGTAGCCTAGCAGAGTGGACAAGTTGCTGTTAGCTGACAGTGAGGCATGTATATGTCCATCAAAGTGACCACGCCCTAATTTATGCAAATGCTTTAAGGCTTAATATTAATTAAACAGATGACTTGAGAAAAAATTCACCCCCCCAGTCCATATTCATGAAGGGGGGGATCTAACTAGACAGAGAATATGTTTTTTTGAACCACGATGTAAACATGTTTAATTCTGCTCTAAAGTTGGGCATTTTAACATTGGGGTCTATGGAAATTGCTCCCTTCTGCAGACTGCTCCTACTGACCACTAGATGAACTGCAGTTTGAGGCACTTCCGCATTGGCGTCCTGGCTCTTCCCCAGAGTTTGCCGCTTGGTTTTCACAAGAGTTTTGAAGATTTTCCGAAAATCGGATGTCAAATGTTAAGCTTTAGAGCTACTTGTCTCATCACACAGTGCTCTAAGTTGAGTAATTTGCTTTTATAGCAAGACCAGAGATTGTCCTGAACATTTTGATATGTAACACCATATTATAAGAAGTACATTTAAAAGGTGATTTAAGGAAACATCTAAAAATCGAGAAAATACCCTTAGACTCCAGAGGGTTAAAACATCCATTAACCTTTATGTGCAATAAGTGAATCCACACAATAGGTTTATTTAAAACTTCCCTTAACGTAACATTACTTAATTGAATCAATACATAAACTTTATGTAAAAGTTGGCATTAACTCAATTAATCCGATCTAAAAGTTACTCTATTATTTCAAGTCAACGTAATGAAAAAACATAGCATTGAATGTGAGTATTTACATTAAACATACAAGATCAAATTGAATGGAACATGTACATATAATTAAATTACTTAAAGTCAACGCTTTTGGCTTAATTCGTTTTTTGAGTGTGGTTTCATGAAAAATATCTACTGTTTATTTGTAGATATCTCCTAAAACATACAAATAAAGTGTGTAATGTAAGCCTGTTACATACACACTGTTCTGCTTTCTGCACTGACCTCAGCAGCTGTTCTCACTGTAAACATCTTGTCACAATGAAAACAGTTGTATTAAAAAAAAAAATAGCCTAACATCAAGCAGTGGAGTGCACCAGCTGGGCGCAACTCTACGTCCGACGTAGAACCGAAGGTTAAGACCAAACTAAAGTTATGACTAGTGCACCACTTAGACTTAAGCCCTGTATGCGTTGCAC
>NC_136905.1:46300471-46591101 GCF_949606895.1 Notothenia rossii | reverse complement strand
GATTCGTTCTTTTTGAACAAATCTTTGAAGTGAACGAGATGAACTGATTCCTCCCACAAAACGATTTGTTTGTTTGAGTCGCCGCCTTCCGCCAAAAGCTAAAGAGAAGCTGTTCGCGAACGACGAACTTCAAGAACTGGCGGAAACAGTTCAGAACTGTTTCCTACAGTTCTTTTATCTTATATCCCTTTCTTTCAAGAGGAGGCCCCCGTTAGGGCCCCTCCGAAATACTAGATCAGGGGTGCCCACACTTTTTTGGCTGGTGAGCTACTTTTGAAATGACCAGCTAACCGAGGTCTACCAACCAAAAATAAAATCCCAAATTGCAAGGGTTGCTGAATAACACGTTTTATTTTTACATGGGATAACTACAATAGGGCTGCAACAAACGACTAATTTGATTATCGATTAATCTATAGATTAATGAAACGATTAATCGACTATTCGGACTACTACTGTGTGCCTTGCACAATTTCTCAAACGCTCTTATTTAGCCATCAACTTTTAGATTTAGTTTGAGGTTGTTTTAGGCATGTGGAAACTAACAATGAAGACAATAAAGATGAATACTTGATTCAAAAATACATATATTATTAAATTAACTTAACAAATTGTGAACAAAATTAACATTGCTTTTTATTTGAATTAAATAAATAATATTTCACATCAAAAGAAACAACAATGTTTTAACAAATCTTATTAAATAATCTTATGACAGAACTGGAAACAGAATAGCTGAAACTTTAACAAAATAAATAACTCAGTTACCTCTAATCATTAACCCATGTTTGTATAATGTAGTTAACTCCGTGTGTTGCTGCTAGCATACATAACACCTGACGTGGAAACGTTACTCGTGGATGGGGCCACAGAGCTACTAGAAAGATAGTCGAACCCGGTGCATTCGTCCGTCTGAATGTGGTGCACTTTTGCTAAATGTTTAGACAAATTGCTCGTGTTACCGCCCTTACATGCTAAACACTTTTGGTGACGAGCATTGTCCACCTCAAGACGGGTAACATGTAACCACACCTTGGAGCGCTTCTCTCCACCATCTCCTCCGTGTGTTGCTGCATGTAGCAGATGCGTGTGTGTAAACTGCCCCGCCCCCTTGCAAACAGACGGGGGAGAGAGAGATCTCTTCTGGATTGGAAAGATAGAAAATACACCGACTATAGACGCATTTGTTTGTCTTTTTGCATGTTAGAAACGAGTTGTCGACACTAAGACCAAGAGATAATGTTTGTGTAGCAATAATACATGACCTTTCTCTTTCTCAACTCGCTACTCGGAGGGAAGTCGCTGTCATATGCCTTGTGAACACTCCGATAATGCCTCTCCACGTTACCTTTCTTTGGCAGAGCGACGCTTGCTTTACAAATAAGGCAAATAACCTTAGAATGTGACATCACCAAAAAGATTCTCCCTCTCATTCTGTGTGGAAGTGGTATGTCTTTAGCTGTTTGCTCGTTCCCGCACTCATTTTGTTGTTTGTCTCTCCCGGCACTTGACTGATTTTGTATCGCTTTGCATTCTGGGTTAACAGACTGGAAAGCAATAGGTCGCTTTTTCTGTCAATCAAGTCAACTCCTGAATTAAGTGGCAGGGAGGCCAAGGGAGGAGGGATCAAAACCTGTTTTGTCTATTTTAACGGAGCTGGATTTTTATTTATTTATGAATGACTCGCGATCTACCAGCATTGCCCCCGCGGTCGACGTACTGGGCACCTCTGTACTAGATGTTCCATCTACACAGAGTTGGACTCAGTTAGACTAGTTTGACTACCACAAATACAATGAAGTACTTTACTGTTGGACTCAGTACTAGTTGGAATTCTACCACAAGTAGGCTACTATGAAGTTATTTTACTGCATACTTTTTCAGTTATTCTCTGTCAAACTCCTGTGGCAAAAAAATCATTTTATCTCTCATCAAATATGGCAGAAAACATGCAGTTTGACAGAGGATTAAAACTGTAATCAGAGCCCTCTCATCTGAGCTCCGTTACACACACACACACTGGAGCGGGACATCCTCCTCAACCTGTCCGCCATAAATGCCTCAGAGGACGGATACCTGAACCGTAGCGTCCAGCTAGCTTAGCCGCTAGCTTAGCGATAAATACACAGCGTTGTATTCTCCTCCCCCTGTCGGCCCTAAAAGCTTCAGAGGGCAGATACCTGAGCTCCATAGTGCCCCGTTAATGTGAAACACACACACACACAGCGTTAGCGGGACATTCTCCTCCCCCTGTCGGCCCTAAAAGCTTCAGAGGGCGGATAGCCGGGCTCCGTAGCGTCCCACTAGCTTAGCCGCTAGCTAAAGGTAAACACAGATGGGTACATAGAATATGAATAAATCGTCACCGATGTAGAGGATATATTTTTTTATTCACTTTGAACTCGGCCAAATGGAGTTTAATTTTTGGGGATTTAAGTTAGGCCTCATAGTACGTGCATGGGTTTGAAAGTATAACGTGCTAGACTGCTGTAATACATCGTATAGTCAGGCACAAATTTATGAGATTTGAAAGCAATTCTAGAACCCTGAAGGCAAGAGAGACTGAAAAGAGTCAAGGGAAGCTTATAAAAGTTAACAGCATTTAATTACACAAAATATGCGGTGGTGTACAAAATGAAATGTGCGAGTGGAGGCGCTCTCCACATCCGACCGGTCAGTTCAGGTCAGGGGGTCGAAGAGATCAATTCTTGGCTTGCTCTTCCTGTTGTCATCTGAGGTCTTCTCCTATTGGCCGGCGTTGTCGGGTCCAATGCAATTCCTGCCTTTTTCTGTAGCTAAATTGCATCATTCTAGCGTCTGTGGTTATTTAAACATTCCCTGCTACACATTATTCAGCGTCAATAAATGAGTGCTAATCCCAGTGTGCTCAGTGTACAACATCACATGTCATTTCACCTTGGTTCAAGGTTTGAAATCGTATGATTCCGCCAGATGCTAAATGCTAACCGGAAGTGACACATTTTCAGAATAAAAGTGTTAAGCTAATAGTGAGAACTTCCGGTTTTTCAGAATAAAAATGATTTAAATCAAATAGTGTATTTAATTCAAATTACGCCATATCAACATTGATTTTAATTTCTAACAATCCCTCCTTACATACCATTTAAGGTATGTAAATAATATTGAAATCAATGCGTTCTTCATCCGAACATTGCATGGTACATAACTCATAAAAGTCAAAAATACAAATAATACATATTCATCATAAATATAAAGTTTTTCATTTGTGCATAACTTCTATCTTAAACCTTTAATGTCACTTCGCAAAATAGCAGCAATTGGCTTGGTATGGAAAATGTCTAACGCCCTCCTTTCACATCATAAATCATCTTCATACTGTATCTGGTGTAAAGGCACTTGTTCCTTTACAAAGTATAAGAAGGATTAAACTATCTAAAAATAGCTAAATATTACTCTTTATTTAAACAAGTCTAGCGCCATTCTATCGGTCTGTTTTTATCTAACTGTTTGTGTCATCCTTTTACTGTGTCTCTGGTGCAATTTACGAATCTCTGCTGGCTCCAGTAGATATAGTTCTCTCCATCCACATTCTTGTTGGTTCTGGGACAGAGGAATAATAATTCAGAACCTGCTGATATTTGAATCTTACTACTTGGCATATGTTACAAACAAAAAACATCTTCTTGGTGAACTAAATAAAATCCTTGTAATCTTTCTCAAATCTAATATAACAATTAACTATTCCTGTTTGTGGTAAAAACACACTAACGTTATGTAATACAATTTCATTATGATTCAAAAACAACTAAAGTCATGATGATGTCAGAGTGAATGATTTCCTGAGTGTGTCTGTCCTGTAAGGTACGTCATTCTCTGCTTGGATCGTGTGCAGAAATCCCATCGATTGCACCTGGCAATACTGCTTCTACCTATCTATTATCAAGCTGAAAAATGAATACAGAAATCCAACATACTGTCATCAAATGTCTTTCTATTATGAATTTAAATGAAATGTATATCCCCATAATGATAATAATAACCTAAACAATAAAGTCTATGGCCTTTACTTCTTTTACCAGGCTAGTTACAAGATGTTGTCAAAATTAAATTCTGTCTCATTACATTACTATGTTTCAGCTTAACTGTTATGTTCTTTCTACATTTCAAACCTCAGGTACTTTAATATCTGTTGAAATATTACAAAATTGTTTCATTATCACAGGTCAACTTTTTCGGTATTCCATTCTGGAATTAGATCTCTTACAGTAGCCCCTTGGCCACTGATTCTGCATCTGTGTTACCTGTTATAACTCAATCAATATTAGAAACATGTCAACATTCACCAAACAGTATATTATCCCTAGATATGGAGCAGGTTAATCCTAAAACTATCTTCAATGCTCAGTTTGAACATCTGGGTTGGGGTGGAAAGTTTCTTTCAATCCTTAAAGAAAAAATTTAAATTGTGAATTTTACATTTACATGTTGACATTATACACACTCCCCCCTATTTACACATGAACTCATGTGTAACAAAATCCTGTAATGGGGAGGGGGAAAACACTTTCAGGTAAATATTGGTTAGGGACATAACGAACATTGTTTACAATTTTAGACCCATTATTATTATTTCCACAGTAAACACTTCAGTGAAAATAAGTGTTTCTCTCCGTCTTTCAGGCCCAAAAGAAACAAAATCTTCAGATTTTAGATTGAGTTTTACATTTGCAAACCGCCAACTCCTGTGGGAATAAAATATCATCAAGTAGATTAGAAACGGGTCACATGTCCGGTTTCCCCTTTTTATGGAATTTTTAGGAAACCTCTCGTTTCCCTTGGAGCTCCAAAATAATATGTTAGTCCAAAAACATGCTTGGTTAGTTATTGTTTTAGAATCATGCAGTTACACTGATCACATGCCGGCATTCATTCACACTCACACTATCTGGTTGTCAAGTCAGGTTTGGTTTGGTGACTGACCCCAGGGTCAGTCATTGACAGTGCTTTTGTCACACTGTCAGTCAGGGTCAAAGGTAATTTGGTCTCAGTCTTTTGGCCATGTCGTGCTCTGCAGAGTCTTTTCAGAGGTATTTCAGCATAGGCGGGTTCCCTTTATCTACAAAAATATGTCATATGTGGAGCGCCATTCCTTATTCATTCACGATTTCAACTATGATTTTCAAGATGGTTCTAACTTTCCTTTTGGACTTCTGCCTCCCATCTTTCCTGAAACTTGGTACAAAACTCACTTCCTTATAGTACTACTGATACTGCAATTCATTTACACCTAATTAGTATTACAATGTCTAATAGATCTAATTCAGAAACTTGTGTACATAACTATTATCTTGAGTCAAACCATTACTAGGATCTGTGTAGCTCTGCTATGTATTTCATATATCTTCAATTCTGGTCCACTTAAAAAACAACGTTAAACTCTTTAGCAGTGTGTGGAACCTTGGGTGTCCGAACATGTAACAATTACTCCCTCCTTTATCAAGGATTTTAAAACAGAAGTCATTTCATATTTCCATCTGAAAGCCCTCCTATGGTAATAAGTATGCTACAATGGAGAAATCAACACTTCAGATTGGAATACTATATTTGGCTTGGCACGAGCTCTTCCTTTAACATGATCCATACAAATACACAGATGTGTCTTATAGAGTGGTTCCTAAAACTATCCTTTTAATGGTGATCAATATTGTAACAAATGAGATCACACGTGAATAAAAATCTTTAAAAGATTAATTTGTTAACATGATGAAAAGATTGAAGCATATGGTTCTACTCTGTACTCCACAACACCCACTGCTTAAAGTGGATTGAATATTTCCATCATGTCTCCCTCAGTGTGATTTTCTCATTTTACTTTAATAGTTTCCTCTTTACTGCTATTTTTAATTTACAAATTGATTAATTCATGGTTAATAAATCTGTTTGTCTTTATGTATTTATCAAGTGAATTCAAGTTATTTAAATGTGGTCTCTTTTATGTGCGTTTGTGAATAAGTGTGTTTATGTGTAAACTCACTCATTCCCGTTTTCCTTTTCTCCTCCTCTGGTTGTCTCAAGCCGTGACCCCGGCCTCCTCACTTCTAATCGACCATGCCAACTCCTCTGATTCTGTCTTCTCTTCAGTCCATCAGCTCTTGAATCCATCCGCTGTAACTCTTTTAGGCAGCCTTTGGCCCAGTTACATCTGCAGCCCACATCATGCCACTGTTCTTGTACTGCTTTTTATATGTCATCTCCTCCTTTACAGTCTCTTCGCTGTTTATATGGAGGGCGGATTCTGCTCTCAAGTTTCACACTTTGCTCTTGCCAAATGATCTCGTGGCTCAGCTTGGAACTTCATGCCCGGTCTGAGGGACTGATGAGAGTATCTCTGTATGTCAGCAAGCCGTTTGGTTCTGGATGCCTCAGGTGGAGATAGTTCTGGCTGCAGTTCTGTTGTTGATGTTGTTGTTGTTGTTGTTGTTGTTGTTGTTTCAGCTCTGGTTCTCTGTCTGTTTGATGGAGAAGGAGGAGTCTCCTGTTGGGTTGGGTCTTTTGTCTGCTTGGCGGGACGGGGTCGTAGCCTTTCTGACTCAGAGGGGGAGTCCAGGTCTCGGGACGCATTATCTATAAGAAATCTAGCACACTGAGGTTAAATAAATCGAACCCTTTCCACTCTGTCCCTTTCTAATCATACTATCCGTCTTAGTTGCTAAATGCCATCTAAACAACACAATGAATGTCTACTAATGATATTACAAATACTCCCTCTAAAAATTGTTTCATCCATTGCTACATATTTACCCAACCTGACTCTTTCAGGAAACCATTTTCTCCTATAAATTGAAACACCTGTTTCAAGCATCACATATTTCACACTACGAAAGAACATCTCCATATTTTCTCCAATATTTTAAATCCCACTGTTACTTAGAATAGTAAACCTGCAGAGCACACTAATCAGATTACAGTAATGACATTTGAATCAAGTTTAGGCCTATGTCTACTTTCCATTATACTTATTACTTTTAGTGAACATTTATTTATATTGTCTAAATCCCTTGTCTATGGTGTGCAAACAGTTCGAGTATAAAAAGGTGTTTTTCTCTATGTATTTACACTCCACGGATTCTTGAGTTTACTCATCTCCTGGTGCTGTCGTTGTAAAAATGTTCGATTCCTTATTGTTTTGAACCAGTTTTCCAAAATCAGTTCTAACTGCCGTTCCGTTTCTGCAAATGTAGCGGTGCGGCTACACACTGTAAGTGGGTGCCAACATGTTCCTTTTTTAACTTTGATCCGGAGTGCATCTGCAGTGCGTTCTACAACTTCCCACGGTCCACTCCATACAGGTTGCAACAACTTCATCTTGTGGATTTTTACATTTACCCAATCCCCTGGTCCAACAGAAATATTCGTCATGTCCCTGGCATATGCTTCCGCCTCAATTTTTCTCATATCTAACACTGGTTCTCCTCTGTATTGTGAGGTGATACCTTGTGGTGGATATTGCTGAGTGGGGCAATCTCTGGCCAAATGTCTACAATCACCACATATGAAGCAGCCACCATCTCTTCTTTCTCTTGAGCGTTGCTTTCCATTACATACATTACATTACATTACATTGCATTTAGCTGACGCTTTTATCCAAAGCGACTTACAATAAGTGCATTCGACCAGGAAGATACAACCTTTAAGAAAACAGAATCATATAAGTACATCAGGTTTCATAGAGCCAAACATTTCAAGTGCTACTCAACTGGCATTTAGAAAGCCAGCCCTTTATTAGTATATAAGTGCTTTGTTAGTAATTTTATCGCTCGAAGTGGAGTCTAAAGAGATGAGTTTTCAGTTTGCGTCGGAAGATGTGTAAGCTATCTGCTGTCCTGATTTCAATGGGGAGCTCATTCCACCATTTTGGAGCCAGGATAGCAAACCCACGTGTTTTTGCTGACGGGAACTTGGGTCCCCCTCGCAGTGCGGGTGCAGCGAGCTGTTTGGCTGATGCAGAGCGGAGTGCACGTGCTGGGGTGTACGGTTTAACCATGTCCTGGATGTAGGAAGGGCCAGATCCATTCGCAGCATGGTACGCAAGTACCAGTGTCTTGAAGTGGATTCTAGCAGTTACTGGAAGCCAGTGAAGGGAGCGGAGGAGCGGTGTGGTGTGGGAGAATTTGGGAAGGTTGAAGACCAGACGAGCCGCTGCATTCTGGATGAGCTGCAGAGGTCGGATGGCACATGCAGGTAGACCAGCCAGGAGGGAGTTGCAGTAGTCTAGGCGTGAGATGACGAGAGCCTGGACCAGAATCTGCGCTGATGTCTGGGTCAGCTGGGGACGTATCCTCCTGATGTTGTAAAGCGTGTATCTGCAGCAGCGGGTTGTAGCAGCGATGTTTGCAGTGAAGGACAGTTTGTTATCTAGGACCACACCCAGAGTCCTTGCAGTCTGAGTCGGGGAAACAACAGAGGTGCCGATGTTGATTGTTAGGTCAAGAGTGGGACAATCTTTTCCCGGAAGGAAGAGGAGTTCAGTCTCTTCTTTCCTCTCCATTGTCCCTTTTGTTGATGCTGTATGGGAGTGTATACCTGAGCTGGCGGCTGTACTTGTGTAGGAAGATACACAGGTATTTGCTGTTGCTGGAATTGTGTGGGAAGATACTGCGGTGCTTGTGGCTGTACTTGCGTAGGAGGATACACAGGTGTCTGCTGTTGAAGATACTGCTGTGCTTGTGGCTGTACTTGCGTAGGAAGATACACAGGTATCTGCTGAACTTGGTTTTGTGGACATACACTTCCTCCTCCGCTTTGTTGGTTCTGCATTTGATTCTCTGGTTCTTCCTGAGTTTGAACTGTTGGAGGTGTCCACCCTGCCTTCTCTGCTAGTATGGCCATCTGATTAGCTTCAGTATCTTTCTCAGCCACCTGCATCTCCAAAAGTATTTTTTCCAGTTTCTTTGTTTCTTCATCATCTTCCTTTGTTATTTCCTGGCATTTGATGTCATGGTGAATGAGATGTAGTCTCCATTCTTCTGGGATTTTAGCTTCTAACCCCACCACATCTCTAAGGCGTGCCTGCACTGATTGGGGAAGGGCTTTAATGACCGCGTCCTTCCACAGCATTGTGACAGCCGGCGAAACGTCATGTCGTTCTCCAGTACAGTCCTCCCACACTCCTTCACATCTCTTCAGGAAGGCATTCATGTTTTCTTCCGTGCCTTTCCTCAGGCCGGTGAGGGCATGTAAACTGCGTGTTGTCGGGTAGATGTGACGAATAGCAGCCCAATAATTCGACCTGATGTAGTGGAATGAAGTGTCATCTGGGTCGTGCGTGCAATTGGCCTCGGAATCTACTGCTCTTGCTTCCAGTCGTCCTTCAATCCGTCCGAGCAGGGCCCTCATGTCTCCCAAGCACAGGTGGTCTTGGGCTGTGTATCTCTCCAGATCAGTCACCCACTTCTGACCTCCTTTCGTGAGTGGAGGTAGTTTTGCCACTAATGCTTCCATGTCCCTGTGAGTCCATGATTGGTTTTGAAATCCTCCTCTTCCAGCCGCTATCAATGGCATGGAGGTATGTGCACCGGTCTTGGATCTTTTAGTTTTCTTGGTTCTTCTCGTTTTGGGGCATTTCCCAGGGTAATGTTGCTCATTTTCGTCGCTACTATTATTCTCAGGAGGAGATGCAAAACCGCGTTGTTGCTGTGACTGTTCATGGTATGGGGAGTGTTTACTGGTTTCAGACTGTGTACCGCCGTCGTCATCTTCACCTCCCTGTCCTTCGGAATAGTCAGGAGAGTAGTTTGTTCTGCGTTTTCTTTGAGTTCTTCGTTCTTCTTGTTCTCTCCTTTCTCTCTGTTGTCTATCTGCCTTCATGTCCTGAAATCTTACATCTTCTTGTCGTCTTTCCGCCAGAAGTTGTTGGTATTTATCTTCCTCCCTTTGTCTTTCGGCAATAATGTCATTATGGGCTTCAACTGCCTTTCGTCTCTCTTCAATAATGTCATTATGTGCTTCATCTGCTTTTCGTCTCTCTTCCATTCCTCTGTTGAGCTGCTCTTCCATTCTTCTGTTGAGTTCCTTTTCCATTATTCTGCCGAGTTCTTCCATTCTTCTGTTGGATTCTTCCTCTCTTCTGCAGAGTTCTGCTTCCATTCTTCTGCTGAGTTCTTCCATTCTTCTGTTGGTCTCCTCTTCCATTCTTCTGCTGAGTTCTACCACATGTAAGCTGTTTGTCAATCCTTGGCTGGCATCTTCCAGATGGAATACCAGACTTGCAACCATAGCTTTTCTTTTTTCAGCTCTGTTCATAGCAATGTTTTCAGGTCCATACCAAGAGGGTTGTCCGGCTTTGATCCATGCTTTTTCCTGTTGTAGGTATTCAGCATTCTCATGTTCAACTACAGCTTTTCTATGGGCTTCCGTTGGTCCAGGCTGATCATCTGCTGGAATCAATCCTCTCGTTTGCCACTGTTCTAACAGTTTCTCCATTTGGTTCCATATCCTCTGTCTTTTACTTGAAACTGTTAAAGCATCTGATCTGATTTTTACCCTTTCCTTGATATCTGCAGTTGAGCCTGGCTCTGCGACTGGTCTCAACTTGGTGTCTTTTGGCGACATGTTTAAGTACTTGGATAATATTATTAAGTTATCAAAGATGAAAAACTAATCCTCTAAATAGTACCTTTGTATTCTTTATAAAGATATCCTATGTCACCTGAACTTAACTTTAAAATCTGGTTGTTGTTTTTTGTTTTGTTTTTTTCAAATAAATTAAAATGTTGGAAAATCAAAATCAAAATCAGACAAATTAAATTAACATTTTGAAATTATGCACATTTTAAAATCTGAATAAAGAAATAAAAATGAACAGGAGTTGACTTAGTAATATGAAAATAGGAATATGGTGCAAATCCAAATAAACCGTGTACAGTGTATACTCAAGTTTATGAAATTATGCAAATGTCATAAAATGAGTCAACTACAATACTTCAATTCAAAGAAACCTCCTGTAATCTTTATCTGTGTGGTGAAGAATGTATTAACTGTAATACTTATTATGTCCGCTAGGGGAGCTGTTTTATTTTTGAACTCCTCTCAAATGTATCAACTAGTACTTCCGGTTCATAAACCTACTTCCTGTTTATTTCCCCAAAATAATAAAGTTCAAATGACTTTCTTTGAAAAGCATGAAAAACAAAACAACTCAATCTACTCTCAACGTTCATCTACACCATCCCTGTGTATTTAATCAGTAATTACCGGTTGTATCTTCACTCAAACTACTTCATCATCTAGTAATGCCAACTGGCTAGCTAACTAGCTTAGCAGTATAGCATAAACCTCATGTGACTGGGGGAAGGGGAACACTCAACATGTGCAGATTAAAACCACACTGCTTGACAATACAAAACAACACAATCTTCATTTATCTTAGCTCTAAATTCTTTCGATGCTGACCTTAAAAGCTGATCTCATACCAATCTTGTACACAATCGTTTCGGCTTAGAACATTGCACAAAAATATACTTTTCGGCTTAAAAACTCCACACAATATACTTTATTAAACCAGACTACGCCGGTTTAACACATCAAACATATAGACTAACATGAATGGACCCAGTCCAGTGTAAACCAGATCAAGTCTGGTACCTCCCCAGAAGGTCTTAATACTATGTAATATTCACATTAATCGGGCGGCGCCGAGGATACAACAGAGATGAATAGAAACACTATATACAATCTCCACACCACTCGCAATCACCACATTATCACCACAGATCAATCTACAGATCACTACCAACGCTTGCACCTAATGTAAGTTATTTAACTATACAGTTTTTGAATTGAACAGGTAACTGTCTCACCTTTCGTTTAGGCCCAGCCAAAAACTCCAGCAGTGAGTCTGTAGCCTGTCCTCCCTTTGTGCAGCCTGGTGTGATGCTAGTTAGCTTGCAGCCTTCCCCTCTACTCAGCTCTATCCTGCTTCAGGTCCACCCAGGGACGCCAAATTGAAAGCAATTCTAGAACCCTGAAGGCAAGAGAGACTGAAAAGAGTCAAGGGAAGCTTATAAAAGTTAACAGCATTTAATTACACAAAATATGCGGTGGTGTACAAAATGAAATGTGCGAGTGGAGGCGCTCTCCACATCCGACCGGTCAGTTCAGGTCAGGGGGTCGAAGAGATCAATTCTTGGCTTGCTCTTCCTGTTGTCATCTGAGGTCTTCTCCTATTGGCCGGCGTTGTCGGGGGGCGGGTCCAATGCAATTCCTGCCTTTTTCTGTAGCTAAATTGCATCATTCTAGCGTCTGTGGTTATTTAAACATTCCCTGCTACACATTATTCAGCGTCAATAAATGAGTGCTAATCCCAGTGTGCTCAGTGTACAACATCACATGTCATTTCACCTTGGTTCAAGGTTTGAAATCGTATGATTCCGCCAGATGCTAAATGCTAACCGGAAGTGACGAATTTTCAGAATAAAAGTGTTAAGCTAATAGTGAGAACTTCCGGTTTTTCAGAATAAAACGGATTTAAATCAAATAGTGTATTTAATTCAAATTACGCCATATCAACATTGATTTTAATTTCTAACAGATTTAACAATTATATTTCTTAAATAATATGTAGCCTATTCCCAGAGCATAATTCACGGGTCAACAAGGTGAGGTGTAAAATGTGTTTTAATATCATACATTTTACGCCAGCAAACTTCTTGTATGGACTTCGGCAGTAGTGAAGACTCACTGAACGAATTAAGTACAAAGACGAATCGTTCGCGAACGTGCAAATCACCAGAAGTCGTTCGCGAACCGGTGAAGGGATCCCCGAAGGGATTCGAAATGCCCATCAGTACTGCAGAGCAAGCTGCTGACGTATGTGCTCAGTGGGCGGAGTTACAGAGATAAACATAACTTTTTGACATGGTTGAGACTTATAGAGAGGCGAAGTCACGCCCATCTACTTCCGGTCCATGGGACCCCGGAAGCGAAAAATTATACATTGAATTCAATGGAGAGAGAAAACGTATCTTTTGATCCCGTTTGAAATGTGCCACGAACTACACATATGATGTTTGTCAATCTTAAACAATCATTTCCATGTCAAAAAAGTCACATTTTGTCGTAAAACTGTTGAAATATAAGACTATGAAAAATACGCGACTACAAAGACTACAAATCCCAAATCCCATTCTGGGTCGCGCATGTGATGTCACAGGCGATAATGCTCCAAGTGGTTGCGACTCGTAATTAAAGCGAAGAAGAAGATTTCATAACTGATTTATTCCCTCCAATAAATATAAGAGATTGCTCCAATAAATTCACTTTTATAAGATGCCTGTGTGCTTTGTACCATGTTGTAATCACAAAAGTGATCATACCACTTGCTCGTTCTATCGCTTCCCTTCTTATGAAAGGACCAGGAGTCGCTGGATCAGACATATCAGGTAATATCATAGGTAATATACATGTTGTGCATGGAACATAGTCAAGTTAGCTACCTAGCTAGTAGCGAGCACGTTAGTTAGCATTACATTACTTAGCCTTGTCATTTTTAGTAGCCTTACCATGAAGTTATTATTTTATTACATGAAGTACACCAAAATGTTAAACAGTAAGAGTAGTCATCATGGTAAGTATTTCGTGAAACATTTGAAGAGTAGCCTACTGCGCCCTCCACCGGGTGCTAAGGAAGCAGTTCAGGGAGAGTCGAAGGAAGGCAGGCAGGCAGGGAGCTTTGCATGACATTCTTCTGGACATGTGTCATTGTGATGACAGTAAGGGTGAGTCAATCTGCTTGTTGGAAAGACAGTAGTTGAGTGATTACTGAGAGAAAATTATTAAAATAGATAATTATTCAGTGTTGTTACTTTAAAGTGTTGTTACTGACCTTTTTCTCTTTTATTTTCTTTACCTCACCTGTAACTGCTGAGACCCTGAGGAACATGCACACTGACCTGCTCTGGCAACCTGATTTCCACTGTACGTAATAGTATTTGGTTATGGTATATTATTTATATACATCAAAGGCACAATGCACCCCCCAGAGAGACACATGTATTGAGTGTGATATTTTGCATAGGTCACGTGAAATCATCTTTACATACTAGAAAACTGTAGGAGCGGCAACTTGTTTTGAAATTGAATTTTTAATATCCGATAATAAAGTTGATCTGTTTTCTTTATTCTTCTCTCTTCCCAGCTCCATCCATCACCGTTCTCTGTTCCTGCAGGTCCTGCTTGCTAATCAATGCTCATATGTTTTTACACAATTACAAATAAAGTCAATGTACTGTATGACATGAAGTTGTGCTTCATTCTGAGTCAATAATAAATTCATTCTGCCTTCAACTGCAAAATGATTGTGGACTGCACCGACATCCATGTAGCTGCCCCCCAGTAAGATGAACCAAGCAAAGCTGACACTCAACATACAGCTGTGCTCTTAAGTTGACATGAAGAATTTGTGAAATATTGGTAATTATTTGGAAAAAATGACTGACGATGCAGAAAACTTTTTTTATTTAGGAACAGTGGTCAGGTGAAGCATTTATCACTACATATGTGTCACACTTAAAAGGCCAAATACACTGGCCAAACACACCTTGTTTACAACTTCCCAGTTGACAGCCATGACTCCGTCTAAATTGTACCCCCCAAGCACCCTCTTCATGAGGGATGCGCATGGAGTGGATGAAAGTCCCGACCTCAGCACAGCACCAAAATTGCTGGCTGTCAACCTGCCCTGCCTGTGTAACTGCCACTGAGGATTTGTCTGCTGTCCTACGGTGGCTGTCTGGATGGCAGCTTAATGGTCTCTGCTCAGTCGCATTGAGGCAAGAATTGCCTCAAGCCCCCGACCCCCATGCTCCTTCACCAGCTCCGGCACGTTGAAAATGGCCTGATGTTGAGGCTGCAGCTCTGGCTCAGGTGACAAAAGCCATGCCATGCCACGCTGTGCCCCTCAGTGCAGAACTGAACCAGTCTACTTCCTCAGTGGCGATGTCTCTGGCCAGTGGGTTGTATGTCTCCTCTTGCTGTTGGTAGAGTTGAGACACCGGCTGGACTACTTTTGAAGTGCCAGGCTTCCTCCACTGGCACTCAACTTCTGTGGAGCTGATCTGCCACATGGCAAATATTGCCAATGCTGCAGCGTGGCTGCATTTGTACATCCTCCGTGCACAACCACAGACAGCGCTCTGCATCGCGCCATCTTCTCCCATGTAGATCTGTACAAATAAAGTAAGTACCATGTTTGTTAACATGCTATAATAGATTGAATGAGCAATACAAGGATGGTCCAGATCTGGGGGTGGGAGGGTTTATTTTTCCATAGTTTTGTCCTCTTGTCTGATTGTTGTTATTGTTTGTTTTTTCTGAATATTTTGTAATTTGTGTTGTATTGGTTGTGATTGTACATTGTATTTTTTTTAAATGTGTATTACATTTTTGAAAAACATTTGATCAACAAAAAAGGATTTGGTCAGGATCTAGACTCAGTGTGTAGTTTATGAATTAATCAATGCTCTCTACATTAGGAAAACACATACCAGTGTACCAGAGGGAGTCACACACAGCTGTGCCTAGATAACCAAACAAATTGACAAGATAACCAAAATCCTTGAATCTACACACAGCAAATAAACTCAAATGACACAACGAGATGTAAAAAGGAGATCACACATATAGTCGATATAAAACTGGCCGCTTCAATCTGAAGAGCAACTAAAACAAAACACGGGAGTGTACCTTGTTCTTGTGAACACTAATGTTATCCACAGCATACACACCCGTATACAGTACACCCGTTCTAGGTTCTGATTGGCTCTCTAGGTTGGCATTCTAGCTTTTGACTGGCTGTCCAGGTTGTCAATCACAGCCGTGGTTCATATTATGCTCGTCGACTCGTAACATCGCTAAACTTTTTTTCTTGACGGTTTTCTCAGTCAACTAATGCTATTGATAACAGTAACATAAATTAACACAGCCCTGCACACTGCAGTCATTATATGCCGGTCTGTGGTTCATCATCTTCTTTTTCATTCTCCTCCTTATTGACTAACATTAACCTGTTAACATTGCACTCATATTACTCACCGAAACCTTGTAAAGCCGATCCCGCATGCTGGCTCTTACAGAACCGACTAACTCCCCTTTCGTGTATGTACAGCTCTCAACGTGCCCAGACTTGTAGTGATTTTCATCTCGTTTTATACTTTTATTCTCATTCTGAAAGAATGAGGTGAAATGTGCCAACGTGACGGCCATCTTTGTGTTGGTGACGCGTATTGTGCGGGACCAGAGACATGTAGTTCACTGAGCGGCTTAACACAAAAAATGTTGTTACTTCACATTTTTACGACACATTTAAAAAAAATGTACTTGCAAAATGTTCTTTTAAATTGACAAACATCATATGTGTCATTCGTGGCACAATTCAAACGGGATCAAAAGATACGTTTTCTCTCTCCATTGAATTCAATGTATAATTTTCCGCTTCTGGGGTCCCATGGAGGCTCCCGGAAGGGGAGGGATTTCGCCTCTCTATAGAACGTACAGTCCTCAAGATTCAACTAGTTCTACATGATTGATTCATGTTTCGACGAGAAACATGAATAAATGATGTCTCATATATTAACTGCATATTTGCAAATTGAACAACCCCACGTTCCCCTTTTTTTCAGTGTACAAAGATGACCGCATCATCGGCATACATTTGCACATTCAACTCAGGACATACATTAGGCAAGTCATTAATGTACAGAGAAAACAGTAACGTTCAGGTTATTTATTTGTACCCGTAGGTAGATTCTGTTTGCAGAGAAAAAGACACAAGGGTTCCATCTTGACACTAAAAACAAACACAAACAACAGACACATCTCTAATAAAGGACAAGTAAAAGTACAAGTATACCCTGCTCAACCAAATCTCAAAATATTTGAAAAACATTTTAAGAAGGAAAAAACTACAAACATGGACATTCAAAATTCACAATTAAATAAATAAATAAAAATAGGCATCTGTGTGACGCTCCTATGATGTTTTAATTTGTGCAATAGCTGCTGGGATAAAACTGTTTTTATACCGCTTCGTTCTACTCCTTGGGACGAGTAACCTCCGGCCCGAAGGAAGAAACTTGAATTCTGAGTGCAGAGGGTGGGAGTCATCGTCTAATATGGAGCTGGATAACCGCTGTAACTGCGTGAGGTACAGGGTCTCCAGGTTTAGCTGTGGCTCACCAATCAGTCTGCTGGACCACTTTATGATCTGACTCAGAGAGTTTCTGCTCTTTAAAGTCAGGTTACCAAACCATGACATTAGTGAAAAAGACAGAATTGACTCGATAAAAGCACGATAAAACATAATCATCATGGTTTTGTCAATGTTAAGATAGGACAATTTCCTAAGACAGTACAAACGCTGGTGCCCCCTTTTGCACACAGCTTCACAGTTTGGATCAGAGCTCAATTTTGAGTCAATAATTGTCCCGAGATATTTGTATGATTGCACAAATTCTACTTTCTGATTCTGGATTGTTAAGACTTCATGTATGTGGGGATGTCTTCTAAAATCAATGATCATGTCCTTGGTTTTGCTTATGTTCAGTTGTAGATAGGACTCCTCACACCACCTGATAAAGTCATAAATGACAGGGCCGTGGCTGGTCTCATTGTCCTGGAGCATACTAACAATTACAGAGTCATCTGCATACTTTAAAATAGTCCTATTTTCCCACCTACTTTGACACATATTAGTGTAAAGTATAAATAATAGTGGTGAAAGGACACATCCTTGTGGGGAGCCAGTGCAGGAACTGACTTGATCAGATAAGGTCCCATTCACCCTCACTCTTTGTGTCCTATTGGTTAAAAAAAAAATCAAGAATCCAGCCCATAAGACAAATTGTTCTAAAAGTCTGCCAATTAGAATATGAGGTTGAATTGTGTTAAAAGCAGAGGATAGTCAGATAAGGTGACCGTGGCATCCTCCACTCCTCTGTGTGGCCTGTAAGCAAACTGCATGGCATCACTAGGCCACCAGGGTGGGTGGAGGGGGTCAGGAGGACGCGACTGAGCTGACCGCCCAGGGGCACAGCAGAGGACCAGGAAGGGATCTCGGGCGGACGGCCCGGGGGCAAGACAGAAGCCGAGAAGGGGGACTCGGTCCAAGGTGGGGGTTATGGAGGGGCGAAGGCCACCGCGGGCGAACTCAGGGGGCCGAGCATGAGGGCGAGGACCGCGGCCGGGAAAGTCAGGGGGGTGAGCATGAGGGCGAGGACCGCGGCCGGGAAAGTCAGGGGGCCGAGCATGAGGGCGAAGACCACGGCACTCAGGGGGCCGGGCTCGAGGGCGAAGGCCGTGGCCCTCAGGGGGCCGGGCTCGAGGGCGAAGGCCGTGGCCCTCAGGGGGCCGGGCTCGAGGGCGAAGAATGCGGCTCACAGGGGGCCGGGCTTGAGGGCGAAGACCGCGGCTCTCAGGGGGCCCGGATCGAGGGTGAAGACTGTGGCTCTCAGAGGGCCGGGCTCGAGGGCGAAGACCAGACAGCTCCAGAGGCCGAGCAGAGCCCGGTTTCGGCCGAACAGGAACCGGAGGGATAGGCCTCGGCAGGATCCCCCACGGAAGAGGACCAGGAGTTGGCAGGACCCCCAGCGAGACAGATGATGGCGGGGACTCCAACGGAACAGGACAAGGGGTTGGCAGTACCCCCGGAGAGATGACTTGAGAGGGAACTCGAGAGATGATGTGAGAGGGAACTCGAGAGGGGACTTGAGAGGGGACTTGAGAGGGAACTCGAGAGGTGACCTGAGAGGGAACTCGAGAGGGGACTCGAGAGGTAACTCGAGAGGAGTCTTGAGAGGGAACTGGAGAGGAGACTTAAGAGATGACTCGAGAGGGAACTCGAGAGGGGACTTGAGAGATGACTTGAGAGGGAACTCGAGAGGAGACTTGAGAGATGACTTGAGAAGGAACTTGAGAGGGGACTTGAGAGAGGACTTGAGAAGGGTCTTGAGAAGGGTCTTGAGTCGGCCGGTATGCCGACAGGACTCGAGGAGCTGGGGTCGGCTGAACAGCCAACAGGAGACGAGGTGCTGGAGTCGGTCGGTACGCCGACAGGACTCAGGGAGCTGGCGTTGGCCGGTAAGCCAGTCCTGGAGCCGAAACTGGAGTCGGGACCATGGCTACTGGGGCCGGTACTGAAGCCGGGACCATGGCTACTGGGGCCGTTACTGAAGCCGGAACCATGGCTGCTGGGGCCGGAACCAGGGCCGGAACCATGGCAGCTGGGACCGGTTCTGGAGCAAACACTGGGTGAGAAGCAGGGGCCGACGCCAGACGGACCACACCGATGCGTGTGGTATCAAAAAGGGAATTGGGAGACCTGGGTCTATCAGGATCGGGAAAACAAACCGTGAGGTAATCCAAAAGCCAGGCAGGTAAGAATTTAACCAAATCTTGATTCTTCATCGTAAGCTTGCATGCATCTGCCAGAGCAGCCTCTCGCTGCTGAACCCTGACCGCTCCCATCCATCGATGAGCGCAGGCAGACAAAGAAAAGGTATAATCCAATAGTTCCTGCTCAAACGGATCTGCTGGGCCCATATCTTTGGTCGGTTCGTAATGTTACGGTGTGTGTAGGAAGTAAGACCCAAATGGAGATTAAAGTGACAAAAATAACTCCTTTATTTCAAGGTTAAACTATTAACAAAGACTGAACAGAACACTCACCGCAGACCAAGTCATAACACAAGACGAACCGACAAAGACAGACAGAAAAAACAAAACTTAAATACACACAAGACTAATCATACAAACAAGACACAGGTGAGGAGGGAGGAGAAAACACAGGGACACCAGGTGAACACAATCGGGTAAATTAGAAACACCAGGGAAACTAACGACAGGGAACCACAGACAGATCTAAACAAGACAAAACACAACGCACACAGAAAACCAAAGACAGATCTAGACAAGACACAACGCAGACAGAAAACCAAAGAGAGATCTAGACAAGACAAAACACAACACAGACAGATCGTGACAAATGGAGCCTTGTGGAACCCCAACAGGGTTGACAAGGTAGGGGGATTTGGCACCGTTGACCAAAACACACTGTTTTCTGTTCGATAAGTAAGATTTAACCCACTGTATTGAATCTGCCGAAAAATTGAAATACATCAGCTTTGTAAGGAGCACTTGGTGGTCAACTGTGTCAAAGGCCTTCCTGAGATCATGGAAGACAGCACCTACATATGGGCTCGTGTCCAACATAGATTGAACCTTTTCCACAAAGACACAGTTAGCTGTCTCAGTGGAGTTGTGAGCACGAAAACCAAACTACATTGGGTGGAGTGGAGCGAAACCTTTATCTAAGTGTTTAGTGATTAGTTTTGACATCCATTTCTCAGCTATCTTAGAGACACAGGGGAGGATGCTGATTGGTCTGTAATTGGACATCATTGCCTTATCCCCAGATTTAAAAATCTGTGTCACGTGGCCACCTTCCAGGATGATGGAACTTTCCTCGTGCTAATAGATTGATTTACTAGCATACTAATTGGTTTTATTGGACCATCAATATTTGTCTTTATAAAGTTGGTGTCTAAATCCTCTGCATCCCTAGCCTTAGAACCTTTTAACCCTAAGATGATATGTTTTACCTCCACCTCTGTGATTTCCTCCAGGTCAAAAACTGGATGTGTATCCACAGTCGGGCTATGGGAGACCTCAGATGGCGGGAAGAGCTTTGTGATGTCCAGAGAACTATTTATGAAATACTAATTTAGAGAGTTGGCCAACACTGCAGGGTCTTTTATCAGGGCATAATTGATTTTTAATTCTAGAGAATTATTTGTTGTTTCTTATGTTTACCTAATAGTTTAGGATTTAGCAAACGTTTTTACTGTTACCTTTCGCACCTTCAATTATATTGATGAAAAAGTTTGCTTTGGCCTGTCTTATTGTTTGTGTTACCTTGTTACGAGCATGAGTAAATATATGTCTGTCAGTGGATAGTCCGGATTTTAAGCTCTGCTTTAATAGTTGGTCCCTAGATTTAATTAAATTCCTGCACTGTAGATTCAGCCAGGGAAGATGATGTTCCTTCCTGTCCCTAACTGACCCTCTCCTTGAAAAGGAGGACATTGTATCATTCATTTTAGATATAAACAGATGACTGTTTTCACCAATGTCTTCAGAGGACAGAGTGTCCCCCCAATTCATCATTTTTCACTGCCTCCATAAAACGTTGTTGCAGGTTTTTGGGGATGAAGCGTGAACCGAAGGCAGGGGTTTTAGGTGTGGCCATGAACCTTTTTTGTGGGTTTCCTGGCAAAAAGAACAAGATTATCATCAGAAAGACCAGTCAGGAAGTTGTAGGTTTTAACTATTCTGTCAGCTTTGTTTGTAAATAATCATAGTCTTGGAGGTTTTGGTTATTCTAGTCGGTTGATCCATTAGTTGTATTAAGTTGTGTTTATCCGTGATCCGTTTTAAGCTTTTACTATTTAGTTTGTCATTCCAGTTGATCCTACAATAATTAGCTATTTGTTGGAGTCAGAGGGAATTCAGCAGGAGTTTTACCTGGTCATAGAAATCCACCTTAGCGGTGGGTTGTCGACACAGGCAAATCATGATGAGGGACATTTCCTCAGATAGTTTGATTTCCACACCAACAGAATCAAATTCAATATTAGCTGGGAGCGCAATCTCCCTACAAGTAAAGGTATTCCTCACATAAAGCAATACACCCCCTCCTTTTCCCTTCAGTCTGTCCTTCCTAAACACATTATATCCTGATATAGATAGAGGAGTGGATGGTGACGACTGTTTTAGCCAAGATTAAGATATTCCCACACAGTCAATATTGGACTCAAGGAGATGTTCTAGCTGTTCATGTTTATTGCAGATGCGGAAATGGAAATGTCCACTGAATAGTCCATCGGCGCGGTCCTGCAGTCCTCCGATGGTGTGGATGTTGGTCCAGATGTTAGGCCAGCAGTCGCTGTCACAAGCCCACAGAGATTCTCCGGCCGAGCTAGCTGTTTTGCTAGCCAGCCTCGTCTGAAGCCAGCCGGTGATGCATGGTTCTCCGCTGCTGTGCTTTTAGCCCTCGGTGCAGGCCCCCAATCCTCCGATGTTGTGGAGGTTGGTCCTGTTGCTAGGCCAGCAGCCATCAGCGCGAGACCACAGAGACCCGCCTGCAGAGCTAGCTGTTCAGCTAGCCGGCCTCTTCTGAAGCCAGTCCGGTGGTGTCCGGTGGTGCAAGAATCTCCGCTGCTAGGCTGCTAGCCCTCGGTGCGGATCCGTAGTTCTCCGATGGTGTGGAAGCTATCTGTCCTCCTCTGAAGCCAGCCGCGGTGTGTGGATCTCCGCTGCTCGGCCACCAGTCCTCGGCGTGGACCCGTAGCCCTCCGGTGGTGTGGGTAGAGGTCCTGCTGCTGGGCCGCCAGCCGTCAGATTAATGGAAAGACGCCGGGACCCGGACACGAGTGGATATCCCCCGAGAGCAAGAGACACAGCAGAGCCAATGGCCCAATATTGTCCTCTTTTTTTTTAAACCCTTTTTTTTGTTTGAGAGAGTCTGCCAGGAGTGCCAGATGAATGAACTGTAGATAATATGCCGACCATGGCCGAAGTGCTTGATATTCAACGATGTTGCTGGTGCAGACAATGATGTATCCTCAACATGTTGTTTTACCATGGGGGCAAGATGAGTGGTGTAGCTACACAGAGGTTTGAGATTTAGGACAATCATGCAGAGATAGATTGCAGCCACTGCGCCAGAACTGCCTGCAGCCATCTTGGGAAATGGGCATTCATACCCAATGTCTCTGCAGTAAGCACCACTTGGGCAGATTTGGTATGACGAGATAAGACAAACTGTCAGAGGATAAGGGGAGACGCAGACTCAGGCCCAATTCCAAACCACACCCTATCCACTCCCCCTCCGTGATGGAGTGAACTCCGTCTGGAGTCTCACTCGCAGCTGAACGAGGCTCCTTCTTCCAGATGGGGGGTGTAAATACAGCAGCAAGCTTTGGGACCAACTCCCCTCTCTCCGGCAGAAAAAGGAAATAGATTAACTTTTCTTAACAACGCTTTCAAATCAGCATTTTTTATCTCAGCATCTCACCTGAGGGAGAACCAGAACGGCTTTCGAGAGGGGAGAACCACCGCAGCCCAGATCTTGGCACTAAGGAGAATGATCGAGGAGGTGAAAAAGGATAACCTGACTGCTGTACTGTGATTTATCGACTTCAAAAAGGCATTTGACTCGATCCACAGAAGCACAATGGTGAAGATCCTTGAGGCCTACGGTGTCCCTCCCAACCTACTCCGGGCAATAGAGACCATGTACGCAGGAACAAGGGCCAGGGTGGTGACCCCAGATGGCAACAGCGAGGAGTTTGACATCCTGGCTGGGGTAATGCAAGGGGACACCCTGGCCCCCTTCCTCTTCATCATGGTCTTGGATTATGTGCTCAGGAAGGCCATCAGTGGACGAGAGCGGGATCTTGGCTTCACTCTAACACCAAGGAGGTCGAGACGACACCCCACAGTAGTCCTGACAGACCTGGACTATGCGGATGACATCAGCCTGCTCTCCGACAGCGTGGAACAAGCACAGGAACTCCTGAACAGAGTGAAGTCAGAGTATAACAAGGTTGGCCTTAGGCTAAAAGACAAGAAAACTGAGGTTATCACCTATAACATCTTACCGGAACATCCACCTCTGACAACAACAGAAGGTACTGTGCTTAAAGAAGTCAAGGACTTGAAGTACCTGGGCTCATTGGTCAACTCAACCGAGCAAGATCTTAAGGTGCGGAAGGTACTTGCATGGAGGGCCCTGAACGGCATGACCAGTGTATGGAACTCCAACCTCCCCCGTCAAATCAAACTCAGCTTCTTCTATGAAACGGTAGAGTCTGTTCTCTTTTATGGCAGTGAATGCTGAAACCTGAAGCCAACCCTGCAAAAGTCTCTAGATGGATGCTACACCAGAATGTTGCGAGCAGTACTTAACATCAGCAAGAGTGTACATGTAACCAACAAGATCCTGTACGAGGGAATACCAAGGGTTAGCGAGAAAATTGTAGCCAGGAGAATGAGACTAGCAGGACATTGCCAAAGGCATCAAGAGCTGCCAGCCGGCAAATTGGTGCTGTGGGAACCAACACACGGGCATCGTCACAAGGACGTCCCGCACAAACATACGTGGACGTACTCAAGAATGACGTAGGAGCACAAAGAACCAATGAACTGGCCAGATGTATGGAGAACCGGGATGACTGGAAGCAACGATGGAGGGCTCGTCTGAGGACGACCTAGAGAAATCAGCATCTCTTAGATTAATACAAATAAGACAAAACTATAAATATCTTTAATTGTGTTTCTTTTTTGTGAAGCTCTTTTAGTTTTAAACCTGATGTTTACAACCTTCTTAGTTTTTGCAACAAACCATGTAAATATACACATCTTTATAATATAATGCCTGTTCCTTGCGCAGAAAGAGGAGTCAGTTGGAAGACTTGAGAAACGTAATAAATAGGGTCACAAATTCACAGGCCACAGCATTTGCTGTGTAGTAGCTACACTAAGGGACAAGTTTCCGAAAAATAAACAGTGGTCCTCAACTTATATCCTAGGCAGATCAGCACACACTGTAAAAGAAAAAACTGTAAAAAAAACATGTTTTTTTTACAGTGCAGCCTAAACTGGACGTGTGGTCACAACATATTTGTTAAGACACACAATCTGCTGCCAATGGCCAAAGGGGAGCAGTAATCAATTAGGCTCACATGGTTTTGCAGTAATTATGTACTCCAATTTAGTCCTGGAGGGTGGAGTGAGAGAGAGAAAGGGTGTGGGGGAGGAGAAAAAAGGAAGGGAAGGAGGGCAGGGGAACCATTTCATGCTACTCGTAACCACTTCCATCCTTGTATCTCTAAGATCATATCAAATTATAGGGCCAGCACACCGACTTTAATTGGCACGGAATAAACCGGGTCCATATTACCCCCTAATTGGTCATTTCCGGTGGAAGCCTTGGTTTGCAAAACTTACTTCCAGGACAGGGCTTTCTTAAACAAGCAGGAGCTTAAGACAGAGGCTACATCTGGGCGGAATGCAAGCCAACAGGCAGGCATTGATTGGGTCCGTCCCAGTAGTAAGTGGGCTGATTGCAGGGTAAGCAACACGTGACATCAGCTTTTAGTTTCCTATGTTCGTTATGTCAGAAGAGAAAGGTTCTGTGGGAGCTTCAAAGTGAGTGGGAGGGCAGCAGGCAGATTGCATTTCAATTACAGTGTCCCTGACTGTGAAACTGCACATTTCACTGATGATACTGATTATAGGGCCCATGCCCCCTAATGTAAAGCCTGGACTGAATAGCTCTACGTAGTGGAGTATTTTGTAATGGGAAAAATATTTTTTGCTTGCCACAGTTTACTTATCTGTTGATTGCGGGCATTTATAACAGGTATACACAAATATCTGGTCTTCAATGGACATACAAGTTCAATGAGAGAACCTGGAAATAGATTCACTCATCCAGAACAACATGTACCTGTGTATGTTAACACAAGCTTCATTTTACACTTCTGGAGAGCCTGATTTAAAACACAGCTTTCTATTTCACACCTTTTGCCCTGCCTCGTCTTTTATGCAGAAGGCCCTGATAGTCACATTTAAAACACACGTGTAAAAGTACACATGCATGCTGAGCAGCTAGGGACCATGCTGCTAAGCACTACCACATTTCAATCATATGTCTGGCTATTGGATTTCTAGCTGCAGGTTACTGGTGATGAGCAGATCCATATCTAATAGATGCTAATGTGTAATTCCTGTGTGTGTGTGTGTGTGTGTGTGTGTGTGTGTGTGTGTGTGTGTGTGTGTGTGTGTGTGTGTGTGTGTGTGTGTGTGTGTGTGTGTGTGTGTGTGTGTGTTAGGGGTCTCACCAACTAATCGACTAGTCGACTAGTCGACTACCTTTACCACTAGTCGGCGCTGTAGGCCCTAGTCGACTAGTCGTGGAAAAAAATGGAGGTAAACGAGGTGCTGCAAAATGCTACAAAACACGTCCGACATTCTTATGTATGGCAGTACTTCAACGAAGATGTAACCAACTCCACAGTGAAGTGTCAGTTGTGTACAGCTGTACTGAAGTACAAAACAAATGCATCTGCTATGCGCAACCATCTGAAGATGAAACACCCGCTGCCGACAGCTAGCACTAGCAGTAATGCTAGCACCAGTGAGCAACGGACCAGCGTCAGCACTGAACAGAGGCAAACGAACAGCAAGAAAACACGGGTCAACAGTGATGCGGATGATGAGCTACGGGATTACTGCCAGCGGACACCGCATATCCCCACAATGGATAATCCACTGGAGTGGTGGGCAGAAAACGTGCACCGCTTCCCCCGCTTTCGAGGAGCTACCTGGCTATTCCAGCCACAAGCACCCCGAGTGAGAGGGTTTTTTCCCTGGCAGGCAACACTGTCACCCGAAAGCGGTCAAGCCTCCTTCCCTCAGATGTCGAAGCGTTGGTGTTCAAACCAAAAATATGGAAAGGTGGACGTTATCGTGGAGGACAGCGAAGTGTTGCGCAATGCGCTGTTGCGCACTGGATTTACGTGGCATTTATGTAAACAAGAGTTTTTTGCTGTCGATTTTGGTGAGTCCTGTGTTTGTTATTTACTCAGCCATGTAACACAAATTAAAATGCAGTGTTTAATGTTACTGTATGAGTTCCAATAGAAAATACAGTTGTAAACCTCTCTTTGTGTGTCTCTATTATGACGTAACGACTAGTCGACTAGTCGACTACTATTTTGAAAAACTAGTCGACTAGTAAATATTGGTAGTTGTGAAACCCCTAGTGTGTGTGTGTGTGTGTGTGTGTGTGTGTGTGGGGGTGTGTGTGTGTGTGTGTGTGTGTGTGTGTGTGTGTGTGTGTGTGTGTGTGTGTGTGTGTGTGTATTTGCACCTTTGAGTATTTGCATCTACTGCTGCAAGCGCCCAGGGGAGTGTTTGTGTTTGCATGCCTGTGTGTTTAGTTGCTTGTTGTGTGTGTAAATAAGTGACTCCAGGGGAAAACAAGGTTTAATTGTTGATTGAACAGTGAATAAGGTAAGTAGGTGACCATATATCTGATTTCAGTCATATTTCACACGGACATGTTGAGCACAGGGGGGCAGTGCACTGTAAGGTTGAACCTGCCCAGCAGTCTTCACACTCCACATGGCTGAGCAGGTCTAACAATAGACTGACTGTTACAGTGTTAGAGCTCTCCTCATCTTCACCAGCAGGAACCACTGACGGAATTTCCACCACCGGCCCAGAGTGCAGAGCACTCTGTTAGTAAAATGTAACCACTTTGCAGAGTGATAATGCAGTATACAAATTAAAGATCAAACAAACATATAATATGTGAGTATCGGCAGCTTGAGGAGAAAAAGTCACACAAGATCATCCAAGCCATGGTTTGTGCGATTTATCAGAAACATCAAGACAATTAATAAGTGTTGGAGTGTGTGTCTATGTCTGTCTGTCTGTCTGGATGCTGCTCTATTGTAATAACAGTGACAGGTGGCCCAGCAAGCCTACCACCCTCTAACCCCCCCCTTTCCCCCATTGCTCAACCGCAATGGAAAGCAGGTGTCTGACCCTGGTGTGGGGACAGAATTGAATTAATGTGCAAAAACAAATGACTCCATCAGTAGCGTCTAGAGGCCACAGTGACAGGCCTGCAGTCTCGTATGGCCCAACGCTGAGCACACTGTCATCCGACACTGGGCTGACCAGGCTAATATCCACCTATTACGCAAGGATTCATGGGAAAATCAACAGCCGAGGCCAAAGGTGAGAATGAGAAAGAGAGAAAAGCATAGCTCAGAAAGGAGGTTACAGAGGACAAAGCTGTATTCTTGGAGAACTCATGTAGCTCGTAACAGCCTGTTTGTCTGTGGTTAACATCTAAATAGAATTGTGTTAGTCCATGAGATCTGCAAGGCTTTGAGGAAATGTTTTGCCTAATTGGAAGTGACGGTAGTCAATACACAGGCGGGATCCCACCCTTGAATGACATGCCCAGCTCTAATACTGTCTCCAATTTCTGGATTACCCTGATAATAACTGAGGCAGCCATTTGCCATTTCCAACACACACACACACACACACACACACACACACACACACACACACACACACACACACACACACACACACACACACACACACACACACACACACACACACACACACACACACACACACACACACACACACACACACACACACACACACACACACACCCATGCTCACAATACAGACTGCCAGTTATGGCATTGACATTGTAGCAGGGCACAGACGGTAAATGTCTGCAACCATTAACTGCCCTGACTCCAAGGCCCTCTTGGCAGGGTGCTCATGAGAACCATCTAGAGGAGCTGTAAAAACGACAAAGTCAATATTAAAGATGACCGCAATTACAGGCTTTCAGGGGACCAAAGAGTCATTGGTCTGCCGGAGAAGTGTGTCTGCATGTGTGCTGTGCACTCGTCTCTATCATGATTTTTAATATAGGTCAACCCACCAAATAAAAGTACAACAAATGTACTTTTAATCTGAGAGTGTCCAAATGAAATGACAGAAGAATACCTTGTCTCTACAATCTGCATCCTTTTGGTTAATGTTTCTACTCCCCACTGTGAATACTGTTCACATAAATAGGCTGCTAACAGCAGTAAGATCTAGAATGAAAGATGTCTATATTTACAAATGTTTCCCACCAGTTTCCAGGTATCCAAGGGATGTCCCCCAGTCACCAAGCTTTAAGATACACCCAGCCCTAGCTACCTATCATTTATCCATTTCACCCTCTGCATGCAGCTTACACTAAGCTCAGATAGTCTTATCATCTTCTATCATTATAAACCCTTTTCCCCCGAAAGAAAAGCAGCCGACAATATCCCTGACACTCCCTTGCCCTCAACTCGCCGTCACAAAACTCTTTTCTGTCATTTGGTGATTTGTAACAACCCAGCCCCTTGCTTTTGTAACTCAGAATTAAATTTCTGTCGCTTCAACCACCAGCTGAGGGGGGGATAGATGGGTTCGGACAGAGGCCACCATATCCCCTAATGCTCAAGCCAACAGCCAGACTTTGATATCAGGGATTAAGATCCCGTCAGGCTGGCACAATGGCGAGGCAAGACGAGTTGAGGCGGCCCCGCAATTTCAGGCCCCTAATTTGTGAAGAAATGTGTGGAATGACATCAGCACCTATCAAAACTGAAATAGCAGGAGTGGGGGAAATCAAGGGTGTCCTGGGAGGCTTGTAGCTGGCCAACAGTGGCTGATTGAGTCGGGGTGTGGTAGTGATGAGATTTATTGTTGAGGTCCTCCAGTGGTGCAGTCTGGATAGCTTGGGGAGACGACGTGGGGGTTAAAGGATGGGATGGATGGGGATCAGGCTTCTCTATTTCCTGCACCCTTCTAAATCCCAGCTGATGCTGAAAAACCAGTGGCCCAGCATGTGGGGGATCTCAGGGGGGCAAAGTAAGGAGGGGGGTCAGGGGCAGTTATAAGCTCTGATAGCATTATCTGGGAGCAAACATGGAGCAGTTGGCTGTGATGTATAGGGGCTGAAAAGGATGGACTGTGGTGTGGCCGGCCACTGTGTAGGTCCGTCTGCATTTTCAGACTTTCACACGATCTGAAGATATCATGGTTCTCACACACACGTCTTTCTGTGCCCATGAGTTCATTTGCTGGGGGCATCATCAGATCTGCCTGGATCTGTGGAGAGGACCACAATCTAATAAGGTTTGAAGGTGGCCTATCTTTTCAGTCATTTAAATGTAACCACTTTGAATTTGGTATATTATAGTTATATTTAAGTCCAATAATACAAAATAACATTAAAAGTAGTAATCACATTATTAAATCATACCTGCCTGTTTTATAGTACACAATAATAACTGAAAACCACGTAGGTGAAAGCTGTCAGCTTTTATTTTAATGTATTTATCACCTTAGTCAATAGATTTGTTTTTGATGACAAATGCCTGGCCTCTCTAACGTCATCAACAAGGTTACACATTTGGCATTCTCAACAGTTAAGAAGTGGAAGGAATGAGAAAGGGGGTTGGTAAAAGAAAAAGGGAGTGAATAGTAGGTAAGGAAAAATTAGAGTCAAGGAAGGGGGAAAGCACGATAACAAGTGGGAGGGAAATGCTTATGGCTGGAGGTCAAATGCCTGAAAGCAGCCGCCAATAAAAATGGAGGCCCACCTTTAAAACGTGATAAGAAATTGCCCTAAGAGTGTGCTATATGTGCATAACAACAACCCTACTTTGACTGCCATGTTTTGACTATATGAAAGTTTAACACATATAATGTTTTTTTTTTTAGTGCAACATTGCTTTAAATTTGGTGAATGCTCTGGTCCTGCTGCTTGAGACTGAAACTGAGGACATTGATCCGACCGATGAAGAATAACTGAGACAGACGCATGTCTTGATAACACATGTCTCCATGTCTCGAGAAGGAAATTGTACGCTGTAGTAAAGCGTCTAAAGGACATGCTGAACTTCAGTGCATGTGCAAGTGTTGCAATTAATCTGTAAGAAATCCCCTTTTAAATCCACCTTAACTACAGAGGGAACAGGGGTAGATATGTTTGGCTTTCATTTCAGAATGCTCTGGAAGCTCTCTAATCACTGACTTACATTAACACATTCAGGAGTCTGGCTTAATTAGCCAAAATCAACTGGGCCTCAATTGCACTACAATGTGGAATGTACATGCCAGATCGGGGAAAATAACTTCAAATATCAAC
Organism: Notothenia rossii; assembly: GCF_949606895.1. Lineage (NCBI taxonomy): Eukaryota > Metazoa > Chordata > Actinopteri > Perciformes > Nototheniidae > Notothenia > Notothenia rossii. The sequence continues at coordinate 46,560,278 of NC_136905.1, read as the reverse complement.
AAAACAACACACAAATGTCAGACCAAATCAGCTACCTGCTCAGTCTTTGTTTTGGTTTGTTCCATCCACGACCAGCTTAATCACACTCATCAGCAAAAACTCAGAGCTTGATTCTGTTGCTGTGGCTGTTCCCTCAGTATAAACAAAGGCATTACAGCCGAGGAAATATGCACCAAGCTTATAACTACCTTGACTTACCCCATGGTTATTGCCTTCAGCACACCAAATTTGCATCTGATTGTATTAAAATAAACTTTTTTTTTAATCTGACATTATTTTCAGCTCCTGGTGATGGGCAGGGTGAGCTGTGATGTGATAAGCCCTCAACTTGAAACCTCAGAGTTAATTCAAATTGAGAGAGGGGACCCGAGGGGCGTAATGGATATCTCAGTGTGTGTATCAGATTTTCTTATGTGGCAAAATACATCACAAGTTTACAGACTTTAGATGCTCAGTCAGCCGTTGTTGGGTTGTTGCAGTGAAACAAAATGGACTCAGAGGTATGTCAGCCTAACACATCATCAATAAATATGATAAATGATGATAAATATGATTAATGATGCAATCATCAGGCCCTAAAGTGAATTAATGTATTACTGTCATCTGACTCAACCACTCAGCTGAACCACCCACACAGCCAGTCCCTCACATACTCCTACTCCTACCACAAAATACAATTTACTCTCATACACACACTCCGCACAGATGCACATTTTTAAAAGGAAACAGAAAAAAGTACAGAAAAATATGTTGGTGCCTTGGTGCCTGAGGTCCCAGGCAAATAAACACTCCCCAGTTTGATCACTCCGTCTCTATCGCACTGTAAATCTGTTGAACAAATTTAAAGAGGTAGGGTGTATGAGTGTGGGGCAGTCTAATATTCCACCGTGACTGATATCCAGGAAACTGTTCCATCTGCTACGAATGTAGCCATTTCCATTCCATTTCCTCCCACAAAAGGGCATCACAAAGAGCCCATCACTTCTATATCTTTATCTCTGGACAACTGAAAGCCTCCCTGGAGGCGGGCACCCCCTCAACCTCACTGCACGAGCTAACCGTACATCCATCCATCAGATAAAAGCCTATTTATTCCACACATAAACTCCACAGCAGCAGACCCAGCAGAGCCCTGTCTGTCAGAGAACACACTCGTAGGCAAACACGTATACACTTAGGGTGCATTCACACCTAATAGTCCGCTCTCTGGTGCGCACCAGCCCACAGTTTGTTACAATAGCCGCATTCACACCGCAGGACTTTCCCTGGTACTTTGGTTCTTTAGTTCCGTTACTACCAATAATGTCGCGTTCACACCGCCGGGACTACTCAGTGCCGAGAACTCTTTTGGCCATTTTCAGTCCCTGCTAGAGAGGTGGTACGAACCTGGTGATAAAAGAGTGCCAATTTATATTCTATTTCTATTGGCTGGGCGAATTGCAAACCACGCCCCGTTAGACTCTGAGCATCCAACGAGTGGGTCAAATCCCTAGTTGGCTGCAATAACCCAGTTACAAAGCTGTATAACATGAGCACAAAGACAACAAGCTCAGTGAACTCCATCATGTCTGAGGTCGGAAAGTAAACTAACGCCTCATGTACAACGGGTGGGCTTTATACCCCCTTCCCTGTGTAGTTCTTCTTCTATCGTTTTTTTTTGTACTCGCCGTGAAGTGGTTTTGCGGCCTGCCAGTAAACCCAGAGAAGAAGAAGACGAAGTGACGTCAGCGTAATCTTACCTCAGGGAAAGTATTGCGGTGTGAATGCGATTGGCACTAGCCCCCTGGCGGATTCAGTGCCGTGGTACTTTAGTGCCGGCACTAAAGTACGGCAAGTCCTGCGGTGTGAAAGCGGCTATTGTTTCATTTTTCAGAAGGTTCGGTTTGCGTTCACACCAGGTTCACACGGGCAAAACTCAAACGGACTATAAACTTTAAACACAAGTCAGGTGCTCGGAAATGCTGTTCAACCATCGGTCAGACATTAAGGGGGTAAAAACGCAAATCCCGGCAATTTCTAGCGGAGCCTCCGCCATGGAGCATCGGCACTTTTGGCAGGTTATTCTCATGCTGCTGTTAATCTGGAGATCAACAGACACTAGCGGCCCGCGCATATGATTATATAATCAGACAACCATAGCCGTGGGAACATGTTTCAAATGGGGGGTGCTGTGGGGATGACACCAGGGCTAGTTCTGACCAATTTGCTGCCCTAGGCAAGATTTTAGCTGGCAATGAAAAACCTCTACAAAAGACCAATACACTACAAAAAGAGAAACGTATTGATATGGTGGACAGCTTATATAAAAAGGCTTCAAATGTATTTAGTATTGCATAAACATGTTTTTAACATTTTAAAGTAAAATACTTCAATCTGGTGCACTTTGAGCGCCCAATTACTAGAGACTGATCTAGGGGATACAACTCTAAACACCCATGTGAAAAAGATCGGTTTGTATGTGAACATAACCAATAACCTACCATAGCCAATAACAAATAAATGTAGGCTAACTTTATTTATTTTTGTTGTTCATTCATATCTTATTTTATCAGTTAACATTTATTTATTTATGCATATTTTTAAATCTCTCCAGTTTTAAACAATGTTTGTGGTTTACTGTCCTATAGTATACACAAGTTATTGAGCCGTTTCCGCTCTACATCCTGAACTCCTCCCTTCGATGCAATGCACTTCCGATTTGGCGGACTGGGTTTGTTTTGCTAGCTAGCTCCGTTGTGCCGACAAAGCACTGATATCGCAGAGACAAAGAGGATATAACAATTACAACATGAAGAAAAGTGGTTCGGGAACTACGTGTGCGGTAGTTGGTTGCAATCACTCGAGAAAGCACCTGAACGAGTGGTTAGATAGAGAGTGCTACGACCACAAACCAGCACCCAGCCATGTTGTTCATTAAATACAGATAAACACAACAAATACTGCATGCATTGTATTTTTTAATATTATATATGAATATTTTCATATTGATGTAATTGTGTGGGCTGCTTTTATATTTTAATTTGTAATACCTGTTAGGATTAAACATGTGATCTTTCTTGTTGAAGCCATTTCTTTAGTTTCCTCTCAACAATTAATTAATTCAGTGTTATTTATGTACAGTATGAGCTTAATATGAATGATGAACTGTGTTAAAAGAAATTGTAGCACTCTAAGGAACATATGAAATGCAATAATGCAATAACAGTGCAATAATGAAATTAAATTACATCAAACTTTATTTTCACTCAAACAGTACAGGCACATATGATATATTGCACAGCATAAAGAGATCATGTAAATTGTGCATTATGTAAACAACAGACAACTGTTGGCTCCTGTGGGCATGACCTAAATAAGGCAGTTTATTTTGGTTTTATGCTGGGCCACGTCGTCATGTTATCCTCCCAGTTTTGCACTGAATTCGGGTGGGGGAGAGTAACGCCATCTCCAGTCAAAGAAGTAGAATCGTGTTCCCAAGCTAGCATCACTGTTAGCATCGAAATCGCTGTGTTTACACCAGTGCCCGTCTGACTGTTTACATCGGTTTACACCGACAGACGCTGTGCAAAAGACTTCCGGCGGAAATGAAGTGCATTTGTGTAGTGTCATGGCGCTACCCGTGTTTTGGCGCGTAAACTTGTCTATACATTGGAATGATTTCAAACCTGTTTTTATTTATCCTAATAATTATAAAGGTGTCCCTTTGAAATATTTGCTTACATAAATTGTGATAAAAACGTTTGAGACCCACTGAGATAACTTAGACTAAAGTGAACTATCTAAACACTCAGAGTCCTTTACCTCACTGAGCCTCTCAGTCTGACAGAACAGAACTCTCGCTACACATTATTGTAGAAACAGCTTCTTATATCCGTTAGCGCAGCAGAAGCTAATAACAATCCCCGCCGGTACCGGTGAACCCCCTCTATCTATCTATCTATCTATCTATCTATCTATCTATCTATCTATCTATCTATCTATCTATCTATCTATCTATCTATCTATCTATTTATCTATCTATCTATCTATCTATCTATCTATCTAACTATCTCTCTCTCACTTTGGCTGTGAGCTGCCGGCGCCTGATAATCCAACATTCCCCACTTTCATCACTTACAGCGCCCATCGTACAGGGCAAATGGAAAATGTAACTGGGGTGAAAAGGGTGTTATCTTCACTTAATTATGAATGTTGTTACATCAAGGCTGAAAATTCGTTTTTTTTTGTATTATATTTGCATTTAATCTTGTGGAAGTGCAGATCCCCTGTCCTCCACCAGGGGGTGCTGCAGCACCCTCAGCACCCCTACTTCCCACGGCCCTGCAGACAACGTCCGTTAAAAAACAGCGGAGAAGTAACAGGCAGAAATCCTCCTTTTTACGCAACGGTCCAGACATAGACATCAGACGGCGACACATATTCAGTTGCCAGTTACTTTGGCATTAGGGCAGATAGATATCTAGATAGTTTCCCAGGTTTGACATAATGAATTGTGCTACTTTTAAAGCAAGCAACGATGTTTTCAAATCTGTAATCAAAAAGCTCCTCAAAAACGCTATCGAAGCAGTTCCTGCCGTTGCTACGTTAGTTCAAACAGTAACAACGGACTATTTTTCTTCGCGGATGCATGCCAATTTAAATCAATACATACAACTATTTTTTAAATCAATAAAATCATTTTCTAAATCCACAAAAGCATTTCAATTAATATTGGGAGTCATGTCGTTACTTTGTTGAGAATGTAGCCATGTAATAAGCGGGATAATGTGCAGCGGCGCGGTCATTATGGGGAAAATAACACCGACAGGCTGATCAGGAGCCCAACGCGAAGCGGAGGGATCTAGATCGGCATTTTCTTGTTCATGAGAGACGTTCTGCAGTAAGGAGGGGCGTTTCACCGCCGACAGGTGTTTTACTTTTATGTAGCTGACGGAGAATTTTTACTTTACACGACACTGTTCAACACTTAATTATGCTTTACTCTTTAACTAAACAACAGCGGATGTCTTGAAAGACTCTTTCGCTAAAGATTTATGAAGATATCCACGTTCTTGTGACACGTAAATACTGCGCTTCCTATGTTTTGGTGCGGACTGCGTTCACATCATAGGTTCACACCAGCAATGAACCGCTCCAGAGTTCGCAAGCAAGCGCTCCGAGACCACCTATTTTAGCGGACCAGAGTCCGGTTGTTTAGTTCACTTAAGAGGTCTCGGACTGTGTTCACACCGACCCAAATGAACCGCACCAAGCGGCTAAACGCACCAGGGTTCGATTCAACCGGACTATACAAGGCAGGTGTGAACGCACCCACTTAAGTTAAGACATTTGCCCTTCTCACATGACAAGCAGTGACGAAGCTGGGGGGTGGCTGGGAGTGGCTGAATCCTTGCCACCCTATTGGCCACCCCAAACAGCCTCACCAAGGGGTCCAAACAATTTTAGAACATTAAGAAAAAAATGTTTAAGTAACCTTTCATCATTCATCAAGAATTAACATTAATAGGACTTTACATTGATAATGTTCTCACTAAACTTACAATTCATTTCACTTATTTTCTTCCAAAAGTTAATTATCCAAAGCCTCTGTACACCCCTTTCTATGTACATGTAATGGTTTGGTCCTGCCTCCAAACGCAGTGCAGCACCGCCGGCACTTACTAGCAGAGAGTGAGAGCATGTGAGGAGCAGGGATGCTAGTACTTACGTATGAACCATGTCTCAACGACTAACAAAGTCAGGCTTTCAAAAGAGAAAAGCAAGGAGAGAAAGACAAGAGAGAGGGACTAAAGGGCGACAGTATGTCACCCAGTTTTTCAAAGAAAAGGTGTGTGTGGTCCATGAGTGGTGGAAATGTGTCTGTTAGCTAAGCATAGTCCATTGTAAATAGTAATTGTTATGTTTTTTTTTACGAAGCTGACATTAAGTACTGTTAATATCTATAAAGAAAATGCAGAGGTTTTTAATTTCACTACTCTTTTAGTTGATATTTAACAAATGCAGGTAGATTTTTAGCAGCTATTCATACTAAATCAGTTGTCCCTCCCCCTGGTGCCAGGACCAACCGATCGATCTCTAGGCTCAGCAGCCCTGTCCCCCCATAAGTGTTATATTTTCACAGCTCAATGTCAGTAAATATTGTGCGGTTAGTATTGGACTACAAGATAGATGCAAGCCTGTACAGGTAGAGTTATTTAAAGCATAAATTAGGCATGCGGGGCAGTGGATAGAGCCTTGGTGTTGGGATCAGGGGTCACAGCAGGTTCAAACCCCACTGCAGTCAGCATGTCGTTGTGTCCCTGGCCAAGACACTTCACCCCAAAATTGCTCCTGTGGGATTGTACACAGTATTGAGTATGTTAGTCGCTTTGGATAAAAGTGTCTAACAAGTAACATGTAATGTAAAAAATGAGTGGGTTGGGTTCTGGAGGTGTGGTTACAGCAATGTGCTTGGTTGGCGTGGCCTTGGCCTGGTGGTGGGGCCCAATGTGATATATTTCCATGGGGCCCAAAATCCCTGGCGTGAATGGCCAGAGGGCAGGACCTATAAACACATTTACTACCCAATAGCATTGTGAGGCTGAACATAAGGACCTTTTGACAATGTAAATGTAGTCTTTTTTTAAAAAAAAACATTTACTGACTTTTTTAGGATAGCTTAAAGTAATGTTGTAAAATTACAACCAGGGGCCTTACAGGGTTAAGGGCTATTGTTTATTGTTATTTACTTTAAGATGTTTATTCTTAATCTATCATTTAATTAAAAAAATTTAAATTTAAATGATGTGTGTGTGTCTCTGTATTCCTGATGATACACTGAGAGAATGAGCTCATAGGGCTGCTGATCATCATAAGCTAAACAGTCTGTATATTGCATTACATTTGTATAATGTGAGCTTCGTTGATACTTTGCCTGCGGGAATACGAAAAAAATTGTTATTTGATCTATTCCACCACTTAATCCCAAATAATGTAGAGGTGTGTTGTAGGTGCCTTAAATAACCTTATTTTATAGTGAGATGTTGGAGGCGAGTTGGAGGCGTGTGGCGCAGTGGATAGAGCCTTGGTGTTTGGGTCAGGGGGTCACAGGTAGGCATGGGCGGTATCATTTTTTTCATACCGTCATACCTTACTGACATCATACCGTGGTATACGGTATATGACGGTATCAGTCCCAATTTAAGGGGTCATTTCTCCCAAAAAAAAAAGGTTTACTCACTATATCAACAGCCCCACCAAAAATATTTTCCACCGGCCGCCACTGACGGTATGACTTGGGTCGACTTGAGTGAGGTGGCGTTCGGCGGCAAATAGATGTTTCGAACGGTATATTATATGTTCGGTGTAAAATGCAGCCCGAGCCGGTAGACGCTCGCAAAGTGCAAAACAAGTGCAAAACAAGGGCTGCATACATGACACATTGTGCAAATGGCACATTTTGAGATCGGATACAGGACGCGTTTGTAGATGTCCGACGTTGTTTCCATAGTGAGCTAAGTTAACAATATATCATCATACATAAACATTTTCCGGGAGTAAATACTTGACTTATTGAATAAAGTTTGCTATATTCACTAACTAGTTTGGCAATATTATTCCGTGCATGTGTTAAAAACCTTATTTCCATTTGATTAATTGGATTACTCGCGTGAATGTTTAGCACGTAAATGCTTTCGTTTTTAAAACCGTCCGACCTCGACTACAAAACCATCAACCAGTTGCATAGGATTAAAAAATGTCAACACTCACTCACCCCGTCTTAAACATTCCCAAAGAAGTGCCTCTGTCTCTCGTTGTGCTGGATGAAGTCACTGGCGACGAGTAAACCCAAAATACTCCCAAACAGGCGCAGAGGCATTTTTCTTTTTTACTAGTTGTCCGAGTTCGGGGCCGGCAAATGCTGCCGCCATCTTGCTCAGCTCAGCTCTGTGCTGAGCTCTGAGAGCGGGAAAGGCGGACTGCCCTCCCCTGCCCTCTGCTGGCGCGTGCTGTGCATTACAATCAATGTCGTCCCTGTCAAAACTCCGTGTCAGTGTAATAGAATGAAACGCATCTGTGATTTGGCGCAAAGTCTGTGAGGTCACGGTATTGAAAATCATACCGACGGTATTTCGAAATACCCTGGTATACCGTCATACCGCCCAAGCCTAGTCACAGGTTCAAACCCCACTGCAGTCAGCATGTCGTTGTGTCCCTGGGCAAGACACTTCACCCCAAATTGCTTCTGTGGGGATTGCCCACAGTATTGAGTATGTAAGTCGCTTTGTATAAAAGCGTCTAACATGTAATGTATTTTTATGTTCATATAATAGTGATTTCAATGCCACCCCAAAATGATCACTGGTTCCATCCTGGCCACCCCACTGAAAATGTCCTGGCTCAGCCACTGATGACAACAACAACACTGTGGCTAGTAGAGATGTTAAGATTCACCGATTCGCATCGGTGCACCGGCATAAACGTTCAAGATGCGAGTGCACCGGTTGAAAGAGTGCGCATCGGCTACAGTTTGGGTTGAACCGGGTTGAACCGGGTTGAACTCGCGATGCATCGATTGCGTAGCGTCTTTGCATCGGTAAAAAACCGATGCATTCATATAAAATCCCCTCATCTTGTCAACGCTCAGCAGAGACGATCTTTGATATTTGCTTCGCCACTACGGAGGCCGAGAGTCTCAGTTATCAACACACACACGGAAGTTGAGGAGAAAGAGAAACACAGCGCACCGAAAAATACCTACAAATCAAACGTTTGGCAACACTTCAGATTGTTCAAGAAAGACGTGTAATAGTCCTTTATGCTATATTGTTGACCGCAGGTCATGGAGAGTAATAAGGTATCCGTAGACCTTTGTATGAGGTATCTTTATTACTTAACAGGTCTACAGCCATGATACATAGATCCGTCCTAGATGCGGACTTGCATACACACAGTATCACTCCGCAGCCTCACCCCTTCAGTAACGTCCTGATGGTATATGTGCGCGGCACTATATACTACAGACGGTCAACTTGAAAAATCGCTCGCAAATTGTTAACGATGCCGAGCCGCTTTAAAGTACACAAGTAGTTCGAGGAACTTAGCGACGCACATAAAGAGGCGACATGGGGTCTGCGGCTGAAAAGAGAAACCTGAAAGTTAGACATATGAGTTAAATCACTCAGTGAGGTGTTCTGTCAGAGAGAGTGGTATTTAGTTTACAGCAGCCTGTGACGGCCAATAATAATTTAAATGTCTTCCTTACTGTAAGCAGTTATGAAATACCTGTTTGTGAAAGGTTATTTGTATTCTTTATTGTTCATATAGAACCCACTGCTTTCTGCTCACTGGTTAGTTAGCCTATGAATGAGTGTTAAGCACATCAGGCTGGCAGCTGTATGGGCATTGCACTATGGTAGCTGTTATTTGCACATTGTTAATCATGAGCAATGCATCCTTAAATTGTTTAACTGTGTGGTGTTATACAATTGTACTGTACTCTGGAGAGCTTATAAAGGTAAACAAATAAACGGCATGATGGGATGTGCAGTACCAAATATGTAAAGCACTTTTTTGTTAATGTATGATTTGCTGCATATAAGGAATAAAACAAAAATCCTCTGTCGTACCATATTGAAGTATCATTATTTTTGCATCGTGTTGAATCGCATCGTATCGCCCCGAATCGCATAATGTCGAATCAAATCGTATCGAACTGTATCGCAACAGGGGTGAATCGTATCGTATTGCATCGCCTGGTGTTTCAAATGTATTGTTAATGTATCGTATCGTGGCAACGTATCGAGATGCGCATCGCATCGGCCACAGTGATGGAGATGCACATCTCTCAAGAATGTGTTACTTTGCTAAAACTTAAAAAAATGTGTCAACAGTTTCCAAGCAATTTTAAGAGTTAAGTCAACTTTCGCATTTTTTGAGTTGGTGAAACTTACTTTTTCAGTTGTCCTCTACTCAAGAATGTGTTACTTTGCTAAAACTTAAAAACAATGTGTCAACAGTTTCTAAGCAATTTCGGTGTTGGGTAAACTCACTAATGTGATTTTTTCTGCAGGTGAAAAGATTAATTGAGCCTACAATTAAAAGCCAAGATATTAAGTGTAACCAATGCAAATAACAATCTGCTAAGAACCACATCAGACAAGAATAAATAAAGTAAATTATAAAACACATTTGAGTTGCCGGAACCTATATACGACAAACTCTTCCTGATTTCAATCCAACCCTTTAAATATTTGATAGCATTGAAACATTGCAGAATAAACAAATAGATTTTAAAAAGGGAACGTTATGGACATGTTACTACATTTTATAAAAATGTGATTATTTGAACAGTTTTCATAAAACAGTAACAAGTTTGTTTAAAAGCACAAAACATTAACATACATGGAGACACGGTTATTACTTGATGGTTATTCCAACTGCATCTGGCTCGTGGGCAACGTATAACTTCATGCTGTGCATCACGAGCCTCTGTTGCATAGTTTACATCTCCATCCCATCTGTGATTCAAAAAATAGAAATTGGTACGTTTACCTGATGCTCATTATATTAGAATGTAAATATAATATGTCTTGAATTAACCTCTGAAACAACAACTTTAGTCTGACACACTTGAGGGCTTACCTAATGTGAACCTGAAGTCGATAACAGGAGACAAAATGTCTTCAAGAGGAGGTGTGACTGTTTTCTGGTGAGGCAAATAAAAGAACAAAATAGTTACATGATGAAAATGTAACAATAATTTCAGTAGAATTCATTACAACATCTTTAATTCAATTAATGATATCAAACATAATTAAAAAATAATTAATCATTTAAAACGGTATTGTATATAGGCCTATATACATTTATAAGGATGGCATTTATTAAGGATGGTATTGATACCAGTAAAATTCCATGATTTTCTACACAGCGGATCGTTTGCATACTGTCTAATATCTACTTAAGTAAAACATCTCCTTTATACAACAGTATATTGATATTTCTCGCTAAAGACTGCATTTTACTGGACAACATTGAACACATCCTGCTGACGTTATAAATGCATCTTTGCCCAATACACACTTTTACTGAATTGTGCCTGAATGCACCTTAACTGAAGTCAATGGCACTTCCGTCACTGGCTACTGAGAGCTAACGTAAACTCTCCTGCAGATTCAAAGATGGATTTGCATCTATAGCAGTGTTTCTCAAACTTTTTCGTACCAAGGACCACTTGTGCGGGAAAACTGTATTTATTTATTTCAAATGTGAAATGTTACCAATATACTCACGGACCACTAGGGGGCGCTCACGGAACACCAGTGGTCCACGGACCACACTTTGAGAAGCACTGACGGTGTTAGATAAGCATGAAAAATATAGTTTGCACTTAATTTTGTATAATAACAACTCGATGCAGTAACTGCAGACAACAAGTTTAAATTGGGTACACATCTAGATTGTAATAAATAGCTCACAGTAAAACAAACGGTGAAATACATACAGAGGAATTAATATCAAATAGGTGCATTAGTAGCTTACTCTTACATAACCGCTAGGTTATAAAGTAGTAGGGAATAGTTTTAGCGGAGGTATTTCACCGCACAACATGCTCGGCAGCAGAGCCTCTGATCCCCGCGGCCGCATGACGGTGCCCTATCGCATCGCTCTAAGCGCTTGAGTTTCACGGCGGCTGCCAACTGTGTTTACTTGCGTCATTCAAACAAGACGCGCTAGGTTGGGAGCTACAACTGCAACAAAATGAACATATTTTACCGTGATTAAATTGTAATACACATTTCTAAATGATGCCGAAGTAACAACATACTGATACCGGTTAGTAAAAACCATGAATTAGGCAGGCAAAAAACCTTTTAAAATGCTTGTTTTCTGAATGAAGATCGGGGTCGACCAGGCTAAGCTAACGTTGTATATACTCCGTCCACACTCACATAACGGCCTACAGACATAAATAAACCAGCGACTGTATTCGCCATGACACAGACAGTCTGTGGTTTTTACTTGTTTAACTTTTGTCCAGTTTCTGAACAGATATGAGGAGCTGTGGGCTCTGTGTGCTAACTGCTAACAGCTAACGGCTGATGTTTTCTGGTTGAACGTCAGTGACGGCAGGCTGAGATCCTCACCGCTGATTGGCTACCGCGAGATCGTGTCACGCGAATATGACGGAACTCGAGCGGCCCCCTTCAATCGCCTCAATCGCGCCGCGGAATTTGCGGCCACTGCTTCATGCTTGCCGCAGCGGAGTCTCTGCACTGATTTTACATGTAATCGCGCCGCCCCCAGGGGCGGACTGGCCATTGGCAATACCGGGACTTTCCCCGGTGGGCCGGTGCTGTGTGTGGGCCGGAGGGTTAAAAAAAATATATATATATATTTTTTTTTTTTGCCTGAATCCTACCGGCCCACATTTGTAAGTGTTCCGGCCACTCCCTTTTCTTTTTGTTTGCTTACCTAAATCCTACCGGCCGTTTTGATAGGCTACCTATGTTCTATCTATCAGTTAGTTTCAATTTCACACATCAGGCCCGTAGCAGCTGTCACTGCAAAGTGAACGATCAGGAGTGAGTGACTGAGAGACCTAGCTGGCAGTTGCTTACAGATGGATAAACAAGCTCCAAAGCGTAAAAGCGTTTTTGTATAGTTTGTGTATACAGTATACAGTATTGTAGCGAGCCCTGGGTTCAGAGGGAGGGGCTTGCATAGGGGAGGGGGGGGTTGGCAGGGAAAAGGGGTTCAGGGGGAGTGGCTGTACGGCTGTACCCGTAGGATAGAAAAGGGGGAAGTGACGTCTGACTCAGAGGTTGTGCGGCTGTGGAGAAGAACGTGTTGCCCACATTCTGTTACTGAGTTTAGGCTAGTTAGCTAGCAGGTTTATTGTTTTGGGTGCAGTCACTTTTGCCTCCACTTGCTGTTCAAATAAATGTGGAAAGAAAAAGTAAATCTGTTTACAGTTCTGTTTTATATGGGTGTTGAAGAAGAAGAAGAAGAAGAAGAAGAAGAAGAAGAAGAAGAAGAAGAAGAAGAAGAAGAATTGGGAGGGATGAAACCCTCTTTAATGGTTACACATGCAGAGCACACAGCACACACAGTGAAATGTGTTCTCTGCTTTTAACCCATCCTAGTACCAGGAGTCTAGTACTAGGAGCAGTGGGCAGCTATTGCACAGCGCCCGGGGAGCAATGGGAGTGAGGGGGGAAGGGGGATGTCCGGTGCCTTGCTCAAGGGCACCACGGCAGGGCAGGAGGTGAACTGGGACCTCTCCAAGTAGAAGTCCACACTCCAAATGTAGGTCTGGTCGAGGACTTGAACCGGCGACCCCTACGGCTCACAGTCCAAGCCCCTACTGACTGCCATATATTTAGTCCCTAATTTTGCTCTCAAAGTGCACCAGATTGATGCATTTAACTTCAACATTTAAAAAAAAATCTTCCCGGAGGAGCTTGCCCCCGGACGCCCCTAGAGGAGGTGAGGTCCACCACCTGCTCACACCCCCTGTTAAATTGTCTCACCCACATTGAGGATGCTTATACGCCCATGTTTTATTCCATGTGTCAAGTCAGGCAAATTGGGTCAAAATGTTATTGCATCAATGATCTGTTAACATTAAAATCACTAAATATATGCTGTTATATGCAAACTATTTTGCTAGGCAACTCAAGGGCTCAGGTAATGTGATTACTACAGGAATAATTGTCCAAAATAACATTAAATGCATAGGATTTTTTGTTAAGTAACAAACTTTCGTCGCCAGCCGGCCCATACATGCCGCGCATTAAGTGGGCCTGTCTGTCAATTAATCCCCGGGCCACTTTTTCCCCCCAGTCCGCCCCTGGCCGCCCCCAAACATCGAATCGCGTCCGATGTGAACGCAGCATTAGAGCGGCACAGGTGAACAGTTTGCTAATTGATTCTTAATACGTACTCTTAACCACTTTTAACAGAATTGTGTAGGTAAGCACTTGACAAGTAAATTACATTAGAAAATAGAGTTTTATTGACTTCACCATCGGAACCGTTTTTACAGTGTGGCTTCAAGAGGGCTTGGCAACACGGTGACTGTAGACCCCCACCTCTTCAAATCTGTAGAGTGTTAGAACAGAAAGAGAATAAGGACAGGTTGACAAGCTGGCCAGAAATAAAAAGGGAAAGTAAAACAAAATAAGGAGATTGCAACTTTAAAATCTAATTTGTATTTGCTTCACATGTTACATAAAGTTGAACATGAACTCCATGGCTGATCCCTGTGGCCCAGTAGTAGCCTCTAACTCTGGCTCAGACAACTCCGAAGAATGCCCCCCATACGAGGGGGTGGGAGAGGGTGGCGGGCCTGGGCCTGGATGGCTGAGCGGCAGAGACTGAAATAGCAGAGGCATTTAAACAAGTTAACTAATCAGCGCTCATTATAGATGATGTCTAGCCAGAACACAAACAGAGGCTCAATGAAGGATCAGGGTGAACTGACACTTAGCAACAACTGAGTGACTGAGATTGTTAACTGAGTGGGCACCAGCCAGGCTCATATTTCACCCTGTAAAAAGTTAAATGGTACCTTAAAAAGACTGTATACGATAAGATACGATGCGATAATACGATACGATAATACTTTAATGGTCAGATCAGATTTGACTTGCATCACAGCAGCTCAATGTCAAGACGAACAGAGCATACTGAGATGTGGCGCACAGCTGAGCAGCGCACTTCGCACATCCTGATGAATTTTGTGCTTTCACTATTACAAGTGAAGCTGAAAAATCCTGGGTTGGGCGGGTAAGTGAGTTTGGGCCGATGATTATGAGTTCCCATTTGTCACAGTTCAATTTGAGAAAAATAATTTGGATACAAAATGTTAATGTCAGTGATGCAGGTGGTGAGATGGGAGTGCCTGGTTGGAGAAATTGATTGTGTTGATAGGTGTGTCATCGGCATAACAATTTAATTGGAGTTGGTGTTCCCGGAGGATTTGTCCAAGTGGGAGGATGTAGATGATGAAGAGAAGGGGACCAAGTACAGAACCCTGAGGGACGCCATGATTGACGGGGGCTGTGGGGGATTTGGAGTCGTTGATGGAGATTAATTGATGTCTGTCAGAGAGATAACTACTGTATGTTGTCGGCATGACACACCACACCATTTTCTCTGCATTTCATCTTCATCTGCAACATGTGAAGCCGGAAATACTCTGGGGCTGATGAGATCCCGAGTGGTATTTAGAGGATTGAAAGCATATAAGGACTCAACACTCTGACTGGGTTCTTCATTGTTTCTTTATATTTTCGAAGATAACATTCCGCTTCCTCACAAATGTGATGTGAAAGCCTCCAGGATGGCGTTGCATGACTTTTTCTGTCCCTCCATGAAGGGTACTACTTTTAAATATCTTCGGCATCACCGCCCACTGCATACATGGAGGTATTGTCTTGAAATTCTGCTTTGTCCAGTCCTGAAGCTAAACTGTAGCGTTCAAAGCGCGACATCCATTTCATTAGGGAGTGGAAAGGCTAAAATATATTGTGCTGATTATAAAAAAGATTCTTGATAACCTCTACTCAAAAGACATATGTTCAAAATCAAACAAGATTTCAATAGAGGGCCAACAATTCCTTTCCTGACCTTGGAAATATGGCTTTTTTCACTTGAAAGAGCTTTTTCTGAAATTTAAAAAAAGGAGATCTATTGGGAACTAATGTGCAAAAAACATTCATAACACCTCCAACTCAAACTACTGGAAAAGATTACCCATGGAGGATTCTAATTCTGAACTTTAAGACACCCAAAGGTCATACATGTTCGTCTTGTAAAATGTAAGGTGGCTTCTGGGAAATGGCTGTAAGAAAAATGTCTAATATATTTGGTGTTTCTCTAAACAAGTATCCACTAATACCTGGGAAAACAACACAGGAAATAAAAAAATGTTATTACCTATTCCTTCTGATAAGAATAAACAATTGTTGGTACCACTTTACAATAACACCCTTATAAAGGATTCATAAAGGGTTTATAATTAGGTTATTAATTAGGTTGTAAACACTTTATTAATAATTAAGAACCATTTATAAACCAGTTCTAACATAGTTTTCATACATCAACACGGCTCACTATTTGGCAAGATGACTAAGCTTTATATTGGCTACTTAGCTTACTACTCTTCTTCATCAGCCAACATCCTTGGTATCTGTTGTTCACTGAGTTGATTCCCCCCATCCATGTTTCTTGGCAACTTTTTAACATAATTTAGTTACTAACATTTATAACTGCCAAAAGTGAGCCTTGTAAAGTGTAAAACACATTCCGATTTATTCATTAGTTACTACCATTTCTAATTGGTAAAAGGGAGCCTTGTAAAGTGTAAAACAATAAAATCACCATTTATAAATGATTTACTACCATTTATCATTTGTTTAAGTTATATTAAGCCTTAAAGTTTTTGCATAAATTAGGGCGTGGTCACATTGAGTGCAGGGTTGCGTTCCGATAATCCAAAAATCAGCTCCTAAATTCTAACCCTATCTCCTATTCCTTGACCTCTGAGTGAAACGTCACGGGGTTAAGGGATAGTGGATAGGAGAATTCAAAAGGATTTAGGAGAAGAGACTGCGGTGCTTTAGAGAATCCGAATGCACTTTCACTATCTGACGTGTTTATGATGCGCCAGCGGACGTCATTTTGTGCGTCTGCTGCTGTGGGGAAACTATGGAAACTACAGTGTTCTATACAACGGACTACAACATGGATGTTTAATAAGAACGACGGACTCATCTAGAGACTCTGCACCGTGCTCTGATGCTGTTGCTTTATGCTTTATGAACAACAGAGAAACATATTCTTCATGACCAAAGTTGGAATTTAAATAAAAAAGGAAAGTGAAATTTATGCTCGTCACCCTCTCCCTCCAGTCCACATTAATGCAAATGATCCCAATACATATGATTGTATGAACTATGAAAAGATCTTAAAATCAATACAAATGTATTTATTATAAACGTTAGTCTTTAACACCTATCACTGTGTATATCACCATTCAAACATCTTTTAAAAGTTGAACAAACCCCACACAGCTCAGTGAAATGTTGACTTTATTTCAGTAAAAACTAACATTCATATTTCTCTTTTTGATTATAATACTGATGAACGTTCAAAACAAAGCACTTTGGCAACTTACCACATACGTTTTAAAAAGCTTAATAAGCACAGTAACTTTCATGATATAATTTATCCGTCATAATCGTTTGTGTCCGTGAACGGCCGACTGTTGTGTGACGTCAAATGTTGCGGCTGCAAGGCATTGTGGGGCAGCATTTTCTCCTCTCCTTTCGGTAAGGGAGGTCCAGTGGTTCCTAAGCTAAAGGAGGTTATAAAACAAGTTTGAAACCTCCTTTCCTATCATTTAGAGAATTGGAACGGCACTTAACATGGCTGCCACTGACGTACTTCCGGGTCATTTCACTTGGTTAGGAAGGTTCCTAAGCTAAATGGACTATTGGAACACAACCCTGGTCTTTCCAGTGACTGCTGCTGTTAGCTTCCTGTCTCTCTGCTATCAGCTCCGTGATGCTACAGGGACTCAGCCTGCTCACCTCATCCGGGGAACATAACTTGAACTCGGCCATGTTTGTTGTGCTGGTACCTTGTGGACTATTCTTCATGCTTATATCGGATTATTGTGACTTACTTTGCGGTTAACCTGTTAAGCCCTGAGCCTGTTTTTCAGTTCTCAGGCTCGAAAATGACATTCCCAGTACAAATGACCATATCTAACAGGGGTAAATTAATCAACTTTTTTCTCTAAGCAGTGTGTCAGAATCAATATAGATGTTTTTATTTTAAAGTAAATTCAGATTGAACATAGTGAAAACATTTAAATTATAGTGTCCGTCTCAAAAAAATTACGTAAAAGTGAAAACCACCCTTGGATGATGGTAAGGTAGACTAAAAGCTTTAGGAATCCAAACTATAACATATATTAAGTACCCTGCATCAAGAGTGATGCAAAACAAGTGAAGTATGACCTTTTTAGAGAGATTTAGCAAAAAAAAAACACTTCTGGGGTCATTTGGGTGCATTTTCCATATCTCTGGCCCCTCTCGTTCGATTTTGATGATTGACATCCATTTTTAACCGCTAGAGCCAATATAATCAAGGGGAAGTTGCTAAAATCCATCTAAACATTACCCATTGGTGAATGAGTGCTGCGCAGCCAGAATGCCTCGGAACCGGAAGCTGCGATACACTCTGGTAGCTACCATTAGCAGCTAATATAAAATCTCAGATTTTTACATAAAAATTGAATTATGGGTTATCAATAATTTGTTCAAAGTGATAGACACATTGGATTAACCTATAGATTAACCTTCAGCCACATTTGTATCGTTTTAATGCCATTGAACATGACTTTTGATCAGAATAACAGCTAAGGTGAGACGATCTCCCGTGAATGCTCCCTAAAGCTACGTTGTCAGGGTTGGGGAAAAATAGGACCCAAATGCAGAATGAGGAGGGAAGCAGGTTTCAAAATGGAACAAAAGGCGAGCTTTATTCACAAAAGCTGAAAAACAAGAATCCATGAACAGGTACAAGGCACAAAGTATTATCCAAACAAAAAGGGACCTTGACCAACATGAAGGGAGACATGAGTAGTAAGATTCATCCCGCTTTTGTCTCATTAGTATGCATAAAAAAGTGACAGGTCACACCTCCCCCCATTATGCAAATGAGCTAAGTCCCGCCTCCCCTTTGATCGAGGTGTGAGATCTTAAGTATGTGTGATATCCTAATTAGGTGTGAGATCCGTCGATAGGAGGGGGTTGATGTGTATTCACAGGTGTGAAAAGCCCCCACTGTTGCGCCTTATGGTGTATCATAAAAAATGTTTCAATCTCATTAGTATGCATAAAAAGTGACAGGTGGGCCCGCCCCCAAGTCTATTAAAACAAAATGCCGCTTCCATCACATTAGTATGCATAAAAGTGACAGAAGGGCCCGCCCCAATTATGTGATGTCAGAAGACCGAGGGGGTGGAGTGAGATAAAAAAAAAAGAACCCCGTGCAGATAAAAAGCCAGTCATTTCCAATCATCAAGTCATCTTTCCAAAAAGAAAAAATGGCCAAGAGACGCCTCGATATGGGTTTAATCAGCGAGACGCCTGTGACAACTTACCGCCATCCGTCCGGAGCGCCAATCAAGAAACGGATGCAGTATCTGTGCCGGGTTCAAACACCTCCGGTCGAAGATCTTGAAGAGAAATGGCTTCTGGAAAATGAACATGTTTGGGGATACGTATTCAACTATATGGCGAATGAACTGCATTTCTACAATCTGCAGAATGGAGAAATGTATGGACCCCACAGTGTTAAAGCGACGTTGACCTCAACAGATTGGGCTGTGTTAACTCTGGTGTCTTCCAGAGATCTCCACGCAACCATTGTATCGGAAGAAGTAGTGCATCAAGAAAATACTGTGAAACCATCGGTGTACAAGATATTTGCAACAAAAAGCAAAGAAACGCAAACAAAAAGCGAGATCAGAGAAGAGTTTTCACCGTTACCCCCCAATGTGGAGGAAGAAGAAGGAATTATCCCCCCTTCGCCAGAAGTGAAAAGAGTCCTGACAAGCACCGTCTGGGAAACTAAAAGCGGACCATCTGGGCGTTTGCTGACGCAGGGGGGGAGGGGTTCTCTCTAAAACACAGTGTCCTGCCATCTCTCTCTGTTTCTGCTGATGTGTAAAATATACAAAATAACGTTTTATATACTTACTCTCTTGTTAAAAGGTGATGAAGTTTGTAGCGTAAGCCAGCCATCAGTATTCTAGTTTTAAGGATCGAAGGATCCAATGTATTTTTAAATGGAGCAGAAATAGAACTAGTCTCCCAGTGCAAGTATCTTGAACAGAGAGTGTCATATTGGAACTCGCACTTGACTTTTTAAGAAACATATCCAGAAAGTATCCAATACCATTAAATTCAACTTGCAACCTTTTAAACAAATTAGACCTTTTTCTTAACTGTCAATGCTGGAAAGTCATACCTCCACTGTATGATTCTATCCCACATTGAATACTGTTTTACAAACTGGTCGTTTGCTTGTGCCACACACCTGAAACCCATAGAAAAGCTGTTCAAGAGAGCTATCCAGGTGTTTGACTGAAAGCCACAGTCATACCACCACTGTACCATCCTTGAAAATCACAATTTCTTGAGTTTTTGACATTTTTATGTCTTTTAAAAGTATGTGTTTTAAAAAAAATAATATTTACATGGGCTGGCCCCCCTCCCCTTGGGGGAATTCATCCACAGAAAACACACTGGACGCAGCACTAGGTCAGAAACCAGAGGAGACTGTGAAGTCCACCACAGACGGACCACCTTTGGACAAAAGGTCCTCTCCATTAAAGGCAGCTCATTGTGGAATAGCCCCCCCCCCCCCCCCCAACTGAGATACGGGATTGTCCCACTCTCAATAGTTTTAAAGGTCAACTTAAAGAATGGTTGAGCAACAAACAGACGTGTAATCACCGCTAAATAAATGCACTTTAACACAGGGGTATCTCCTCTTGCACTTTATGTAGCGCTTTTATCTTATCTCTGTGTTTCTGTGTTTCTGTGTTTCTGTGGTTCTGTGTTTCTGTGTTTTCTGTGTTTCTGTGTGTCGGTGTTTCTGTGCGTCGGTGTTTCAGTGTTTTTGTGTCGGTGTTTCAGTGTTTTTTGTGTTTCTGTGTTTTCTGTGTTTCTGTGTTTCTGTGTTTCTGTGTCTCTGTGTCTCTGTGGTTCTGTGTCTCGGTGTCTCTGTGGTTCTGTGTCTCGGTGTTTCTGTTTTTTCAGTGTTTCTGTGTTGTTTCAGTGTTTCAGTGTTTTTTCTGTGTTTTTGTGTTTCTGTGCTTCCGCGTTTCTGTGTTTCTGTGTTTCTGTGGGGGTATAATACACACGTTTCAATACACTTGTATCATACATCTTCCCTGTTACCCTCCCCTTGCTATAATGAAGACAACAGTTTTTAAAATGTAAAAACTTTTTTTTTTGTATCTTCTATTTACATTTTTTTTTTTTCACACACAAATTCAATAGTTATACTGATTGTAACATCCCCAGGACCGTGTCCAGCTAGAATTCCCCAGATTACTGGAAATATCATGATGGAGTTTTTTCACTTCAGTCAAAATATTCATGTGTATGCTGTTTTTGACACAAAGATGCATTACATCTACAAACAGAGCATACAATGAGAGCACATGGTACACTTTTGGTGTTTGTTTCATTTCTTCGGTAATGTTACAGAATGTTTCGGAAAATGAAGATTCCAGGACCACTTTAAATGTTTCGTTTACAATACTATTATTATACATGAAAGCAAAAATAAAACACATTTTCATTTGTTTTGGTTGTTTAATTGAAAACACAACATTCACCCCATTTTCAGAAAAACATATTACATTTTACCAAGTTAATGTCGTAGTGCATACAAGGTAATAGACTTAACAATTTGCACTGCTGTTTCTCTCCGCCTTTCATTTACAGTGATCGGTTTATCGTTCAATTCACATTGCCCAAGTAGATGTTTAGGGGTCTCTTGGAAGTAAACGAATGCATTTTTTATATCAGATAAATGCATTAACATCACTTGCAAATTCTCTATCCTTTCACCCACAACGATTATAATCTGCTTTGCTTGTTCTTCGGTTTCACCATTATTAGCTCTGAATGTAATCCTTTCTGGGGCTTCTTGTGCTTCTTGTGGTCTGTTGAATACCTGGCATAGAATTTGTTTAGCTGTAAGGACAGGTACCATATAATTGTTTTCAAAAGCTTTGTCTATGTCGTCACACGTTTTGGCCTATCCTTCGATGTAATGGCAACCAACACTAGAATAGAGATCCTCCAACAGTCTTTTAATACATGCGCTGGCACTGTCTCCAATTTGGGCAATTCCGTAGTATCGTGCTTTTTCTCTCATTATATTGAAGCAAAGCTCTGCCATTGCTTTTGGTATTTGTTCAACACATTCGCAACAGTCGGTTAGCGGTAGCTGATCTATAAGATTATTATGATTCGGTAATGGGTCTACAACACCATCCTCTATAGTTAGTTGACATTTCTGCACTTTGTTCCTTTTTCTTTTCACCTTCCTTCTTTTTGTCTTTTTCGTTTTCCATCCTATGGTCCCTTTTCTTTTCATTCGCATTCTGCGTTTGCTTTTCATTTTTCTTCTCCTTTTCATTTTGCTTTTTCTTTTTCTTAATTTTTCTTTACTTTTGCTTTTCTTATCTGCTAAATGTCGTTTGCGATCTTGGTGAGTGGTATGAGATATATTGTTTCTATAGAGGTTATCTATAATACCATCTTTTAAAGAAAGATATTCTTCATATATCATATTATCATAGTCCTCTGTTGTCCTAAAGACCTTACATGGATATGATATAGAGGAGAGCTCTTCTTCGGGAACATCCTCTCCCCTACTTTGTACCATCCATTCATTAAGCCCATATACGTTATCCTGGTGATAATAAGGGTAGGCTACATCAGACTTGGTTTTTCTCAGATCCATAGCTAGTTTTCAAACTGTCGTCTTAGTGGGGTCCTTAGTTTTATATGCTTTGCTGAGTGGAGGGAGGGACTTATTGCGTTGAATTGGGGGAGTCATCTGTAGAATTGAGAGTTTTTTCACCAGTATAATGTCCCTCACTGTTTGAGTCTTTTTTTTTTTAAAGTTATTTTTCATCTATCAATTTCAACCAGGCAGCAAGAGGTCAAATTTAAGAATAAGTAATAGTTTGTCACCATTTTACGAGAAATAGTCAGAGCGCAATGTCACATCTTAAAGACAGCTTGAAATGGATAAATGGTTAGTCTTCAAACATACCGTACGTTCTGCATGTTAGTATATCTGGCCAATTGGTTTAGACCCTACTGCCCTAGACGCATGCTCTCAATAGGGAAGTCACGCTTTGGGAAGAGGTGTTTCATTTCACAGATCCACCTTGATTCTTGTTGTGCTGGCTGAAGGAAGAGGGACGGGGGAGGAAAATTCAGAGGATGAAGAAGCAGAAAAATAACTTGTTTTGTAAAGCACGTCAGTTTCAAGGAAGAGATGACACCGTGTTTATGCATGACATGCTAAATATCTAGAAGCCCTACAACCACAAAAAAAAAGGTACAAGTATATTGTGTTAAAAATATGGCAAAAAGTCGTAATATTGTATAATGTATTGTTTCATCGAAACAGTGTTAAAATCACAAACTTGCCTTTTAGAGTCGCAGTCTTTTACAAAAATTCTGTTTTGTTAAGAGCTACCAAAACATAGTAAACATCGCAATTATTCCCAAAACAAACTGGGAATGGGGACATCGATAACATATTTTAATGTTTAATTTTCTTCAGGGCTGCCGTAGTGCACATTGATGAACACTTTAAAACAGAAATAATGCTTACAAGTGTAAATGAGCCGGATTTTAGATTTGAGCTAATTTCCATCTGTAGTCCCGTCACATACAGCATATAAGAACATGACATTTATATATATATATATATATATATATATATATATACAGCAAAAATAAAATACATGATATGCAGAAAGAGCATGAGCAGCATACAAGCATTTACCACATGGCAGTACAATGTAGCAGCTAAGATATATAAAGTGCAAGATAAGATAAAAGCGCTACATAAAGTGCAAGAGATGGTGGACTTCACAGTCTCCTCTGGTTTCTGACCTAGTGCTGCGTCCAGTGTGTTTTCTGTGGATGAATTCCCCCAAAGGGAGGGGGGCCAGCCCATGTAAATATTATTTTTTTTAAAACACATACTTTTAAAAGACATAAAAATGTCAAAAACTCAAGAAATTGTGATTTTCAAGGATGGTACAGTGGTGGTATGACTGTGGCTTTCAGTCAAACACCTGGATAGCTCTCTTGAACAGCTGCTCTATGGGTTTCAGGTGTGTGGCACAAGCAAACGACCAGTTTGTAAAACAGTATTCAATGTGGGATAGAATCATACAGTGGAGGTATGACTTTCCAGCATTGACAGTTAAGAAAAAGGTCTAATTTGTTTAAAATGTTGCAAGTTGAATTTAATGGTATTGGATACTTTCTGGATATGTTTCTTAAAAAGTCAAGTGCGAGTTCCAATATGACACTCTCTGTTCAAGATACTTGCACTGGGAGACTAGTTCTATTTCTGCTCCATTTAAAAATACATTGGATCCTTCGATCCTTAAAACTAGAATACTGATGGCTGGCTTACGCTACAAACTTCATCACCTTTTAACAAGAGAGTAAGTATATAAAACGTTATTTTGTATATTTTACACATCAGCAGAAACAGAGAGAGATGGCAGGACACTGTGTTTTAGAGAGAACCCCTCCCCCCCTGCGTCAGCAAACGCCCAGATGGTCCGCTTTTAGTTTCCCAGACGGTGCTTGTCAGGACTCTTTTCACTTCTGGCGACGGGGGGATATTTCCTTCTTCTTCCTCCACATTGGGGGGTAACGGTGAAAACTCTTCTCTGATCTCGCTTTTTGTTTGCGTTTCTTTGCTTTTTGTTGCAAATATCTTGTACACCGATGGTTTCACAGTATTTTCTTGATGCACTACTTCTTCCGATACAATGGTTGCGTGGAGATCTCTGGAAGACACCAGAGTTAACACAGCCCAATCTGTTGAGGTCAACGTCGCTTTAACACTGTGGGGTCCATACATTTCTCCATTCTGCAGATTGTAGAAATGCAGTTCATTCGCCATATAGTTGAATACGTATCCCCAAACATGTTCATTTTCCAGAAGCCATTTCTCTTCAAGATCTTCGACCGGAGGTGTTTGAACCCGGCACAGATACTGCATCCGTTTCTTGATTGGCGCTCCGGACGGATGGCGGTAAGTTGTCACAGGCGTCTCGCTGATTAAACCCATATCGAGGCGTCTCTTGGCCATTTTTTCTTTTTGGAAAGATGACTTGATGATTGGAAATGACTGGCTTTTTATCTGCACGGGGTTCTTTTTTTTTTATCTCACTCCACCCCCTCGGTCTTCTGATATCACATAATTGGGGCGGGCCCTTCTGTCACTTTTATGCATACTAATGTGATGGAAGCGGCATTTTGTTTTAATAGACTTGGGGGCGGGCCCACCTGTCACTTTTTATGCATACTAATGTGATTGAAACATTTTTTATGATACACCATAAGGCGCAACAGTGGGGGCTTTTCACACCTGTGAATACACATCAACCCCCTCCTATCAACGGATCTCACACCTAATTAGGATATCACACATACTTGAGATCTCACACCTCGATCAAAGGGGAGGCGGGACTTAGCTCATTTGCATAATGGGGGGAGGTGTGACCTGTCACTTTTTTATGCATACTAATGAGACGAAAGCGGGATGAATCTTACTACTGACATGAACGAAATATAATGAACCAACACTGAACACAGGAAGAGACAAGACTAAATACAGGGAGTGATAATCACGATACGAGAAACAGCCGGGCAGGGGAGGAGAAACACACGGGCAACAGGTGAACACAATCAGACAATTAGACACACCAGGGAAACTAACGACAGGGAGGACAGAACAGCAAAATAACCCCAAAACTAGACACAAAAAAACTCAAACCCTGACGTGTTGTGATGTCTGTGTTTGCTTTCCCTGTCTCGAGTTCTGATCGCTCAGTGATGATACTAATACCTATATAATCTGTGGAATCTCAGTTTTAATCTGATATATTGTATGTGCAATTACGATAAGTAATCAGGGTATTTTCAGCTTGAGTTCTATGCTATGGGTGTTTGCATTTTTTCGCTCAGGAGTCATTTAGACGGTTCTTATGAGACTTGTGTTTTGTTTTAATAAAAATGGTTCGTATTGTCAGTTAGCTGAGTTTCTTCCCGTTAATCTGGTATGACACATTAATAGGTTTTTAAATATCAAGAAGCCCTGAGACACAATTTCGTGAAAAAAAAACACGCAGCCCCCTCTCCCGGGGGTTCTCGGGCTAAACAGACTGTGCATGAATGCGGTTTTGCGGTAAGTTAAATTTGAGTACTTTATTTATGTGTTGCTTATGTTTTTAGTCAGCCAACGTGAATGAATGTTAAGGCTTGGTGTAGGAGCCATATGTTAAAATGTATATTTGAATATTATAATCCTTTGTTATTAGTGCTATCATATCATTTATTTGAACCAGCCGTGTGAAATTGACTGCACAGCCGACGGCAGCAGCTGGTGATTGTGTGTGTGAGAAGGAGTAAGAAGCACAGAGCAACATCGTTTTTGACCTGAGGAAATACTTGTTTGTATTTGATACCTTTTTGTTGAAGTAAAGAGTCAAGCAAACTATCCTAAAACGTATCTTGTCAGAGTCATGCTTATTTGCTATCTGTAAATCGAATCTTGGATTACTGGAACTACATTTGTCAAAAACTAAGCTCTGGAGAAGCCGAGCTATGAAGGAGGGATTCCAGTGACGGCGTCGCATGAAAGGTGAAGATAAAGACTGCTCTTCCACACATGGAGATCGGCGCATTAAGTGGGACATCCGAGGAACAAAGACGGTGAAGTGGCCTGTTACATTAATGTTTGAAGACGGGTGGGCGATCGCTACTCTCCACAGAAGAGGGAGTCTGAATGGATCAGCTGATTCCAACTACCAGCTGATTACCTTTTGCTTTTCGTTTTTAAAAAACATTTAACTAAGTTGTTCTTTAAGAAAGACAGTGCAACAAAGACATTTTCTATAAAAACGAAGCGTTTATTGTTGGAAACCTTTAGTTGAGTTTAAGCACTGTCGTAAGTCTAATTTGAAAGAGCAATGGAAGAACTAACCAAAAGGAGCCACAAGAGGGAGCCAAAGCCCACGGAAAAGGCCAAAGAGCAGAGGCTCCACAGGCTAAATGGATTAAGGAGAGCAAAGCTGGGCCAGCTCACCAAGAAGGTTAATGAGCTGAAACGTCTTAAAGAAAATGATAGCAATGTGGATAAAGTGGAAGAAGAAATTCTGAATGACTTTGCTAAATTATATGGAGAGTTCAATGACATTAACAAGGAGTTTGTAACTCTCTTACCTGAAGAGGAGGCATCTGAAGACCAGCAACAGTGGTTTTATCCCAAGTCAGCAAACATTGAACAGTTTGTACGCATAACTGAAAAATTGATTAAAGGAGTACGCGAAGGCACAAAAGAGGACCATGAAGAGGAAGACTGCTCGTCTGAAGTAGATGATATGAGGCCTGAAGACAGCGCCTCCAGAGCCAGTAACCATACAGTGGCTTCCTCTACTGTTTCTTCTGCTCGCAGGAGGGCGGAGGCTAAAAAGGCAGTACTGCTAGCTCGAGCAGCATGCTTAAAGAAGAAGCAGGCTGTTGAGATAGAAGAAGCCTCTCTAATACAGCAGCAAGCAAAGCAGCAAGCAAAGCAGCTCCAGCAGCAAGCAAAGCAGCTCCAGCAGCTAAAAGCTCAAAGAGAACAATTAAAGATGGATGCAGCTGTAGCTGAATGTGATGCAAAGTTAAAGGTGCTTGACGGGTATGAAGACCAGCAGGATGGTATGAGCAGCTACCTCAAACGCAGCCAACGTCATGTCAAGTCAAAGACATCTGGCACCGGATCCAGAACTGCTTCAAAACCAGCTAAATATGGTGAGAAACTTGCCTCAGCACACCTGCTAAAAGGAACTGTCATGCCACGCCCAACAGAGTCAAGCATGTGGATGGACACGCAGGATGGAGCTTCTGATACAGCACACAAACCGGGCCCCAGAGAAGGTCACTGTAAAGGAGAGGGACAGCTGCGATGTGATGCAGCGTCAAAGTCAGATTACAGAGATGCTGGTAAGGCAGCATAACCTTTTTTATCTTCCTAAACGAGACTTGCCTGTGTTCAAGGGAGACCCGCTCACCTACAAATCCTTTATAAGAGCCTTCAACCATGTCATCGACAGCAAGGCAGAGAGCAGCGGCGATAAATTGTACTACTTGGAACAGTTCACCGGAGGGTAACCTCAAGAGCTCGTCCGCAGTTGTGAGCACATGGCACCACAGAGAGGCTACAAAGAAGCCAGGGCTCTACTCCAGAAACATTATGGTGATGAAATTAAAATTCCTACCTCCTATATGGATAAAGCTCTAAAGTGGCCACAGATTAGATCTGAAGACGGAAAAGCTCTGAATACCTATGCCCTTTTCCTGATGCCATGCCATGGAGTATATGGACGAAAATGAACAACCAAACTAACATGAGAGTTGTCGCCTCAAAGCTCCCATGCAAAGTTAAAGAAAGATGGAGGAGTGCTGCTTTCGAGGTTCAAGAGAAAAAGGGACAAAGAGCAAGGTTTACAGACCTAGTGACATATATATACAGACAATCACAAATGGCTTACGACCCCCTTTTTGGAAGCATGCATGATACTAGGACAACTTCGGAGGGAAAAGTAAAGGCTACGGCCACAGACTCTAAAGCTTGGAAGTCAGGCTGGCAAAGGGGAAGCAGTTTTGCCACAGCTGTCGCTCCAATGAGTGAAGAGAAAACACCGCCCTCAAACTTAAAGTCCAGCCCCTCAGCCGCAAATCCTGTCAATGCCTTTCAAAAACCCTGTTTGTTTTGCCATAGAGACCACACACTCGATTCCTGCAGAATCATCAAAGAGCGACAACCGAAAGACAGGATTGTGTTTCTGAAAGCTAAAGGCCTCTGTTTTGGATGTCTTACACAGGGATACCTTAGCAGAAACTGCAATAAAAGGATGACCTGTCAAGTCTGCTCGCTAAGACACCCAGGAATTCTGCATGTTGAGAAGGACAGTGCTATATTTAGAAAGCCAGATGAGAACATCTCAAATGGTCTCATGTCACTGACGCAGGAAACATGTGGATACACTGGGGCTGGAGAATGTGTACTGGCTATAGTACCGGTAAAAGTCAAGTCCAGTAAATGTGAGAAGGTTGTGGAGACGTATTGTCAAGGGGAGAACACTGAGGCATGAACTCAATTGCACGACTCAAAACTCAGACTCAGATAGCGTTTCAAAATAAAGACTTTACTGGAATTTGCACAGTAATAAAACAAGGAAAACAAAACCACTCTTTCGAGGAAAACTATAATGCGATCTATAGCATAGGTCCGTGAAAGGTCCGTGAAAAGGTCCGTGAGGTAAGCCGATACGTGGTCTTCGAGAGACAACGAACTGACAATTAACAGGAGGGAGCTAACACAATATATACACAGGTAAAGGGGACACAGTTGGAAACAATCAGGGCGGGGAAAATAATCAAGGACGCAGGAGACAGAAAAGGGGCGGGGAGCGTGGAGGCCTGAAATGAGAGGAAGAAATAATTAAGGGTATAGACATAAAGCACAAGACAAAGGGACATGACAACTCTAACATAAAGAATAAACTTTCACAATAAGTTTCTTGGACATGACACGTATGCCTTCATGGACCCAGGAAGTACGGCGACTGTCTGCTCTGAATCACTGAAGACACAGCTGAACAATTGAGGCATGAAAACTACGATCCTACTCCGAACTATGGGTCAGGAGAAGCCAGCCCAAAGTTTCATCGTGTCGGACCTGGAAGTGTGTGGACCTGAAGAAAGGAAGCACATTGAACTCCCTAAGGTTTGTACATGTAAAGATATACCGGTCAAGAAAGGAAACATCCCCCTGCAGGAAGACCTAAAGAAGTGGCCATATCTGAAAGAGGTGAAAATCCAGAAGATAAAAGGAGAAGTCACCATGCAAGAGAGGAACCAACACCCCTAAAGCTTTGGAGCCATGGCAGGTGATAAACAGCATCGGAGACGGGCCTTATGCAGTTAAGACCGCCCTTGGATGGGTAGTGAATGGGCCGAAAAGGACAGATGATGGCAGCAAGGCAGCGGATGTAGTTGAGAGCCACATTACAGCCAACCACATCTCCATAGCTACCATAGAGGAACTGTTGATCAAGCAATATAATACAGACCTCTCAGAACTCAGCTGTGAAGACAAAGAAGAGATGTCCCAGGAGGATCATCATTTCATGCGGTCAGTGGTAAAATCTGCAGAGTTAAGGGATGGGCACTACTGCATTGGCTTACCACTGCGAAACGAGACAGCCAAAATGCCAAACAACCGCTGCATGGCAGATCAACGTGCCGCAAGTCTCCAAAGAAAGCTCAGCAAAAACCCGGACCTGTACAAAGATTACAAGGACTTGATGACGGGTATAATTGGAAAAGGCTACACTGTCAAAATTCCCATAGAAGAGTTAAGCCGAGAAGATGGATGTGTGTGGTACATACCTCATCACGATCTCTACAACCCAAAGACAAACAAGATAAGAGTAGTGTTCGACTGCACCTCCACATATCAAGGAACCTCACTTAACGATCAGCTGCTAGGACCTGACCTCACAAACTCGCTTGTTGGTGTCCTTTTGAGGTTCAGAGAAGAGCCTATTGCTTTGATGGCCGACATTGAGGTGATGTTCTACCAGGTAAAAGTCCCTGACCAAGATCCTGATCTTCTGCGTTTCCTATGGTAGCAGGATGGTGATCTGAACAAACCGATGGAAGACTACCGAATGACAGTGCACCTGTTCGGCGCTACATCGTCTCCCAGCTGTACATCATATGCACTAAGAAGAACAGCACAAGATGGAGGAGGCAAAACAACACCCGAGGTGGTGGAAACGGTTCTCAGAAACGTTTATGTGGATGACTGTTTAAAGTCTGTGGATTCAGAAGATCATGCTGTTGCTTTGGCCAGGGACCTCAGACAGTGGAGGCTTCAGGCTGACAAAGTGGGTCAGCAACAGTAGGTCCGTCCTGTCGTCCATCCCTAAAGAAGACAGAACAACGGAAGTCAAAGATCTTGACCTGAACCATAAGCAGCTTCCTATGGAAAGAGGCCTTGAGGCACTCACACCAAACCACTTGTTGTTACTGAAATCTAAATCAAGCGTGCACCCGGGGGTGTTCAGGAAGGAGGATGTGTATTCACGACGCAGATGGAAGCAATCCCAATATCTGGTGGACCTGTTCTGGTCAAGATGGAAATGGGAATGCCTACATCTCCTACAAGAGCGCCAGAAGTGGACCACACCAAGGAGAAACTTCCAGCCAGGAGACATCGTCTTAATTGTGGATGACTCAGCCCCTCGTAATTCGTGGGTGATGGGAAGAGTCCTTAAGACTATGTCAGACGCCAAAGGCGCTGTACGCAGCGTCAGCGTGAAGACCAAGACCAGTGTCTTAGTGAGACCGATCACTAAGCTCTGTCTGCTTCTCAAAGCAGTGTGATGCCCCCCCCCCCCCCCCCCCCCCCCAAGAAAACAAAGACGGACTTCCAGTAAAAAGAATATACATGTTGCTTGATTATGTTTAGATCATATGGTCCTATTTAAGTTTATTTTAGTAATTGGTATGCTCCACGTGTTTGTATTTGATACCTTTTTGTTGAAGTAAAGAGTGAAGCAAACTATCCTAAGACGTATCTTGTCCGAGTCATGCTTATTTGCTATCTGTAAATCGAATCTTGGATTACTGGAACTACACTTGGGTTAGCATGTAAGCAAGTGGTAGCTATATCTGTGCTAACGATGCTAATTGTAGCCTCCAAGTTCAAACGTAATAGAGAAGTGTTAAGCATTAAGTGTGATAATACTGTAGAATAAACGTCTTCTGTTTGAGGAAGGTAAAATAAGGTCATCCAAAATCATCTAAAGAGATATTTTATGAGGTAGGTAACTTTATGCATCGCTAAGGTTAATTTAAATTCGCTATGCTCAATTATGTAGACAAGCTAACTTTAAAGTAGTGTTGAGGAGCGGCATAGTGTAGGCTATGTGAAATTAACCTCACAATAAGATGTGTGTATATTACAAGTAATGTCATATTTCAAGATGATTACTTAGATATTACAATATGGTTGGTTGAGCTGGAGTTCATTATTGAGCTTACACGTTAACATCACAGTCATATCTGAAGAACGAACCCAAACCTTGTTCTTTGTATTAATTGTTTTAACAAATTGGTATCAAATAAATAGTAAGCATTGGTAACACCAATGCTGATAAAGTAAACTATTTTATTTGAGTATTTGTGTCTGGGAGAAGGTACCTATGTTCGGCAGTTATAGACTGGGCTTGGAACAAGAGAATACTTTTTTCTTTTCTTTTTTCATCAATATGGACCATTACTGTATAATTATCCTTAAATGATATTATACAATGCACCTAATAAACAAGTATGGCATTTTGAAACATGATGTGCAACCATTTTTTATGTAATTTGTGTGCATTTTGTTGTTAACTAAGATGATGTTGTGATTTATTTTTTGTTAGTATTCAAGTGGACGCTTTGGACATACTTGGAGAAGGAAGAAATGGGTCTTCGGAATGATGGGAGTTAAAGACAAAAGGCGGAGACTAGTGTTGAAACTAGTGGAGAAACGATCAAGGTGCCACCTTGTCCCTCTGATTAGACGGCATGTTAGGAAGTAGCATTATTAGTGATGAGTAGTGATAAGCTCTCCCTGAGGTTCCTCCCATGTTCCCCTTTAAACTGTGGGTTTTCTCCGGAAGTTTTTCCAATCTGTGCTATTGTATTAGCTGTAAAGTGTCTCTACTGTAGGCTATTTTTATTATATGTACAGCACTTTGGCTTGACCAAAAATCGTTTATAAATGTGCTATATAAATAAAACTTGATTTGATTTGAGTGGAGGGCATACAGGAGAGTTCTGAGTAACATGGGGTACAACCACTGACTACACCATAAAACCACAGCAGGTGGTTTGTGATCCCCCAGACTGGCAGTCATATCCAACATATAGAATGAGCTTGGTCGACCGTCAAAGGACATGTCCGTACACTGAAAGAAACGACTTGTAGGATTTACTTGATTAAATCCTAGTAAGTATTTGCACTCACATTTTTTAAGTATATTTTACTGCTGTAATATCAAGTAGAACTTACTTTCCAGTATCAAGTAGTTACTAGTTACTAGACGTAACATTTGTGAAGATATTAAGTAAATCTTACTTAATGTGTTTCCGCCAGACCAGGGCTGAGAGGGCGTCCACCCCCGAGAGCTGGGGGGGGTGCTTACATTTTTACTTGAGCCGTCCCTTAGATACTGTCTTTTTACATTAGTGAGCCGGATAATTTGGCTCGGCGCTCTTAAAGCGCCGGCTGTTTCGGCTCCCAAACGGCTCTTCATGTTACCACAGTTTACCACAGAGCCTCAGTTTCGCCGCTGCGAGGCTCTGGTGCTCGCAGCTCATGCGCGTGCTCCACTAGCACCGCTCATCGCGTCCAAATCGTGCACATTCCGTGTTGTCCTGTAGCAGGTCACGATTAATGTAAACAATTATTTCCGAGGCACACGTTTAATAAGAGAATAAATTAAAAACAGGTATGAAATACTATATGACAGTAAAACAAGGATAAAGTTTAAAAGGGTGATTTGTAAAATATCCATAAAGAAAAAGTAAATCTGTTTACAGTTCGGTTTCATATGGGTGTTGAGAGATGTATCCATAGATCTCTGATGTTGCTCTCAAAGTGCACCAGATTGATGCATTCAACTTCAATATTTAAAAAAAATCTTCCATGGGGAGCATGCCCCCGGTCCCCCCAACAGTATGTGAGGTCCAAACACCACCTATAAAAATAGCACTTTACCCCTGCTTACACCTATATGCCGTGAGTTGATTATCAAGCCTTCATTGTAACTGTCAGTGTCACACTGTGTATTTGCGTGGGGATTGTTGCAGAAGAAAATTCCACTGTAGCGACCGGTAGATTAATGGGAAACCCTAAATGTTTGAGCACCCCCTATAAAACGTCAAGCTACCCCACAGCACCCCCAAAAGAAATCTCTGGCGCCGCCACTGAGCCTGCAACCCCATTTTGAAGAAATGTGCAGTGCAAAACAAGCTTATTGCAGCCACTAATGCTAACACACACTTTTTTGCCAAATATCAGCATTTTCTTTGCTAAGGAGCAAAGTATTATAACTTATTGTTCTAGCAAAGGGATTACACAATTGTATTGTGTATTTATTTTTTGGAGCACACAAACGTATGGAGCATTGTTTTATTATCACTGTTCTAGCAAAGTGACATGCAGCGTTTCATTAGCTTCTCTGGATCTCCAAAACGAGATCTTGTCTGAGGATGAAGTTCTGACAGACCTGATGCAACCTCTTGTACTGTCTTGTGAACAGTCTCTTTAAAGACACCTCCCAACATCTGGAGCTGCAGTTGCAGTCGGCCTAGGTCAAACCCAGTGGGTAATTTCAAAGCCTCTGCGTCCAGTACCACAACCGGCTTTCCGTTTGCTGCGTCAATTGCGATCTTCTCCCTGAATGCCTCTACTCTCATCCCATCCTGGTCAAATCTCCTGCTGAGTTCAGAGTGAACCAGATCCACAGCCTCGCAAAAATGCAGTCCTCCATCTGACATCATACGTTGCCTGTTGCAGAGATTCAGCCTTTCTGGTTTGACGATACCGGGCAGGTGTTTTGCTTACCCTGTATTCATTTTCGTCAGGCATCTTTAGGCCGTTCCGGGTAGCACTCTCTTTCACTTCGTTGATCATACCGGCCACACCATCAACTTGCAGGGCACTAACGCGGTCCATCAAAAGGTTAACACACTCAATGGCACAGAGTGCACTTGCCTTTTTGCTCTGCAGGGTTTTCGCGACAGCCTCACAAGGGCCAAACCCAGATAGCAAAAAGTCGTTGAATCAACATTGAGATATGGTCACGCTGAAGATTGAAATCAACATTGATGTCAGACATTGAAAGAACAGTGAATGTGCTCGCTATGCTCAGCATTGAAAGAACATTTGTCACAATCTGTCTGTGTTGTGTTTTGTCTTGTTTAGATTTGTCTTTGGTTTCCTGTCTGTGTGTTCCCTCCTACCTGATTTCCTGATTGTGTTCACCTGGTGCCTGTGTTTTCTCCTCCCTCCTCACCTGTCTCTTGTTTCTTTGATTAGTCCTGTGTGCATTTAGGTTAGTTTTTTCCTGTTAGTCTTTGTGAGATCCTTCTTTGTTTTTGACTTTGTTCACGGGGTAGAGCTCTGTATTTTTCACTTGTAGCCTTGGAATAAAGGTATTTTTCCTGTAAAACCTGCATTTGGGTCCTGCCTGCTGCGCTCAATCATGACAACATTGAATGTTCAATCAATCCCAACGATGAATCAGCCTTGATTCAATTAATATATGATCAACATTGAAAGAATGTAGAATTGCAACAACATTGATTCAACTATATTATGCGTTGCATTATACATTGAAACAATGTTATTATCAGATAGCAAAAAGCCTTTGAATCAACATTGAGATATTGTTGATTCTCACACACACACACACACACACACACACACACACACACACACACACACACACACACACACACACACACACACACACACACACACACACACGTACGTTATCGTTTCTGCTTCTGCTTTTATCCATCAGGTCAAAAAAGGATTCACACACCTGACATCATTGTGATAAATCAGGCCTCAGCCTCTTCAGCACATCACAATCAAAGAATCTAGGAAAAGAGCAGGTTTTACATGAGCACTAACCTCAATTGTGTAGCTCTTGTATCCTCTCTTGCACTTTATATGTCGTTGCTGCTATATTGTATTACCATGTCATAAATACTTGTGTATGCTGCTCTTGCTCTCTTGCACTTTTTGCATATGTATGTATTTTGTTTTTGCTTTGTTTATAACATGTAATTTTCTTAAATGTTTTAGGTGAGGGGATGGCAATTAGCTCAAAGCTAAATCTGGCACTGTTACGCTTGATACATTTTAATGTTTTAAGTGTTCATTACTGTGCATTGTCCCTGCCAAATAAACGATTAAATGAAATGCACTAGAACAGGTGGAACATAGGTTAAAGTCATGTCTGGCTTCCCCATTAACATTCACAGCAAAAGCTTTGTTTTCCGAGACCTTATGCACTGCGAGCATCGAGAGCCAAGCTCGTAAAAGATAGTCTGAATGGCTTCAAAGGTACTGTATACCTCATCTCCTTTGGATAATCAATGTTCATTGCATAAAGTAGGCCAAAGAGGTATGCAAAGGGAGTAGAGAGGTCTGGCAGGTCATGCAGTACAATGGTCCCTTCCCACACAACAGCCACGTCTCGCACATTTGGTGATATGGCATCATCATCATCTTCAATGACGATGAGAATGGCCACAGACACACCTCTGAGCAATCGTTCTTCATGGTCAGTGTCCTGAAGAAAAGTCAAATATGCATGAATGAATGCTATGGAAAACTAAACGAAAAAATACATATCCACTGATTCTAACTTTAGCACCAAGCTACTGAGTCTTAGCATTCAGCTTGTGGAAGTTATAATTGCAACTCAACAGCACGGCTGCTATCACCAACCAACCTTGTTGTGCCGAGTTCTATAAAGAAGTATTTTCTGACAAAGAACAACAGACAACAATGGCCAGCTGTATCGGGTTGGCTGTTATATTTATTTTTAATTTTGGGTGAACTCATCGCGCTCGGGTTCATGAGGTGAAAACATCTCTGGGCTCAAAATTAAATCTTACACAAAGTGTATTATGCATAAAATGATTAGCATAAGCTATGAGGTCATAACATGTTTAAGCTACATTAAGCAATATTACTTGTATTGTGTAAGTTTATTTCCTACAGTTAGTATTACTTACCAAACACTCCAGAAGAAACTCGCCGAATTGACATGAAAGCACTAATAAATGTAGTTTCATCCACTTGAGTTTACAACTAAAGAAATAATCGATTTGTTTTTATATCACATCCTACGGGAGGAAATTCAGCAGCTCTCACTACCGATTTGTAATCCTAATTTAATCATCATCTTCACCACGATCATTTATGTTTATGTTCGCCGAATTGACATGAAAGCACTGACAAATATGAATATACTGTAGTCAACTTCATTAAAACGTTATTAACGTTCCTAAACTCAGTAATTCACCATTTCTACGCATGACAACACACTTTGTCAGTGTTTGGCTCTCTCGCCGCACAGTGAAGCTTTCCCGCATTGACGTCACTTCCGGCTTCCCCCAAAACTTCAAAATGAGTCGAAGGAATTTCCCCGCAATGTTCGAAATTATTGATATTTATCGGAACGGTATCGCATCTTCTTTTTTAGACTGACGGTTCGAGATGACTAGTAGCCCAATATTTCATTGCACAACAGTTGTTGGGATGCCGTCACAGGCTCTTTAACACTGCATTGCGTGGTGGAGTCACGCACTCTGCTACATTTACGTGTTTGCACCACGCAAACAACCCCAATGTAAAGTGAATGAGGCTCCTTTGTCGTGGTGCACACTAGGGGTTTCACCAACTAATCGACTAGTCGACTACCTTTACCACTAGTCAGCGCTGTAGGCCCTAGTCAACTAGTCGTGAAAAAAATGGAGGTAAACGAGGTGCTGCAAAATGCTACAAAACACGTCCGACATTCTTATGTATGGCAG
The DNA here is from genome assembly GCF_949606895.1 of Notothenia rossii. Lineage (NCBI taxonomy): Eukaryota > Metazoa > Chordata > Actinopteri > Perciformes > Nototheniidae > Notothenia > Notothenia rossii. Next base: position 46,522,779 of record NC_136905.1, on the reverse strand, counting down.
TACTTCAACGAAGATGTAACCAACTCCACAGTGAAGTGTCAGTTGTGTACATCTGTACTGAAGTACAATACAAATGCATCTGCTATGCGCAACCATCTGAAGATGAAACACCTGCTGCCGACAGCTAGCACTAGCAGTAATGCTAGCACCAGTGAGCAACGGACCGGCGTCAGCACTGAACAGAGGCAGACGAACAGCAAGAAAACACGGGTCAACAGTGATGCGGATGATGAGCTACGGGATTACTGCCAGCGGACACCGCATATCCCCACAATGGATAATCCACTGGAGTGGTGGGCAGAAAACGTGCACCGCTTCCCCCGCTTTCGAGGAGCTACCTGGCTATTCCAGCCACAAGCACCCCGAGTGAGAGGGTTTTTTCCCTGGCAGGCAACACTGTCACCCGAAAGCGGTCAAGCCTCCTTCCCTCACATGTCGATGCGTTGGTGTTCAAACCAAAAATATGGAAAGGTGGACGTTATCGTGGAGGACAGCGAATAAAGTGTTGCGCAATGCGCTGTTGCGCACTGGATTTACGTGGCATGTATGTAAACAAGAGTTTTTTGCTGTCGATTTTGGTGAGTCCAGTTACTGTTTGTTATTTACTCAGCCATGTAACACAAATTAAAATGCAGTGTTTAATGTTACTGTATGAGTTCCAATAGAAAATAAAGTTGTAAACCTAAGCTGGTGTGGGTGTGCCTTTGTGTGTGGGTGTGTGTGCTTCTCTCTCCCTGATTGTATCCAGGTGCAGCCTCTCTCCAGGTGCTCCCAATCTGATCAGCGCCTCCATAAAGGGTCTAAGTAGGCTGCAGTGGCTCTCTCTCTGCCCGGGGGAACGTAGGAGGAAGAGCAGCCCGGAACAGCTATCCTCCTGCATAGAGCTTGTTAACCCTGTTTGGTGGTCGGTTGTTTTGGGGAGTGTGAATAAACTCCTCTTTTTTCCGTACTCACGTCGTCGTCTCATCGCTGCGTTTGTTATGGCTGAGAGCCAAGCCGTGACAGCTGGGGGCTCGTCCAAACCGGTAAGATAAGCTTGGGTGCGTGTGAGTTCGTTCGTTATTTTGTGTGGGGTTTCTCCTGATAGGTGGTAGCGACGGTTCCCTTGGGACCGTTGTGCGGGGTGTTAATGTTGTGGTGAAAGTGGCTGAAGCTTCGGTTTGGGGGCATGGCCGTGGTCGTAGTATTTTTGCTAGCTTGCTAGTCGCTTTGCTCGGCCAGCGGTCTTTAGTGCATAAGTACCCGCCGCAAGTAACCACATGAAGACCAGGGAGGAGATTAGTTAGCGGGTGTCGTAGTTAGTGGGGAAACTCCAATCAGTTTTGTTTTTTTTCTCTTTTCTCTCTTTTGTCTCACTGTAAACTCGGTGTTGCGTTGTAGTATGGCGGAGGTAGACGCGTTTATCAGTGCTCCCTCTCAGGAAGCCCTTGAAAATTTCTCAATGGAGCAGCTGCCCGTTATTGCGGAACATTTCTCGGTGGAAATCGTTGGCGATAAGAGGGTAAAAAGCACTATAAAAACCTCTATTGTGTCAGTATTACGTGAAACTGGTGTGCTTCCGGGTGCTTCCGGAAGTTAAGGAGGGGGTGTTAAAACCTCTGTTGCAGGCTAGTTTACTGTCCTTTGAGCAGCAGAAGGAGATGTTGTTGTTGCAGCTGAGTCATGACAAAATGAGGTATGAGATGGAGTTTGAAAAGGAGATTGCAGTGGAGAGGATGCGGCAGGAGACTGAGAAAGCCAAACTTGATATGGAAGGACAGCGTCTTTCCATAGGCAGAGGTAGTGCGGTGTTGGGTGAGCGGCACGGTGAACAGGTGCCCAGGTCTCCTCAGCGGTTCGATGCTAACAACTTGCGCTTGTTGCCGCAATTTAATGAAAGTGATCCTGACACTTTTTTTTTGCTTTTTGAACGGGTGGCTAAAGCTAGGGATTGGCCGGATGCAGACTGTGCCCTGATGCTTCAGTGTGTACTCACAGGAAGAGCACAGTCCGCATATTCCGCGTTGTGTTCGGAGGATAGCTCTAGCTATGTTAAAATAAAATGGGCGGTGCTTAGAGCTTATGAACTTGTTCCAGAGGCTTATCGACAGCGTTTTAGGTCCTTGGAGAAAAAACAGGGTCAGACTTATGTGGAAATGGCGAGGGATTTGTCTGTTCATTTTAAACGTTGGTTAGCTGCTATGGACATCACTTCCTTTGACAAATTGGGTGAACTCATGATTTTGGAACAGTTCAAAAACATCCTTCCTGACAGCATTGCAACCTATATAATAGAACACAGGGTAACTTCGGCATCCGAGGCTGCAGTAGCAGCGGATGAGTTTGTGTTACTGCATAAGGGCAGGTTCGGAGGGCGTGCTGGAGATCTACCTGTGTTTGGGGGAAGTGGAAGGTCTGTTGATGTTGGGTCATTGGGGATGGATCTAAAGAAAGTGGCTTGGGAGAAATCTGAGGATAGTTGTAACTATTGTCGTGAGAAAGGCCATTGGAAACCAGACTGTCCGGTGCTTAGAGCAAAATCCAAGGGAGGAAGATTTGTGGGTAAACCGGTTGCGTTTGCTGCTCCTGTGAGTAGCTGCTGTGTTGACGAGGTGCTTACGGACCACTTATGTGGACCTGAGGTTCTGGCGTCCTATGCTCCTTTTATAAGAGACGGCTTGGTGTCATTGGTGGGTAGCAATGTCAAAGTTCCAATTAAAATTTTGAGGGATACAGGTGCATTTGACTCCTTTATTGTTGACTCGGTTCTGCCTTTGTCTGAGGAAAGTGACACTGGTGACACGGTTCAGACTCGGGGGATGGAATTAACGGTTTTTCCTGTTCCTGTCCATAGGATGTATCTCGACTGTGACCTTGTTAAAGGGGATGTAGCTATTGGGGTACGTCCAGCTTTTCCAATCGAGGGGATACATTTCATTCTGGGTAACGATTTGGCAGGTGGTAAAGTCTGGGCTGATGGCCCTTCTGTGTTGTTAGTCACTGGTGGTCTGATTGAGTCAGCATCTGAGAAGCGCTCTACAGTGGTGCCAGACGTTACGGCCGCGTGTGTGATCACAAGGGCTAGGGCCAAAAGGGATCAGGACTTGCTATCACATGGGAAGTCAACTGACACAGTGGAGGTTCCATCTTTGTCTGAGTTTTCGGTGTTACTTACACACCATGAGGTGGGAGAGGAGCAACGTCAGGATGCTTCGCTGAAAGGCCTTTTTGACTGTGCTGTGCCAGTGGCAGAGAGGGAAAACGCTTCAAGTGGATACATGTTGCGTAATGACTTGTTGTTTAGGAGATGGAGGGCTGTTGATGGTGCAGGGACTGAGGTTTTCCAGCTGGTGGTGCCAACTAAGCTTCGTCCTCTTGTCCTGAAAGTCGCACATGATGAGTGTGGACATTTTGGGGTTCGGAAAACATATTGGAACATCCTGAAACACTACTTCTGGCCACGTCTTAAGACAGATGTGTCGCAGTATATTAGAACATGTCATGTGTGTCAGCTGACAGGGAAACCGAACCAGAAGATCAAACCAGCACCACTACAGCCGATACAAGTGGTAAGTGAACCATTTACACATCTCATTGTGGATTGTGTGGGCCCTTTACCATGTTCAAAGTCTGGTTGCAAATATCTGCTGACTGTGATGTGTCAAACCACTAGGTATCCAGCGGCTTATCCTTTGAGGTCGATTACAACTAAGGCGGTGGTTAGGGCGTTGTTGCATTTTATCTCAATATTTGGTATTCCTAAGGTCGTTCAGAGTGATCAAGGCTCCTATTTTTCGTCTCACATGTTTGCTCAGGTGTTGAAGCTTTTGAAGATTAAGAAGAACCAGTCAACAGCTTACCACGCCCAAAGTCAGGGTGCTTTGGAAAGGTTTCACCAGACATTGAAATCCTTGTTACGTGCTTACTGTACTGAGCTAGATGGAGACTGGGAGGAAGGTCTTCCTTGGTTGATGTTGGCTGCAAGGGAGGCGGTACATGAAGGTACGGGGTTTAGCCCTAATGAGTTGGTTTTCGGACATGCTGTACGGGGCCCCTTGGCAGTGCTGAAAGAGGGTTGTGTGGACACTGAGCCACCACGGAGCTTGGTGCAATCGGCGCAATCGGCTGGATGCAGAGATTAATTACATGTTGGAGAACAAAATTGCTGTCCCATCAGCATCTAGTTGGGCGTCTCCATGTATTTTGGTGCCAAAGCAGGATGGGACACCTAGATTCTGTACTGATCTAAGAAAAGTGAATGCGGTGACAAAATCTGACTCTTTTCCTTTGCCACGGATGGATGACTGTATAGATCAGGTGGGGTCCGCAAAGTATGTTAGCAAATTTGATTTGCTTAAAGGTTATTGGCAGATCCCCTTGTCCAAGCGGGCACAGGAAATAGCAGCATTTATCACACCATCTGGACTTTATTCATATAAGGTAATGCCGTTTGGGTTAAAAAATGCTCCTGCTACATTCCAACGTTTGATGAATCGCGTGGTGTCAGGTTTAGAGGGTTGTACGGTGTATCTAGACGATTTGGTAATTTGCAGTGACACTTGGACTGCTCATGTTCAGCGCATCGAGAGGTTGTTTGAACGGTTGATGGAGGCACATCTGACTATTAATTTGGCCAAATGTGCCTTTGCAAAGGCAACAGTGACATATCTTGGCCATGTGGTGGGTCAGGGTTGTGTGGCTCCAGTTCTGGCCAAGGTCAGAGCAATATCTGAATACCCACAACCCACAACCAAAAAGGAACTCCAGAGATTTTTGGGTATGGTGGGTTACTACAGGAGGTTCTGTGAACATTTTTCCACTACAGTGTTTCCTTTGACTGAACTTCTTAGAGCTAAGGTAAAATATACTTGGTCGGTCGACTGTCAGAGAGCGTTTGATAGGGTTAAGTCTCTGTTGTGTTCCTCTCAGGCGTTAGCGGCTCCATGTTTTGATCGTCCTTTTAGTCTCCAAGTAGATGCAAGCCAGGTGGGAGTCGGTGCGGTTCTGCTCCAGCTTGACAAGGGGGGGGTGGAGAGACCCGTCAGTTTCTTTTCAAAGAAACTTAACAGTTACCAAAGGAATTATTCGGTGATTGAGAAGGAAGCGTTAGCACTCATTTGGGCGTTGCAGCATTTCACTGTATATGTGGGAGCAGGAGGACCAATTTTGGTTTACACAGATCACAATCCCCTGACCTTTTTGCATTCAATGAAGTGTCCTAACCAAAGACTGACGAGGTGGTCTTTGTTTCTTCAGGCTTACAACCTTGATGTTAGGCACATTAGGGGGTCTGACAATGTTATTGCTGACGCGCTGTCACGAGCCCCATGGCACTAAGTATGGTTAGGTCTTACCTTAATGTATATATATTGACTGTCATACTGTGATAAATCTTTCTTGCTCTGCCCATTCTTTTTAAATAGTGCTTCTCAGATACTGGTGTTGCTAAAGGTGTGGCTGGGCGTTGAAGGAGAGGATTGCTGTGTGAAGGTGGTGTTTTTTTTTGTTGTTTTTTCCATTAGGGACCTGGGGGAGTTCCATATGTGGGGTTTTGTTTTCCATGACCTTTTGCTTTGGTTTGGGATGGGGTTGGTTGGTGGTGCCGGTGGCCCTGCGGACACCGACTTTAAGGGGGGGGGGTGTGACGACCCCTGCTTCACTGCCTATGCTGGTGTGGGTGTGCCTTTGTGTGTGGGTGTGTGTGCTTCTCTCTCCCTGATTGTATCCAGGTGCAGCCTCTCTCCAGGTGCTCCCAATCTGATCAGCGCCTCCATAAAGGGTCTAAGTAGGCTGCAGTGGCTCTCTCTCTGCCCGGGGGAACGTAGGAGGAAGAGCAGCCCGGAACAGCTATCCTCCTGCATAGAGCTTGTTAACCCTGTTTGGTGGTCGGTTGTTTTGGGGAGTGTGAATAAACTCCTCTTTTTTCCATACTCACGTCGTCGTCTCATCGCTGCGTTTGTTATGGCTGAGAGCCAAGCCGTGACAGGCGACTAGTAAATATTGGTAGTTGTGAAACCCCTAGTGCACACAAACATTTCTACAACGTCCCGCATTGAGCTTTTATTCTATAAAACGTTTTTAAAATCTACTTTATAGCTTGTAGTAACTCACGGGAGGCTTCTTTTATTTTATTTGTATTCATAATCATTTTTATTTTTAGTCAGAATGTAAAAATTACATTAGTTATGCATTTTTGTTCTCAAAAAACAGTGCATTGTGTGTATTTTTATTAAATTAGTTAGTTTTTAAGGAAGGCCAGAGCTTCAGCTGTGTCAAATAGATTGTTCCCTTTAGTTAACGTTATTTAAAAGATAATTATATTCCTATTTGATCATGTCCCCTTTATTGTATTACGAGCGTCCATTCCCATTGGATAACGGAGGATTTTACACCCGGAAGTAAGTATTCTCCTTACTGTCAATTGATTTTACAGTGATATCTGCACTACTCATCAATTCAAAAACACCAAATTATCCTTGTTAATTACACAACATTGATTGGTTTAAATTGTGCACAATACTTTTGTATTTTTCCCCTTCGATTCGGAGAAACAAATATTTTTTCGGAGTTTTTGGACTACCCAGAATCCTCAGCTATCGTTTGGGACTACACCATGTGCTTAGCTTGGCAAACCCCGTGATCAGTACTCAAGCTCTGTGATTGGTTGACCTCCAACTGCATTCCATATGAAAAAAAACGTTTCGTAAAAGATAAAATCATACTTTATTCAGCAGTGCTCTTTGAAAGTCATCACATGAATGCATTGTAATAAATGGTTTGGCTGCATTAAATATTACACATCTGTCGTAGTTCTTTATTTATCTACAGAGATCTGGCATCAGAATAGACCGGAAACTATTCTTTTACCGTTCTGTTTTAATTTCACAATAAATCTGGGTCATGTTAAGACCATCTTTTCTGTGTTGCTGTGGGTTTTTCCATCGCTTTTGTGTTACAAATATCAAAACAATAAGAGAATATACCCGTCGTAAACTAAACCGGAAACAGCAGTATATTTTATTTAGTTAACACTGTAAACTTGACAGCTTTTTAACCCAAACCACCTACTGCTTAAAGCACGTTATTAGAGTAATGCAATGCAGGTACAGTAGATTGTGTTGCTTTTTAATGACTGTTTAAAATGCCTTTTTCTTAATGTCTTTCATTTTTGTAAAGCACTTTTGAATGTGTTATATTTTATGAAAACATTTAAATATTAAGAGTACATACAAAATAAGAGGAAAGTAGAAGGTCAATGATAGAAATATAGAATATAAAATATCAAGAAGATATTGTAAGTGATCTCTACAATAAAACCGTTTAGTGCCTGTTATGAGGATGTGCAAAACAGACAAACTAATAAGGCTTTATTTAAACATTAAAGAATACTTTAGGTTAAGTTCTTCTTTTAAATAAGCAAAAAGCTTTGGGGGTATCTATCTACAGATAAATATTAAGCCTGACAAAGTACTTAACGTCTAATGTATTGCATGGTTCGTTTTGGAACTTGACAATCAACTTTCCTGCCATGTTAACTCTGTTGAAGCACTTATTTTAACCAATATTATACATATTTATTATACTCTTATAAGATATATGTAGATAGAATAATCAATCTGCAGAATACGACAGTGTAATGGTGGAGGCATACACACATATTGATAGATGTCTTGTAATTCACTGTTGAGGAACCTGTGACCCAAGTTTTTCATTCATTGCATAACTACACCGTAGTTGTGTATATGATATGTCAATAAACCTTAGACAATCTTGAAATCTTGAAAGGGACGTACAAAATAGCAATTATATACAGTCTTTAATGAATGATTAGAGAATAATGAGTAATTAATATACTTTATAGAGAGCTACAGATAAATATTTAGTCTTCTCAAGCACCAACTATCAAATATCTCGCCTGATTGTTGGCACTTGACAATCACCGTCACTGAATTTTACTCAGGTGTAACTAAAGTCTGATTTAAGGGTTGTTTATATTTCACATCATTAATTAGAATCTGTAAAGTAACTAAAATAAATGTAGTGGAGTAAAAATACCAGGTCAACCTTAAAGAAAGCCCTCAGGATTATAAAAGTCCCCCATCACCCCAGCCACAAACTCTGTTTTGAATAGTGTGCGTCGATTGGTTTCATTCCATTTCAAAGTGCTTTTTGACCACTCCAACATCCAATCACAGAGCTTGAGGACTGATCATGGGGGTTTGTCAAGCTAAGCACATGGTGTAGTCCCAAACGATAGCTGAGGATTCTGGGTAGTGTAGTGTCTTCTGCCATCCAAAAAAAACAACTAATTTAATAAAAATCACAGTTGTATTACACACAATGCACTGTTTTTGGAGAACAAAAATGTGTAACTAATGTAATTTTTACATTCTGACGAAAAATAAGAATGATTATGAATACAAATAAAATAAAAGAAGCCTCCCGTGAATTACTACAAGCTATAAAGTAGATTTAAAAAACGTTTTATAGAATAAAAGCTCACTGCGGGACGTTGTAGAAATGCGTGTGTGCACCACGACAAAGGAGCTTCATTCACTTTACATTGGGTTTTTTTGCGTGGTGCCGACACGTAAATGTAGCAGAGTGCGTGACTCCACCACGCACTGCGGTGTTAAGGAGTCGTGGTGGAGTCACGCATTCTGGTGAGACCAGGTTGAACTTGAAACGTGTGTTTTGCTCCGCTCACCGGTCCGATACAGCGGCTGAGCTTCAGGTGATCACGGAGCTGCGTGACCTAAACAATAAGTGTTGCTTGGCAACGGGGTGTAGCGGCAAAGTATATATTTTTTCTCTCTCTTAATTCCCCGTGCCCCAAAATTTACTCGATTCACTTGATTAATATACCCATTTTAGGAAAAGTCACGAAGTTTGAGATGTTTTTTACCCTCAACCAAACAGCAAGACCTGTAACACAACAATGTCAGAGTCACCGGCGGCCGGCTACCCCAATAAACAGACGTTACTAACCGCTTAACAACAATGTCCAACAGTATAACCCAGCCTGAAACACACACACACCCGCAGCCTGACTGGGAGTTTGTGTGTGTGCCCAGGCTGAGTTCCGCGGTGTCTCGCTGTCTCGCCGACTCCACACCAGTGAGCCGACTCACAGTGTCCCACTCCAAACATAGATAGAACAATGTGCACCAAATAGATGGTGATGTGTTTCACACTTTACAATAAGTCTCCCTTTTACCAATATTAAATGGTAGTAACTCATTAATAAATGGTCATAAGAGATGCCAAGAAACATCAATATGGATGGCGGGAGAATCAACTCAGTGAACAACAGATACCAAGGATGCTGGCTGATGAAGAAGATGAAGTAAGATAAGTAGCCAATATAAGGCTTAGCAGTACAGATGAATGTGGGCTCACTATTTGGCAAGCAACCGGTCACAGTTGCCCTGTTTCTCATGTCTTATAAAAGCTTATTAATGATTTATAAAGTTTTCACAACCTAATTAATCAAATTAGTTACAAACTATTCGTAAACCCTTTATAAGGGTAGTCTTATTGTAAAGAGATACCATTACATGTATACAGTCAGTAAGACATTGGGGAATGTTTGAGTGACAGTCAGTAAGCTCTGCTTCTACACAGTGCTGCTCATCTAAAAAATAATAAGAGACTTCCAAACATGGTTGATAGCAAGCTGTCAGTACCCACGGATAGATTAAGCATATGTAAGGCCCTTATTATGTAGTCATCGGCTTCCAGAAGATGAAGAATGGCACCAATAAAAAAGCACCTTTGTACATGGCAGTCACTGTGTGTGTTGGTGATGGCACAACCAGAGATAGAAGAGGGATAAGGAGACCAGAGAGCAGCAGTACATATTTGCATAGATCCATTCATAAGGTCAACAAAGTAGCAAGCGACTCAATTTGAACTGAGTATTACTAAAACGGTTGATATAAAAGATTGATTTTGGAATAATAAAGGATGGGTGAATTTTAAAGTACACAGCAGAAAGGGATAGTACAACCGACGTTGACAAGCGAAGGAATAGGGAGCGTCTGTTTATTGATACAACGACCTGTCCTTATCGCATCACAATCAATATTATATAGCTTAAGCTACATCCCAGAGTAGGTAGACAGGTGCACTTTATTTTCTGAACCCTCTTTGTCCACCACTCACTTAGCCTGCAGGCCTCATTGCTCTAATTGACCTGTTAGCTGTTCTGTCAGCATCGAATCACCGGCCACAGAGGTAACATACTAAATGGCCACTCGGAAATTATGCGGTCAACTTATCGATGTGGAAGCCAGATAGCAGCCTTATCATTATCTTATCACAGGCATCTGCTGCTCTGCTGACAATCAGCTAATTTTTATGTCCCCAACCGCTGCTCTTTGAAAGGTCGACAGCTATCATACCATAAGCTGATGAGGTAACCCTCCAATCATTTGAGAGGAAATGAATTACATCCATCCAAACACACATAGTATAGAATATTACAAATACATATCGTCTACTGATGAGCAGATGTGCACATGCAAACACATTAAAGTACATAAGCTCTTTGGGTCAGGTGAGTGGAGCAGTATAGGAAGAGTCAACAGACTGAAAACAGTGAAGGTAAATGGCTGGCTCCAGTCTGCTTGGACGTTATAAACTTGAGCAACATAACATTAAAGTATACACATAGAGCAATTATCCAGAAGGAAGTAGACATATGCATTATATCTCTATTGACACAGTGCAGTAGGTGAAATACAGGGTTCTTTCTGTGCAGTCACGTTTGTAGTTTCATTTAAGTATAATATGTATTAACAACTTTTGGTTTCCATGGATTTTTTTCTAAATTAGAAAGTTTGAAAATCTTTGTTTTTTAACTATTTTCTTAATCAGCTCTTTTCTCCTCTTACATATAAATAAACAAATGTAAATACTGCTGGATATTAATCACAACTTAGATGCTGTTTGATAGTTATTGGAAAATTTCCATTGAACAAAACAGGGACAGCATAAGATAATTGTTGCGTATCAATAAAGCGTATGTGGATTTAGCAGTGGTGGAAGAAGTACTAACTGTAAGCAATACTTAATTGTATAATTACTTTGTTAAAAGTAAAGGTCATTAATTTGTTCCAAGAGGTTAAATTGACATCATTATAGCAAAGAGAAAATAATTATAAACACAAGATAAAAATAATTTTTAGTTAGTTGGCATGCATACATACAAATATAAAATAAAATAATAATTACACATTCCAAGTGTAAATAGCAGCATTATAAAACATTTAGAGAAACAAATCAAAATAAATCAAGTAATTCTAAATCTAACTTAAGTGCATTTACAAAAGTGTTAGCATCGAAAAATACCTGAGCATCAAAATTAAAATAGTTTTGTTAAGTGGAATGGCCTTTTCAGAACCGTATAAAATTACAGGATGATAATTTTGATGCGTTATTGTCTATAATTCTGGTAAATGTCTAGGTGATTTGAATAACTTTGTATATTGCTGCAGGATATTGTAACCAAAAATAACATGACACGTTTTTTATTAGTTGATTTATAGTTTAATAGTACTTAGAAATTATTTATCTAATATATCATATTCCAATGACTTGTCGACTCTTATTGCACTATTTCACTTTTTTACTATTTTTCTTTTTGTATTTACTTGCACTATTTCTTTCTGTTTTATTGTGTTGCACTATTGGAGGAGCCTGTGACCTAAGATTTTCATCGTCATAACTATGTATTAGCTAGAAATCCGATTATGTAAAGTAACTTAAGCTGTACTGTAAAATAAATGTAGTAAAGTAAAAAAGTGCAATATTGGCTTCTAAAATGTAGTGGAGAAAAAGTAAAAAGTACCATAAAATGTACGCCCAGGAATATTAAGAAGAAGAAGATGAAAATCTATTCATCGCCCTTGGGGGAAATTCAGAGTCCTGCCTCTTTTAGCGCTACTCTAATGACACTAATAAAGCAATAGACTGAAGTGAAGTCCATTAATCAGGAAGCATGACTTTAAGAGATGTTCAAAGTCACTGCAAGAAATCAATAGACAGTAGCTCTTATAACGCCTCACCAGTTCATGTTTATATCTTGTTTTGCCTTTTTGCTAATTAGAGGGCGCCACTGGGGCGGTTTCTCCTATAGACACTTCAACATTAAAGACTGATATGCAATAGATAACACTAAGAACATGGGACGATAAGTCTATTCAATCCACCATATGCATTTTCTTTTGTTGGTAAAAAAACGAAATGCTCTCTGTCTTGAACTCTTTTTGTCACATTGAAATGCCATCTCATTGGGCCGACAGCCCGGCCCAGCTGATAACACTGACAACAGCAACACCCACATATTGCCTCATATTGCTTCTGAACCTGCAGATACAGGGAATTATTATCTGAATGAACTCTGGATGAGGACAGCTAAAGAAGATGCGATAAAATTCAAAGATATGATGAGAAACTACTATGCTGACTGTGCTGTCCACAATTAAAATGCTCAGGACCTTTTCAATGCTCAAGTTGAATTGCATTTGCTCCCAGCTGGAAGACATAAAATGCTGCTCTCCTATTTCTGTGCATTTGCAATACTATGTGTTTTGAAAACTATTTGTTCAACCGCAAGAATTCCAGGGTTGCTTGAGGTCAATAAAATGTTCTGTGCATGACCTTTTCACATATTGTAACAATTTTCATCGCAAACCCAGATGCCGTTCTTTTTTTATTAAAGGTGAAATGTCATGCTTTTCCGGTTATTACCCGTCCCCTTGTGTGTTATGAAGGTTTTTCTGCATGTAAACGGTGTGCAGAGTCAAAACCCTTAAAGTACACCCTGTAGCGAGTAAAACTCTAACACAGAAAATACCTCCCCAAAACGCCTCGTTGGTGAAACGTCATCATCCTAAATGGGCCAATCCGTGGAGCCGTTACGTTACGTCCGCAGAGCCGTTACGTTACGTCCGCGGAGCCGTTACGTTAAGCCCCCGCTGATTGGTCCAAATTGACCAATCCACCCACACACTCAGTGCAGGCAGCTCTGCTGATTTCTGCTCCCTGGCTGCAGGCTGATAACAGACAGTTGGGATCGCGGCGAAATTCTCTCTGCAGACTCATTCTCATAGCGTTTATCAACCTATACACTTTTTTCTTTCTCAATATCAAGCCACACTTATTGTTTTTATTTCGGCTGTGAGTTTGGCTGTGTTCAGGTTAAGTTTGGCTGTGTTTGGCTGTGTATCGCTAAACAAAGAAATCACACCTCCACGGAGCTCAGCGCGATTCACAACGTACGACCAATAAGAGCACACTGGGCTCACAGGGGGGGGAGCTGCAGCGAGCCGTTTAGTGGAGAAAGTGAATACTGCTGAATACACATATTTTACAGAGATGCTGTATGCGAAACCAATGTGAGTTTGGAAAATTGCACAGTATTTTTCTATTTTAGTATACCTCAACAATGTTGTTATGATCAGTGGAAATGGCCATGACACCTCTCCTTTAAACCAGATTAATTTTCCACTCATGAGCCATTCTTGCTTCAACTATGACAGGTTGAAGTGTGTCCAGCTGGATTAGTCCGGGCATTTCAGTATGGTGTTTTGAGCCTTATACAGGGACTGACACAGAATCCCGTTGACAAAGGTGCATGTATAAAATAGAAATACTCAAAATGTATCCAACTTTGTGTCCATTACAATATTTCCTGTTTTATGCAACTTTAAAAGAAACACATTTCAGCCTGCTTAATGATGTTTGGAGCTTTGGAAAATCATTCTCAAAGAGCAACAAATATAAAGCATCTGCGCTGAATTTGGATCGTGCTCATGCTCTTGGATATACTGTGTTCAGAATGTATATTTTCTCAGCAAATCACACATATGTTTCACAATATCTTTGGCAGTAAAAAAAGATGGGAGGACTGTGGGAGACTTACTATGTTCCTGGTGGGCAAATACAAAAATAAACATTGTGTATTGCATACTGAACACATCATAAGGGTTTAATCCCAGTGCCACTGTCCCTGTTTGTTCTCAATACAAGTATGCAAGTAAGGAGTCCTAAACACGGCCATGATAGGCCGAGCCAAAAAATGGTGTTCTTATTTTTCTGCACCTCAACCTCCTATCAATATATACCTAGGATGAGTTCCAACTACAACAATCTTCCCCCTGCCCGGAACGCATCTTAGGCTTTATTGTGAGCAAAGGTCTGAGGCAGCTGGCACTGAGAGGTTCAGGGCTGAAATAATCTTATCTGCCATCAGCTATAAACATTTGACAGAGAAGGGAGAGAGACAGATGAGGAGAGAGGAAGAGGCAAGGAGAAGGACGAGCAGGGGCAGGGGTGGGTGAGGTTGTGGTGTCGGGGGGGTTCTAAGGGACAGTCTGAAATCCAGTGACAACTGTGCCATGGAAATATATAACAAATTAAAAGTCAGGCCGAGTTGAGGATTTGCTGGTCTCTTCGAAGCCGTAACAAATGAACAGATTACTTTATAACCATGTTTTTGGCTCTCAACTTGCAGGCTGGACTTTTTTTTACGCTCTATGTTCATCATCACCATCAGAAGCTCATTCTCTTGCATGGAAACACAGGTGTTACCACAAATGAACACTATAAAGGCCTCTGAACAGCTTTTATAATTGTACAGCACTACCATTACACTCCTAATAAAAGGAAACAACTCCCAAAACCCATTTCAGTCTCTGTGTGGCTGGATGATGGAGGAATTATATTCCTACCTCTAACTATGTAAAATACGTCCATACTACCTATTAACTTGATCTGTGTCTCCCTCCAGCAAAAAGTCCAAACCCTAACACAAAAGGAGAAGATTATAGAGTCAAAAACGAAACTAATTACTCCGGGTATTTCAACTAGCCAATGCTGCTTAAAATGTAATTACACAGGTGTAGAGCTTTAGCTTAGGCTGGGGTGGCTGCCTATCTCACTGGCAAACAAGTTCCAAGTGTAAAATCTAGCTGCCTCTGAAAATGACTGCAGTAGATAAACTTTGTGGGGGCCTCACGCTATGCTCGACCACTTGAAAGAAGGTTAAAAAGTTGAGGTTTCCTACATTTGATCAAGAAAGTTGTACTTCCTTAACAGATAAAAATGGTTTCAAGACAACATATTATGCTTCAGGTGTATATTAGTATTTCAGGCCTCTACTGGGACATGTTTCCATGCTTTAATATTCAAAAAGCTCTTTATTTTTCTCATACTGCCTGTGGTGCAGCGCCTCTTTTCACCCTCTGTCTGACACCAGAGCCCAGTGTGCTCTGATTGTTTAGCTGTCCGGCTCTGTTTTGATTGGTCAACCTCTTAGAGATGTGTTGAAAATATCCCGCCCCTTAGCCTATCAGTATGTGTTGCCGTGCTAGCCAATAGAAGCAGTGTTCCATAGTGATACCACTTTGTTCCGGAAGTATAAAAAAACAATGGAGTCCAACAGAGGCGTTTCAGGACAACAACCTATAGAACACCCTACAGGCCCAACAAAGCAGAATAGGGCCCTTAAAGGAATAATTTGACATTCATGGAAGTGTATGTTCACTCTTACAACATCCACCTACCAGCACCTCTTAAATTAAAATAAACTGTACTTATCTCGTTGAGGACTTAACTTGAGCAATAAATATGAAAATATCCACATATTTATAGATGCTGTGCACTCTTATGTGTAACAACATATCAGGTCATGCCATCTATCTTTACAGGTGTTTCTATCATTGCTACTTTAAAACAAACACTTCCATTTAAAATCCAATGAAATCCTAACATCTTTAAAACTTTCTTTTAAAACCACAACACAGGTAGCGACATTTTACAAGGACATCTAGTCGTTTAATCACCAATTAACTACTGTAAACTGTTATCTTTGGGTGGATGCACCTTTGAACGCTACACAAAGAGTGGTAAAGCTATAAAATTAGGGTAGCTATTTGACAAAAGGCAGATACCAGGCTGTATAAAGCAGAGGTGAAGGCTGCAAGCTGAGAGCTGATAAGAGTGGCTCATCTTTCCTCAGACCAATAGCAGTTGGAGGAGAATTATTTTTAAAGTTATAGATGGACATCTGCTGTGGTAGCTTTCTTGTTTTCCATCCATAATGTAGTTATGGAACATTGAAAATCAGTGCAATCAGTTATTTGTGCATCCAGTCAAAATATATTTTAAAGAAAAATCCAAAGAATCCGGTGTGGACTAAAGCCTGTTCCACTAGTCATTTTTCTTCGATATCTCAAAAGGGGTGGGGGGAATCCAACAAAAAAGGGAGTTTGGAGTGGAATAATCCTGGTTGATCAATGCCTCCTAGCTAATTTTTTCTAATTCATTTAAAGGTCCCATGTCATGCTTTTCCGGTTATTACCTGTCCCCTTGTGTGTTATGAAGGTTTTTATGCATGTAAAAGAAATGCTCTCCGCGGACCCATTCTCACAGCGTTTATAAACCTTTTTCTTACTCAATATCAAGCCACACTTATTGTTTTTACTTGCTCAGGATTAGGGCTGAACGATTAATCGATTTTAAATCAAAATCGCGATTTTAAATGATGCGATTATCAAATCGCAAAGCCTGCTTTTTTTTTTTTTTCTTCTTGTGTGTCAGTCATCCACACCAATCAGAAGTGCTGTGCTCCATATGTACCAGCCATTGTCAAACAATCAGAAGTGGCCCATGATAGAAGGTGATAGACAGATTGATCCAATCACCTGCCAAATATTTTTGAAAGTGGCTGCCCTTTCCAAATGGCTTCCAATGGAGCTTTCCTAGATGGTTTGGTGAAACAAACCATCTGAGTCAGGTTAGTAATGCTCCATCACATGTTTTACATCTATTACAGGGTGAATCTTAAACTGAAGCTTGACTTTAAAGCAACCCAACGGAACACTGTAAAAATCAACCTATAAGATCTACTCAATAAAATGGGGGTAACAATTTGCACACACTTCTTTTGAGTAGATTTTACCCAATGTTTTTGGGTAAAGGTTACTAATATTTAATATATAAGACTTACTTTAAGAAATTAAGTAAAATCTAGCTCAATTACTTAATAAAACATATTATTTATAAATGAGTAATATTTACTCTCAATCATAGGCAGCTGGGTAAAGATTACTAATATTTTACATATAAGACTCACTTTAAGAAATTAAGTCAAATCTAACTCAATTACATAAAAGGTATTACTTATAAATGAGTAATATTTACTCCTAATAGTAGGCAGCTATTTACTTAAAGGCCATGTAATGCATCTAACACAGGTGTTTTTTAACATGTAGTTTAGATATCACCAGAATAAAAATAAATACAAATGTTTAAAGTTTGGTCATAATTAAATGACATATACGTTAAAAACTGATGTTGGTTCCGAAGTTTGCCGAGTACGCCCCCGATCACTCCCGAACGAGCGGTGACGTCACACGTGGCAAATATTGCCATTTGATCAAATCAGTCCAAATGGCAAGCAACGCGACAACTTCAGACAGCGACAGCGACAGCGATCATTCAAGCTCAGATTCGGTGGATTATCTGGATTCAGTTACAGAAGTAGAGAATGAACCAGCTAGCCTTTCACTTCAAGGCATCTTGCCTTATCAGTACAAGCCTCCTGCCCGGCAATCGAACAACGAGGCAGAAACTTGTGAAAGAGAAGCGGATTCCGCAGCCGGCGAGACTCGAGTCGGCAAAACTGAATGGTAAATTCTGTTTTATTTAATTTGACCTGCACTAAATGTCGATCTTAATTTGTCATCTGTTCCTCACACGTCCTGCAGATATTTTTTTTTTTTTATGTTATGTACAATATTCAGGTGTACATGTCAATGCTGTGAAAGCATGCCCACTGCAGATGAACGTGTATGCTGCAGAGAGATCTGGCAGGTGATGGAACAAATAGACAGTTTGCAACCTACTGACCAGATAGCAGAGTCCTGCATCGGGTCGGGTATCCGCGGGTACCCGACGGGTGACCCGCAAAAAAAGTGATTTGCGGGTGGTATTTTTTCAAACGCTTTTTTCCGGGTTCGCTTCTGGGTAAAACAAAGATGATGCGGGTCGGGTAGCGGGTGTTGCATAATAAATTTATTTAAACAATAATAATTTAGTTTAATGTTTAAATCCTTAGACCTCTCCTCCGCGGGACCGAGCATAATCATAACCTCTGCAGTGCATCTATCTGCTGCTGAGCGCACCACATTCTGAATGGCTGAGGTGAAGCTCTCTATAGCGGAGAATACAGCATTTTCAATAACTCTTCCTCAAGAGCGAAATCCAACGTCTGGGAGGCTTTTGGTGTCATCCTAGATGGAGAAAATAACCAACAACCCAGGCTTTTTGAGCCAAATATGCAACTGCGTGTGTTAATAATTGCACGTTTTCACTGCTTATATATATGCGGGTTCGGGTCGGGTTGCGGATCTTGTGCCGGCGGGTCGGGTTGCGGAACTAATTGGCAATATGTGCGGGTAGCGGGGCGGGTTCGGTATTGCACGTCACGGGTGCGGGGCGGGAGCGGGTCTTGAAAATCAGACCCGTGCAGGACTCTGCCAGATAGAAGACACCGACGAGAAACCAAGGTGCATTATTAGCCACCCAGGCTTTAGAGAAGGCTGTCTCAGTGTTTGGACACTGAAAATAGTGTATCTTCAATACAAACAACAACACAGAGCAGTTGATGGCCCACTACACCAGTAAGTAAATATTGATTGACCCAACTGCCTATTAACTTTGCTTTCATATAATACTTTTAGTCGCTACAGATATGGTACACTTTTAAAGATACCATTAAACTCTTTCAAGCAGTCAAAAACAGCTTGGCTTTTATTTTTTCTGTGTATGCAAGTTCAATGTATGCTTGGGAAAAGAAACAACTACACATGTGAGGAAATATATAAGAGGTCTATGATTCTGTCAAGCAGTCATGTACAACCTCATATTTATTTTGTACAAGTAAAATACAAATATCATGTTATAAGCCAATTTGTAACCATTGCTACATCATAGTCTACTACATAACATTTTATTTTTCTACAAATATATTTATAATCTGTATACTTTTTTTTCATTAGGAAGTATTGATATACAGCTTATCAACAGTTTGTACGTTGGTGCTGGGGTGTACTCGGCCCAAAAATCAGAGTCCCGCTGCCTGCATGTGCTGTAACCGAGATACGGAAGACTTACCCTGAACCGGGAGGCCGCTATCAGGGATTTCAATGGCCAAATCTGTAATTTGACATAAGTCATGCAGCTGAACTGGTTAAAATGGTTTCGCATGATGTAAATAATTTACAAAGTACATCATTTACAATATTATTTTTCCAAAGAAACATGTAAATATAACAACATTTTCCAAATCACAAGTTTGTAAGATTGTATTAATTTACTGTTTGATAAATAAAAAAGGGTTCTTTGGTTAATTTTTCACTTGTAACATTTGATCTTTATTGTCTATTTTGGTATATGTGCGAGCCCACAAATAATTAAAAGTGGTAAAAATAATAAAGATATTCAGACGTAATTCATTTTTGGCCTTACTTATTTCACTTCAACTTTTATATATTTCAGTCACTAGGCAAGTTGACTGTACTCTGGTGACATTTAGCTCAAGCTGGCATAACACCTGTAGTAACTTAATTCTGACCCGAGTTTTGTGCACAATCTTCCAGCACCCATGATCAATGTTTATAGCAATCAGGAAACATTTACAGCTCACAACTACACATCGCTTCCCCATCATGAATTGTTAGATAACATTTTTTTAGCGAGGTCCGGTTACACATATGTTGAGCGAAAATAGCGGAAGGATACAAAACAAACAATCCAGACGAGGCTGGTGTTTGCCACGTGTGACGTCACACAGCTGGGTTAATGGCTGGCAAGCTTTTCGCTACCGGAGCGGAATAACACGGGAATGTGGCACACATTTCATGTTATTTGGGGGGTATTTATGGAAAGAATCATTGATGTTGATATGTCAAATGAAACAGTGGAAAGTGATGAAGCGATTTATTAACAAAGAATAACGTTTATTTTGGACATTTCATGGACTTTAATAATTGATCCATATTACACATTAATATTACTTTATTAGTAAGGTTACCAGTAAACAATATATTGCCACACACAAGATTTTATTGATCATGTTTTTGTATTATTGACTAAATGATAAAAAATGTATACTGTAAGTTCAATATGGTCATACATTGAGATTATTTAAACAGTTAAGTGCATTTCAATTGTTAACACTGAGCAGAATCTTCAAAATAGTCATATCACATTGTTTTAACAGTAACGTGCATGGAAATTGTGAAAATGTTTAACATAATCTTCCAAGTGCAATTTACTCAACAATTAAAACCTTTAAGTGCCATGTAAACAGTCCACTTTTAACAGAAAAAGGTTTCTCCACATCACATTATTTTGTGTTTGTGTCACTCGGCACTAAAACAAGTCAACATCCACTACCACTTCAGAACAAATTGTTTATTTGAGGCTCTGGACCTATTTGAGCAGCTTGGCTCCATCAAGCTCCAAAAACAGTTTTTAGAATACCTCAAATGTGTATTTGAGCTTGTTGGGGTATTCCAGGTTGAGGGCGTAGATGAATCCCATCAACAATGCACATGCCTTTCTTTGGTTTCCGCACAAATTCAAAACTCTGTCTCCCTCTATGACAATGGACACATCTGCTGGTCCCCTGTCCCTGGCATCATGGATCACAAGCACCTTCATAGTTTGGTCCACGACATTGTCATGCTCGTCCTCCATGTTGAAAAGAAAGAAAGAAAAGCATATTCACTTTAAATCAGGCATATTAACAAGAAGCTATTATACAATATAGGCTTTGTTGTCTAGCTATTAAGCCTAATCAATAAAACCAGGGATTGACTTTTTTTAAATGATTTGAAAAAATATGTGGCAGCGATTAAAAACAAAAAAAGATTTCTAACTTATATAAAAAATGTCAGGCCCAGTCAAATTGCCCCATCGATCTAATCAATGACATTATATTGATTCTTTCCCATAAACATAACTTTTCAGTGCATGATTTTATTTATCTTATTTCACTTTAACACCAAAATAAGGTTTTTGTTTTTAGGTAGTTTTATATATTAAGAAGCTAAGCATATCAGTAAATTATCCCTAAATCATTTTCCTGTGAATGCTAAACCATTTATAAAAACAATAAGATGTTTACAGATTTACAGCAATAAATTGCATATTTATTTGTTACAGTAGGTGTAAGAGTGGTTAATCACAGAAATTAAACAATGGTATCAGAGCAACCTCCGAAATAACTCCGTTAAAATCTTGAAGAGATCAGTCTTTAATGACATACCTGGCTGTCTTGAAAAAGGTCTTCTTGGCGTTCCCCAAGGTCTTCAATCAGGCACCTGGCCACTGCATCCCTTTTTTCCAATACTCTGGGCCTGTGAGGAAATGCATTTTAGTGAGAAGACTTATTTCTGCATTTTCATATTCTTGAATGAAACATTTAAATAAATGTACCTCATCAATTGTGCTCATAAGAGGGCGCATCCTGGAGCCAGCATCTCCTCCTTTGGCACGCATCAGCTGGAGCGACGTGGTGTTAGTGTACCCATCCAGTTTCAGCATCAAAGTCTCTTACAGTGAAAGAGTTGTTATGTGTCGGAACTCCTCCTTGACCTAAAAAAAAGCATAGGGGACAACACTCATTACTCTCAACTCTGACAACAGTGAGTTTATACGGAAAAAAATAAACGTAACGTTCTCACTTGAGCCTCATTGAATAAACCAGGCCATCTCTCCTTGAAGACACCGACACGTGGGCTGAGGGTCACCACCTCCACTCCACTACTCCACTGCAGGATTTAAAATGTATAGGACTTAGGTGCTGTCTCTGAGGATGTTACACTTATATTCATATTTCTTACACTGAACATTACCAACGAAATAACACAATTCAACATTTATATGTAGAACAATCCTAAAATATATACCAATGAGCTTTGGCTCTGCTCCGTGGTAATCTATCCAGTCCTATTAATCATAAATCCTTATTACTGTGGCTTGGCTGAATATACGATGGTTATTTTTCACTAAGAGATAGTCGCGAGATAGTTGTCTCAGTATTTATCGTTTCATGCACGCTCATATGAATACTCCTTGTTCACGCGCGACGGGGCTGGAGTTTAACAACACCGTGTCCCATTCATCAAACGGGACAAACTATATTTCACTCTCACCATTGTTAAGCACAGAGCGACCGAACACAACAATATATATATATAGTATATATTACCCGGACAGACCCACGAGGAAACTGACGGCCGACGTTAGACAGACGAAGAGAGATGCTTCAAGCTAGCTTCAACTTAGTTAGCATTGTGCATTATTTGAATGTGTCCCCCGCAAACCGTTACTGTACTCAATACTACTCAACCGGGTCAGAGTTCGTCATATTACTTGAACTGACATGCTATTTAATAAACGGCTACTGATTTTTGCAGTGTGCATCACGTATGCATGTCCATTGGATACTGTGTGGAAAATAACATTGGACAAACACACCTTATATAGAGGACGACCAACGAATTAAACGAATGCCGCCTTCCGCGCGCTGTTCTTGTTAGTACTTAGCTAGCAAACAATAGCCTTCTCTGCTAAGCATGCACGATGTTAACGTGAAACACAACTTGGCTGGTTAGCTTACATTAACATGCAACTGTCGCCGTGACGCTTAACTCATTTCAGACGGCATGCCGTCAGCCAGTGGCATTTTCTCCTGGAGGCCAAGGGAAGCCAGGCTTCCCCTGTTTTTTCGGATTGTAGTTATAATTTTAATAAATAAATAAAAACACTTCGTTTAGTTTCGGTAATTATTCTGCCGGCCCGTCTCTCCCCCATTCTCATTGAGTATTTTACAAAGAGTGAAACAGCGCCCCTCTAGATGTTATGGTGAAACAGTAGATTGCACTCTCTGTTTATGCTTATTAGAGTTTCGGCTGGAGAGTGCATCGATTAGATAACAGGCGTGTGTAAGTCCTGCATCTGTATGATACAAATGTGTCTAAAATGATACCGGGAGCTGTAATCACTCATCTGGTTACGTTATTACATTGACCACCACACCGCCGACCCAAAAGAAAGGACGTATTATTGGCTTCCCCTCACGCCACGCTACTGCCGTCAACATGCACATTATTGCTGTAATAACAATTATTAACAATATGGAGCTGAACAGCATAGTGCTTTACTCTTAGCTCCTATGTTAGCTACAGCTACCTAGCATCAGTGACCGACTTCCAGTGAGTAATAGATGAGAACAAACTTAAATTCCTTTTCTAACAGTGAAGCAAGCAGACAAGTCATGTGATGAACCTCAAAAAACGTGAACATTTAAATGTAGGACATGATAGACAGTAATATCTTACCTTCCAACATTTCCACACACCAGGAGGAGGGAGGCGCGAAAGAGAACCGTTCCTCTGGCCTGCAGCCAAGAATCACCGCAGACGCGTGCGCAAAGGGGCAGTGTGGGCCTAATGTCTTCAAGTAGATTTTACCCAGATTGTTTGTGTTTCAGTTGGTACTGTCAGAAATTAGGTAGTGTAGGTATAATTTACCCATTCATATATAGGCTACTGACAATGCTCACTTATATACCTTGAGTACAATTTAAATGATTTGCTTGGATAATATATACTACCCTCCAAAATCCTTTTTTACAGTGAAGTTTCACGTAAGTTTAGTTCTTTCACTCGTAGCTCGGGCTGCGGGGTGCTAGAGACGGGAGCAGGGCCGGCCCGTAGCACTGGCGTTATAGATGTTCGCCTAGGGCGCCAGATCTGTGGAGGCGCTGCGCTGGTAGAAAAACACCTTTGACCGTTGGCGCTCAATCCTAATTTTCAGCCTTGATGTAACAATATTCATAATTAAGTAAATGTAACACCCTTTTCACCCCGGTTACACTTTTCATTTGCCCTGTACGATGGGCGCTGTAAGTGATGAGAAAGGGGGATGTTGGCTTATCTGGCGCCCGCAGCTCACAGCCAATGTGCGAGTGAGCGTGGAAGCGAGCGAGGGAGAAAGAGAACGGCGCACCGGTACCGGCGCTGTTGTTATTAGAATCTGGTGCTAGCTGCTCTAACGGATATAAGAAGTAGATGTTTCTACAACAATGTGGAGGGAGAGTCCTCTCCAGTCAGATTGAGAGGCTGATAACTACAGCTCAGTGAGGTAAAGGACTCTGAGTGTTTAGATAGTTCACTTTAGTCTAAGTTATCTCAGTGGGTCTCAAACGGTTTGATCACAATTTATGTAAACAAATATTTCCAAAGCACTCCTTTATAATTATTGGGATAAACAGGTTTGAACTCATTTCAATGTATGCTATAGGACAGTAAACCAAACATATTGTTTTAAACTGGAGAGATTAAAAAATATACACGAATAAATAAATGTTAATAGGTCAAATAAGATATGAAAGAACAAAAAAAATAAAATAAGTTACATTTATTTGTTATTGGCTATGGTAGGTTATTGGTTATGTTCACATACTTATTTGATTAATGAAATGTAAACCGATCTTTTTCATATGAATGTTTAGAGTTGTACCCCCTAGATCTAGTAGTAATTCTGCTCAAAGTGCACCAGATTGAAGCATTTTACTTTAAAATGTTCAAAACATTCTTCCCGGGGGGCATAACCCCGGACCCCCCTACAGGATGTGACGTCCATCCCCCATTCCATTGTGTGTTCCTTGGATACTCTATTGATCTTTATATTTTCTATTGTATGATTCTCTGGCTGGGGCCCCAGCTCAAATTTCATCTAGGGCTGCAAATGTTCTAGAGCCGGCCCTGGACGGGAGCATGTTGATGCGACTTTCCTAGCCGGAGATATGGCCGCATTTTACAATAAACTTCCGTTGCGTCGCTTAAAGACAAATATCGCAAATCGAATCGCAATCGCAATATTTGTCCGAAAAATTGCTATTAGATTTTTTCCCAAAATCGTGCAGCCCTACTCAGGATGAGTTTCGCGCTGTATCGCTGTATCGCTGTATCGCTGTATCGCCGACCTGGAAACCACACCAGTAATGGCGCATTTCCACTACACGGCCTCGCTCGGCCTCGCTCGGTATGGCTAGGCCTCGCTAGGCCTCGTTCGGACTGGCTCACTTTATGGCGCATTGCCATTACAGTTTAGGAACTGGAGTAGTAACTATAGTAACGCAGTGTAGGCGGAGCCGTGACGTCATCTTCAATGAGAACCCCAGAAAAACAACACAGCCGTTAGCTGTTAGCACTCAAGCTCACCGCTCCTCATATACACGTACGTGAGGGGACGCTGTCGTGTTTTTCGTTTTTTGCCGCTCTTCATGCCGACGCTTACTTCTCGTATCCACCACTCCCTGCCGTCAATCTATTTAATTCCCAGACACAGCGAAAAGATTGTTCTGCTCTGGTTTTGTGTTTCTGCCATCTCCGTTGCTCAGCCGATTATGTTTGGCTGCTGTTTAGCTCCTAGCCTCTGCCGTCCTGCCATTAGCAGAACGAGCTCACCTTCGGGCTCTGCTGCGTCACCCCCGCGTAGTCCCCCGCGTAGTCCCCCGCGTAGTCCCCGTTCCGGAATTCTCCGACTGGGCTCCTCTCTGCCACACTCCCAGGACTTTCCACGAACCCTCCCTCAGTCCTGCCATCCCTGGGCTGTTTTCCATCACTGCTGCTCAGGGTCGGCTCTCGAACAAATCGAATGGGGGGGCAATAGTTTACCAAGGGGGGGCACACACTGCCGTCAACAACCAACACACAAACACCAACGCAACTTCAAAAAACATGCTGTAAAGTCTATTGTCTTTCACACACATTGCAGGGGTGTAGTGCTATTGTATAGCGCACCTATGACTTGTGCATACATGCACGGTTGTGGCACAACCACCAAAACAGAAACATATGGACATAGGCCACCATACAAAAAGTGTGCAAATGTATTTAGTATCCTATCCATGTGAACATGTTTTAGGTAGGGGGTGGACCTAACCTCCTCTAGGAGGGTCTGGGGACATGCTCCCCCGGGAAGATTATTTTTAAAATATCGAAGTTAAATGCATCAATCTGGTGCACTTTGAGAGCAAAATGAAGAGATCTATGGATAGCCTACAACTCTCAGCATCCATATGACACAGAACTGTACACAGATTGACTTTTTCTTTATGGATATTTTACTAATCACTTCCCTTTTAAACTGTATTCTTGTGTTACTGTCCTATAGTATTTCATACCCGTTTTTCATTTATTCTCTTATTCTTTGAAAACTATAATGATCATAGAAAGGCATACCTACCAACCCTACCGATTTGGGCGGTAGTCTTCCGCTTTTGACATGTTTCTACCACCTACCAACTTAGCTGACTTTCCCTACCGATTTTCAATCTTCCCAAACTATGACAAATAAAAATGACACTACATAGACACTGGACTCGACTTTTGGCGGACACCGTTTGCAGCGTGTCTGTGATCCCATCATACAAACAGTCCTCTGTGTTTCTGAAAGAGAATCAACTTGCAGAGGAAGGGCAGCGTTACCCCCGGGGCTGATGGGTAATCACTCCCAAATGAGAACAGAGACGAGGCATTTGAGTCCTGCAGGGTTTCCCCGTTAATATAAGTGTCTCGAAAACACATGTTGGCGACTGAAAAGACATCCAGTGTTTGGTCTTTTCCTGAAGCATCCTTCACCTACAGTGTCTCAACTGAAAGAGGACCACAAACACACACAAAATATAATACAATTTTGAGATTTGGGGATATTTATCTCCCATGCTTTCACTTTTTCTGACATTTTCAACACCAAACATGTCTTTAATGTCTCTATTTAGTGAACTACAGCAATCTGAAAGCCTGTAGGCCTACATTATCTATATCACACTTTATCAGTAGAAAAATGCAGGAAATAACTTTTTTAATGCAGTATTTTCTGATTTATGGCACAACACAAAGATATTTCGCTCTGTGCAAACCTTTGACTAATATGTCAACAACATGAAACAAGATTATGAACCTGGCTTTATCCAATGTTCACACAAGAGTTCTACATCCTGAGACATCCTTCATCTACACCAGGGGTCGGCAACCTTTTTGATATGAAGTGCCATTTACAAAAAAAATGGTTATCAGCGTGCCAACTATCAACGGGGGGGGGGGGGGGGGGGGGGTTGAGGAGCTTAACGCTCGTCAACTATCAGCAGGAGGGCGGGGGAGCCTTGCTGCGGGGAAGCAGTGTCGCAACATACACGATGCCGAATTTAACAAACAAATGTAAGTAATTGGTTTAAACGGCATAATAATAAGGACGATCGTCCGTTCTGTGATTCTCCAGAGCACACATGTTATGATATTAGGGTCGCGTCGGGTCATGCAGAGTGAGATGAGAGAGAGAGATAGAGAGAGAGGGGTGTGGCTTGTGCATGTGTTTGTGGATGGTAGAGCGACAGTGAGCGAGCGTGTGTATGTTTCTGGAAGGGAAACGGGAAAGCAGAAAAACAGAGGTCTGTGATGTATTTTGTGAAACAGAAGAACAGCTAAATAAATGCAACGGCCTCCCAAGAAGAGCTCACCTCGCTCCAGTCATTTAAGCTAAAGTAGGTTATTGAACCTGAAGCTTGTTGCTTCTGCCCGCCTCGACTACGGTCTGGGAGCCAACAGGAAAGTTCAACACACAGATGGCCAGTCCGCCCCCTTTGTAGCATATTATTTCGATGAGAGATGAGCAGATCGCCACTGGGCTTTCAACTAAATACACAGCCACGCAAAAACTGCGGCATTTGTACAGCTCCTTATGGGTACTGCAATTTGTGAAGTGCTTTCCTCCCCGTTGAAACGATCAGCACTGCACCACGGAGGAAAGCGGCAGAAAGTCACCTGGAGTAAAGAGAGCGGGGCTGCGTTGCGTGCATGGCTTCCTTCTGCAGGTAACAGGGAGACGCGCTCTGGCGGCGGTCTCGTTCAGGATCCGAAAATAAAATTTAAATATTTTGCACACTTATTCCACTTATTCCTAGTGTGCCACTGGTTACGGTGCCGCGTGCCAATGCTGGCACGCGTGCCAGGGGTTGCCGACCCCTGATCTACACTGTCTCAACTGAAAGAGGAACAGAAACACATTAAACATATAATAAAATGTGGAGACTTTGGGATATTTATCTCCCATTCTTTTACTTTTCGGGCATTTTACAGACCAAACATGTCGTTGATGTCATTGTTTACCAAACAGCATACAATTATGCAATATATGTTAACCCTCCGGTATCATTTGATTCGACTACGCAAATTAGTCATTCGAGACAAAAATGTCCACTGCAAAATACTTTGATAAAAACATTATATTAAAAGGTTTTTTTTTTCACAATTTTTTTGTGTTCAATCTTTAAAGCAGCTTCCGCCCTAATAGAAAATACCAAAAATGTAATCATTTTCAGGATTTTAACCCTTTAAATGCCATTTTGAAAACATGAAACCGCTGTTTTTTTTCATGATGAAAACAGAGAAAATTAGTTATTTTCCAAAGTATACATATCTGGTGACTGGCTCTTTTTTTTATATATATAACAGTCTTGGATATGTCAAAGATTAGCAGCAAAATTGATTTTTTTGCATTATTAGTTTTTGCACAAAATCAGATTGCACAAAAAAGTTACATATTAGTCATTCGGGACAAAAATGTCCACTTCCAAAAACTGCTCTGAAATGACAACAGATTAATATTTTTTAGGGCCGGGACTTTAACGCGTTAATTAAGATGAATTAATTACACAAAAATTAACGCGTTAAGAAAATTAACGCATTTTAATCACACTTATTTTTGCACCGCGGAACCTTTCTCACTGGATGAGATTCAGGGGTACCGATTATACTGGAGCACCAACTAACGTTCATTACTTCAGACAACAACAAACCACAGTGAACAATAGTCAAACATGAACGAAGAAGCTGATGAGACCGCTTTGGTTGGCCCCGTGGATGGGACATTTTGTTTTAAAAAACGGACGGATGGAAGCGTCAATAAGAGCACGGTTGTTTGCAAATTATGCAAAAAGGAATTCGCATATCACAGCAGCACATCAAGCCTCAAGTATCACCTCAATGCAAAACATATAGCAACTAGCGTGGAAGCTAGCGTGGACGTTAGCCCGACTCGGAGTACAAGGACCCACACCCAATTCGCGTTGATCAAACAGTGGCCTATGCAACAGAGAGATTTTATTTTTCATCAGGATATTGGAAGAATAGGAGGGATTGAGGTCAATCACTGGCACATTTTTATTTTATTTTAAATGGTACACTTTATGTTGAACTATGTATTACATTGTTGGTGCAACTGGCACTTTATGTTGAACTGTGTATTGTTTTGGCCAAGGTTATTGAGAGAGTTGGACTGAAATTGATTAGATTTTTTAAATCAACTGTTGGTAAATCAACAAAGTCTGTTATGGCCTCTGAAGCATCAGAGAGATGTTTTCTAATTGTCAGGGTTTCCAATGTTCTGAATGTACTTGAAAGTATTGTGTTTTACTTAAAAAACAAAGTGTTATGGTTTACAGAAGGTCTACCTACCTATAGGCTACCTGAATCTCTGAAATGTACTATATTCCTAAATATGCTATTGCTACACTTTATGGCAAAAATTGCACTTTTCTGTTGGTCTTGGTTAAGTACCACCTTGAAAAAAATAAACAATGTTTTGTTGCTTAAGCTTATGTATTCAGTCATTATTCAATGGTATAGTAAAATCCATGTGAAAAAAATTGCTTCTCACTGTTCTCAGGTCAAATATTTATATGTGATTAAAAATGCGATTAATTTTGATTAATTAATTACAAAGCCTCTAATTAATTAGATTAATTTTTTTAATCGAGTTCAGGCCTTAATATTTTTAAAAACTTTTTGGGGTTAAATCTTTCAATCAACTTCAGTCCTGATCAAAAATACCAAATGATAAATTATGTTCACAATTTTAACCCTTGAACTGCCAGTTTGAAAACATGAATTTGCGTTTTCTATGAAAAACATGCACAAAAAGGCAGTTATTTTCCATATAATAAATGTTGGGGGGGTCGGCTTTTTTTTTTTTATAACAGTGTTGTATATGTCAAAGATTAGCAACAACATTGGTTTTGGTTGATTATTAGTTTTTGCACAAAATCAGATTGATCAAAAAACTCACACATTATTCATTCGGGACAAAAATGTCCACTTCCAAAAACTGCTCTAAAATGACAACAGATTAATATTTTTTAAAACTTTTTGGGGTTAAATCTTTCAATCAACTTCAGTCCTGATCAAAAATACCAAATGTTAACTTATGTTCAGGATTTTAATCCTTTAACTGCCAGTTTGAAAACATGAATTTGCGTTTTCTATGAAAAACATGCACAAAAAGGCAGTTATTTTCCATATAATGAATGTTGGGGGGGTCGGCTTTTTTTTTTCTTGGATATGTCAAAGATTAGCAACAACATTGATTTTGGTGGATTATTATTTTTTGCACAGAATCAGATTAAACAAAAAATCTCACACATTAGCACACTCGTGTCCCATCCACTCACATTATAACCACATCTTTTGATCTCTCCGCCATACCGGTATAAAATCATGCATTTTGTAATGTCAGGGTTTTATATTGGAGGAAAATAGTTCAATTTGTCCTTTTTACTGTATATGACCGGATAGGACATTTTACCATTGAATTACATGCTTGTCATTTCTTGGTTTCTTTGCCTGTTGTATAATGGGACCTTGAGAGCCATTGGAATACATGTATGCAACTAATATGATGTAGGTGTATTGGTATGGATGTGGAAGAGTGGTATCAGCTGAGAAATGTGTGTGTTTGTGTGTGTGTGCTTGCTGGATGTACAGTGTGTGTGAACAGAGACAGTAGATTTGGTTTACAGCAAGTCGCAGTTTTCGCCTCATATCTTTCTTTCTTTCTCTCTCTCTTTTTCTCTTGCTCCCTCATTCCCAAACTCATACACACTCTTACATATTAAACCTCCTTATACCTTGTGTGTGTGTGAGTGATTGTGTGTGAGAATGAGACAGGACTAAGTGTGCTCTCATGGCGTTTTGTTTTTATATTGTTGTCTCTGTACACACACACTTTACATCCAGACATGCACACACACACAAACACACACACAAACACACACATTTCTCAGCCGATACCACTCTTCCACATCCATACCAACACAGCTACATCATATTAGTTCCATACATGTATTCCAATGGCTGTCAGGGCCCCATTATACAACAGGCAAAGAAACCAAGAAATGACAAGCATGTAATTCAATGGTAAAATGTCACATCTGGTGATATACAGTAAAAAGGACAAATTGAACTATTTTCCTCCAATATAAAACCCTGACATTACAAAATGCATGATTTTACACCGGTATGGCGGAGAGATCAAAAGATGTGGTTATAATGGGAGTGGATGGGACACGAGTGGCTAATGTGTGAGTTTTTTGTTTAATCTGATTCTGTGCAAAAACTAATAATCCACCAAAATTAATGTTGTTGATAATCTTTGACATATCCAAGACTGTGATAAAAATAAAAAAAGCCGACCCCCCCAACATTCATTATATGGAAAATAACTGCCTTTTTGTGCATGTTTTTCATAGAAAACGCAAATTCATGTTTTCAAACTGGCAGTTCAAGGGTTCAAATCCTGAACATAATTTAACATTTGGTATTTTTGATCAGGACTGAAGTTGATTGAAAGATTTAACCCCAAAAAGTTTTAAAATATATTAATCTGTTGTCATTTTAGAGCAGTTTTTGTAAGTGGACATTTTTGTCCCGAATGACTAATATGTAACTTTTTTGTTCAATCTCATTTTGTACAAAAACCAATAATGCAAAAAAATCAATTTTGCTGCTAATCTTTGAAATATCCAAGACTGTGATAAAAAAAAAAGCCAACCCCCCTAACATTTATTATATGGAAAATAACTGCCTTTTTGTGCATGTTTTTCATAGAAAATGCAAATTCATGTTTTCAAACTGGCAGTTCAAGGGTTAAAATCCTGAACATAATTTAACATTTGGTATTTTTGATCAGGACTGAAGTTGATTGAAAGATTTAACCCCAAAAAGTTTTAAAAAATATTAATCTGTTTTAGAGCAGTTTTCTGATTTTGTGCAAAAACTTATAATGCAAAAAAATCAATTTTGCTGCTAATCTTTGACATATCCAAGACTATTATAAGAAAAAAAGAACCAGTCACCAGATATGTATGTTTTGGAAAATAACTCATTTTCTCTGTTTTCATCATGGAAAAAAACAGCGGTTTCATGTTTTCAAAATGGCATTTAAAATGTTAAAATCCTGAAAATGATTACATTTTTGGTATTGAAAAATTGGAATTTCAAAATAGATTGAGAAAATAGCCTTGTTACAAAAAATCAGGCCATATGCACCAACACAACCAAAGTTATTGCAAAATGAAAAGTGAAAAATGACCCATATGGACAAAAACGTCCACAGTGATACCGGAGGGTTAAATACATGGTTTATACATTTAATTACTGGGGTTCCATTTCTTCTGATTACCTAATTTGGGCATGCACATTTGCAGCGCGCAAACCTGCCTCTTTTGGATTTGGAAAGGTTGGCATGTATGTGAAGGTATTCCTCGCAAATACTTGTTTACATAAATGTTGACCAAACCGTTTGAGACCTACTGAGATAAGTTAACCTACACTAAAGTGAACTATCTAAACACTGAGAGAGTCCTTACCTCACTGAGCTGACGTTATAGGGGCCTATCAGTCTGACAGGAGAGGACTCTCCTCCACCTTGGTGTAGAAACAGCTCTTTATATCCGTTAGCATAGCTAGCTAACCAGATGCAAACAACAACATTCCACGTTACCGCTCGCGCACTCACAAAATGCGCTCGTGCCACACACACCACAGAGCCGAGCTTAAATAAAACACAGAGACCCAGAAGTAGGCTACTTGTACTGTACTGTATATCATACTATTTTCGATGGCTTTACTGTATAATCAGTGTAACAGATGAACAGATCGCCACTGGGCTTTCATCTAAACACACAGCCACGTAATGCTAACAAAACAAAGGTCGGGGGTCACTGGTCAAGCAACAAACCAATCAGAGAGCAGCAGTGAGCACACCTCAGGCTGTGTTTTATATTTTTATTATTTATTTCTGATGTATTTCACACAAATTTTTTTTAGTGGAAACGTTTTCACTTATGATTTATAAAAAAAAAACGGCAAAGTGGCAAGGCTTGCCCACCCTGCGTTCGGGGGGCACAGTGACTCATTAGGAGGGGAATGGCCCGCGATTGACACCCCATGACGCCGACCCTGCCACTGCTGAGGTTCGAGGTACGGTTTCTGCAAGGCTAATGGTGCTAGCTGCTAGATGGCTCGCCGCTCTTCTTATGATGCTCCTTCAATAATCCCCGCTGGAACTTTGTAACCTTTTCTGCCACATTATCCCCGACTGCCTCAGAGTTATCAAATCCCTCGGGCTTCTGCGTCGTCCCCGCTACATACACCGGGAATCCAGATGCAAGTTTTTCTACTCCGAAACTCCTATCCCCGCAGTTGTTTTTGACAGACGGTCTGTCGCACGGCGATGTCGTCATCACAACAAACGACGTCAACCGACCAAACCTTCCGTTCGCTCTATCTACCCTTGTCCCTGGCCTGTGCTGACAGTAGGGCTGTGCATCTTCACTGGTCTCACGATGCGATTCGATTACGATTATCCTGTCAACGATTCGATTCAATTCAATATCCCGATGCATCACGATGCATCACGATTCATACCAATGCGTTGCATTCTCAATTTTCTATATTACTGCACATGGCTTATTTTGCATCAATGCATACATGCAGTAAATACATAATGAACTCTCTTTTTATTATTTAGAAAGTGCTTCAGAAATTAATAACATAAATGTCTTGACATTAATTTATAAACCAAAATAAATTAATTGTATAGGTCTAGCCTCCCTATATCTGTGTGTGAAGTTGTTCCATCCTCAAAAAAAATAAAATAATGCTTCTGCAGTCTAGCTGCAGCTTCTAGCAACAGTCTTCTGTTAAAAAAAGGACACTGAATGTCCTGAATGTGGCATCACACACAGGACTTGAGTCTGAACACAGCAGACAACAGGAGTATTTACAATAGCATATACAAACAAAAATACTGCATGTGGGTGCACACTTACATTCTCTGTCTTACTGTTACATAAATCCCATGAATGTATGAGATTAAGTTAGCTTCATTATATCTCAGTGATTAAGTGAATAATAAAGTTTCTATCAGGTTACTATCAGCCTGTCACTCATTATTTTCAGGGAGGTGGCAGGGTTTGGAGGAACGGAGAGGAGACGGTGAGCGCGGAAGCTTTTTTCCTCCTGCCTTCACAAACTTTACACACGTATATATCGTCGGAAAATTGCTAGAGAGGACATTCATACTGCCGCAGCGACACGGAGTGATTCAGAGCGGGTCCTTCTGCTTTTGGTTCTGGACTGGTGTTCTTGTGTTGGTGGATAAAACAGACTGCTCCGCGTTTGGTGTTGCTGTGCCGCTGTGCCGCTGTCACGTCTGTTCCCTGATCTCTGCGTCACCGACCGATTTGATATTAAAGTGACAGAGAAAAAAACGTTATAGTAAAGCCGTGGCCGGAAAATCAGGAAGCAACGTTACTACGCTATAATCGATGATCTTCCGTCACTGCAACGATACCGAATCGTCCAGGTCCGCATCGCAATGCATCGTAGACACGATTATTTTCAACACCCCTAGCTGACTAGTGTGCTGGTTTCTCCCTCCTTGTTCCCCCCAGCATCTATGAATAACCATGTTACATTTATGCTGCTGAATACCCGCTCCCTCAACAACAAAGCACTACTCATCCACGACATTATCACTGACAGAAGCATTGACATCCTATGCTTAACAGAGACATGGCAAAATCAGCAGGACTTTGTGACACTCAATCAAGCCACACCCCCAGGCTATCTGTACGTCCAGAAGCCCCGCTCCCTGGGTCGTGGCGGTGGATTGGTTGTTATCCACCGAGCTGGCATCCTGGTTAAAGAACTCCCAGTACCTACTACCACCTCATTTGAGTGTGTTGTCTTCAAACTGGCTGGGTCTGCTCCGCTCCAGGTTGCCCTCATCTACCGCCCACCTAAAGCTTCCACTACCTTCCTGTCTGAGCTGTCTGAGTTACTCACCTCTCTCTGCTCCATGTCTCCATCAACTCTCCTGCTCAGTGATTTTAACATTCACGTGGACTCCAGTAATTGCACATTCACTGCTGAATTCCTCTCACTTCTGGACTGCTTCAGCATCAAGCAACATGTCCAGGGCCCAACCCACACCAAAGGCCACACGCTGGACCTGGTATGCTCTGCCGGCTCTCCGTCCCCCGACCTACAGCGCCTCGAATTGGCTGTATCTGACCACCACGCCATCCTCTTCACTGTTCCGGTCTCCCTGCCCAGGCAGCATCCAAAACGCACCATTATGTTTAGGAACATCAAGACTGTGAGTTCACAGGCCCTATCCGACCTGATAGCTACCCACATGGCCTCGGCTCCCTCCGACTCCACCGTGGACGGCCTGGTAGCCCACTACAACACTGCCCTATCCCTCAGTCTCAACTTTCTCGCCCCCATCAAAAACCGGACTGTTTCCTTCACCCGCCCTTCCCCCTGGTTCACCACCAAACTCCGCCGCTTGAAGGCCTCTGGTCGCCAGCTGGAGAGGCTCTCCAAGGAAACTGGACCCCATGCCCACAGCCCTGGTCAAGGACTGCCTACCCAACCTCTGTCCCTATATGGTGGTCATCATCAACGCTTCTCTGGCTCCTGGTATAGTCCCCACCAGCTTCAAAATGGCTTCAGTCACCCCAATACTAAAAAACACCTGGCCTGGACCCCGACGACCTCCAGAACCACCGGCTGATCTCCAACCTTCCTTTCCTGATCAAAACTCTAGAAAGAGTGGTCGCTGGCCAACTCCATCTATACATGTCCAACCATGGCTCTATGAGCCCTTCCAATCCGGCTTCAGACAGCAACACAGCACTGAGACCGCGCTCATCAAGATCACCAACGATCTCCTCATTGCTGCTGACTCTGGCCGCCTCAGCATCCTCATCCTCCTGGACCTCTCTGCAGCGTTTGACACCATCTCTCACAACATCCTCCTCACCCGCCTCTCAGACCTCCTAGGTATCACTGGCACAGCGCTGTCTTGGTTCACATCCTACCTCCATAACAGGAAACAGTTTGTCTCCATCAACGGCTCAAATTCACCCCCGGCCCCAGTCCACCACGGTGTACCCCAGGGCTCTGTGCTTGGCCCCCTCCTGTTCATTTACATTATTTACATGCTCCCCCTCGGCCAGATCATCCGACATCATGGACTCAATTTCCACTGTTACGCTGATGATACCCAACTGTATCTCAGCACCACTCCATCCTCCCAGCTCCCCCCTCAGTCTCTCATCAACTGCCTGCATGACATCAAAGCATGGATGTCATGCAACTATCTCAAACTAAACAGCAGGCAAACAGAGCTCATTGTTGTGGCACCCAAGGCGCTGCTCCAGAAGGTTGGTGGCTTCATCCTCGAGGTTGACGGCTGCTCCATCTCCCCATCTCCTGAAGCCCGCAACCTGGATGTCATCCTCGACTCCACCCTCTCCTTCCACTCCCACGTCAAGTCTGTGACCAAATTGGCCTTTTTCCATCTAAGGAACATTGCAAGACTCCGACCGTCACTCTCGGAGTCGGTTGCCGAAACCCTAGTCCATGCGTTTGTCACCTCCAGCTTGGACTACTGCAATGGTCTCCTGTTTGGGGTTCCCAACAAAACCCTGGACAGGCTCCAGTATGTCCAAAACTGTGCTGCTAGGGTACTCACACATACAAAGCCGTGGCAGCACATCACTCCCACCCTCATCCACCTCCACTGGTTGCCGGTCAAGTCCCGCATCACCTACAAAGTCCTCCTCCTTACCTACAAGTCCCTCCATGCCCATGCCCCCCAGTACCTATCGGACATCCTTCACCCACATGCCCCACCCCGGAACCAGCGGTCTTCAGACTCTGGCCTGCTTACCACCCCCCGCACACCAAACTGCGAACCTTCGGGGACAGAGCCTTCAGCGTGGCAGCCCCCACCCTCTGGAACGCTCTCCCTGCGGAGATCTGCAACATCCCCACGCTTGACGCCTTCAAAAGGGCCCTCAAGACCCATCTGTTCACCAAGGCCTTTGGCCCCTAATCTATTTGTTGTTTCTGTCCGTCTGACTGGTTGTCTGATTGCCTTTTGTTTTTTTATGTTTGTTTTGCCCTGTTCTTCCTTGTAAAGCGACCTTGGGTCCCATGAAAGGCGCTATATAAATCAAAGCTATTATTATTATTATTAAACCACGGTCAAATATGTACATCTTGTTGTAGTTGTAGCCCCCTAGCCAGCGATTCTCTCTCTAGTTTAGCATACTCAGCCCGACTCAGCTTGGTTGTTGGCCCAGAAAGAACCTTGATTTTATGGGGCCAGAAAAACTGTGAAATAGTACCCGCTAGCCGGTATTACGCTAAGTGGAAACGCAACCAAAAACGGGCCCCGCACGGCTCGGCACGCTTAAAGCGAGCTCCGCGCTGTAGTGGAAATGCGCCATAAGCCAGCTCACTGAGCAGCGAGCCTCGCAACGTCCCGTACAATCAGAGCACACTGGGCTCACAGGGAGGGGGGGGCAGGAGCTCCAACAAGCCATTTAGGACAGAGAGTGAATACCAGTGAATACACATACTATACAGAGATGCTGTGTGAGAAACCAATGTGAGTTTGGAAAATTGCACAATATAAATCTATTTTAGTATACCTCAATAATGGAATTATGATCAGTAGAAATGGCCATGACATGGGACCTTTAAGTGTAGGAGTATGATATCAATTTCATAAGAGCATAGCTCAGTCAGAGCTTAACCTATTTCCCAAAAGGGCCCTGCTTATGCAATATGACAGTACAATTGCAACCATAAACTACTGTTTATGCCCTGCTGTAAAAGAAAGGTGTGTTTTCTTTACCCACTTTACTGCATGTCCTCCGTAGTCCTTCCATCATTCCAGTCTTTTACTAGACGGTCTGTAAAAAGAATGAAATGCAAATGTAGGAAATGAAAAAGCAAACCAAAGCCACTGTGCTTTCAATTAATGCAAAGTTAATTGTGCTGTTAAAAGGAGGTATTGGTCTGGTTCATGCAGTGGTTGGAGTTATGCTTTGATTATTTATTGAAGTAAAAGTACCAATACAAAAATGGAAAAATAGCATAATCATCTACAGTATTTTCTATCATCTTCTGCTTGGAAACATTTGTTAAGCTTTGGTTTAACAGGGTATAAGAAGTAGTTGTTGGAAGTGAAAAAGAAGCTCTACATTTCTTATCACTCACTGAAGATATTTGCAGATGCAAACTGCTCCAAAAGAAACAAAAATCAGTACTTAGAGTGTCGCAGTGATATTAGAATGGCATCAAATCCTGTGTAAATAAGCCTAGTCCTATTCTCCATTCGAATGTATGCATTTTTGGAGAATATGAGGAACACAGGCTGGGGACTGGGAGGTGATTTAATACAGCTAGCATTTAGAACAACAAAGCACAGACCAAGCAGCCACTTGGACTGTGCTTCAAAGACCAGCGTGTTAAACACTTGCACAAATACATTCTTTGGACTCATGATCATTCGAAATAGCAGGAAAGAAGAATTAGGGAGGAAGTTGAGGAGGAGGAGAAGAAGAAAACTAAGCCAAACACACAACACTCTGAACCTGGTGATACCGCATCAACATGAAAGGGAGTGGAAATTCATTGAGTTTTGCTTTCAATCTGCAGAGTCCATCTCCTCATCCCGTCGTGCTCGTGTCTTCCTGTCAGCGGAGCAGCCCACAGCAATGCGCTCCATTATTGCTTTGAGAATGAACGATAATTCATTGCAGGTCAGCTGGTGGCTCCAGATGACCAGATGCATATAATAGACGTGCTGATTCAGCGGCAGGAGAGGCACATCTTAAGCCTGAACTCCACTGTCTCTCATCAGGTGGCTAGTTTCAGTTCCTGTACCAAATCAAAAACTCTGGCAGCCCATTTGTAGGCCTGCTGGATCAGAGCTACGAGATCTAAGTGTCTGTACACAATATAATGCTGAATGATAAACTTCCTCAAAGTAACATGTGTAAGTCAGAGCCAGTTTAACATGTGGTTAAAGGGAGCTTTCGTTTAAAAAAATGTATGGCAGATTGTGAGGGCCACGTCATTATTAGAAACAGACCAAACATATCTTATAATTATGCTGACTTTGTTTGATGCAAGCACAAAACTGTATTTTATCTGTATTTAATAGGGGAACAGAAGACAATTCGACATATCTTCCTGTAACCCAATCTATGTTCTAAATGCTACTGCGGGCAAGAGCAGGGTGTTTTCCCTTCTAATTATTTTAGCCAGTCCTGCTTGCTTATTCTGAGAGTGATTCATCAAAGTTAAGAAAAAGCCAACCATCAACTGGGGCATGTTTCGCCTAGTCTTCCCCTTTTGGAGGAACCATCGAGGGCCTGGCCTTATTACAAGTTAATTGAAACCTTCTTTAGAAATACCAAGGTCAACATTTCCAGCCATGTTATCCCAATTAGTCTGCAATGAATCCCTTTAAACAGGGAGTATTGAGTGGCTTCATGTGCTTCTTGAATTCCCGGTGGGACACCCACATTCAGAGCACAGGAGAGGGGGGGTTAAGGGTGCCGGGTACTGCACATGAATTCTTACTGAAGGCAATCAGGCTTTCAAATATAAATATAAATAAGTTAGATATTTCCTTGGAATGTGTGTGTGATCATGTTGTCGTTTAATTACAACATAACCATTAATTAAAGTCCCTTAGTAATTTTATCCGCTGTCAATTCAATCTTTTCCTGTCTGCCTCTGCCTGTTAGAAAGGACATTTTTGTTAAAGGGAGTCATGTGCCATGGAGGTTGCCCTGCAGCCTAACACGTAATAACACCTTATCAGCTGATTTCACTGATTAGAGAAGGGCAGAGAAAAAACTATAGTCATTTAAATCAGCTGTTCAGAATGAAAACCAGCCCTCGGCAGCCTTTAGTGACACATGATAGCACATCATGTTATAGTGTGTAAAGCAGCTTTTACAATTGTTATTTTTTTAGCTGTTAATGTAGAACTTGAATCCATACTTTTAAAACAGAAAACAGTCTGATGACAGAAGTTTGATGTTTTCCTGTTCACTAATTAAAGCTGCACATTCGTCCTATAACTCAACAAACATATAAACAAATACAGAACTAATCAACACAATTAGCTTGGCATCAACAAGCAAGCATCTTAAGACACTTTTCAAAAAGTTATATTTTGATGCAGGTTGATTTAAATGCTTTATGTACTTATTCTTAAATAAGTACATATGCAGACATACTTACAAATGGTAAAGCCATGCTAGAAGTTTTGTAAGTCTGTACTTTCATAAGCTCAGTACTAATGTTTGCATATTCCAACATCAAAATGATTATAGTAAAATGCTGATGTTGAGCAGGTTTAATGTTTACCATGGGTACCATGCAAGATTAGCATGTTAGCAAAAAATAACAACTTGCATATTAGCTCTAAATACGTGTAAAACTACAGCTGAGGCTGCTGGGAATTTTGTCAGTTTTCCAGGTATTTGCTTGCAAACCAAAGTGAAGGGAGGAAAAAATAAGGGATTACCAAAGTAATTATTTTCATCTTGAGGGGGACATGAACAAATGTGTATTATGTGTAACAAATTCCATGGCAAACCAGACATTTCCCCGAAAATGACAAATGTTTGCCTCATGGTGGCGCTGCAGGAAAACTAAGGGCGTCATGAAAAGCTTTTGGCTAAATCCTCTGGTCACCATCAATTCTGTGAAAATAACCAAAGCAGTGGACCAACAAACCAATGCAAGAGCCATGTTGTTGAGATGGCTAAACTGGGCACAAGGGAAGAAATATTGCTCTATAGATCATTAGTGATTTATTCTTTTTGAGAACTTCCTCATGTCTAAAACATGAGGAAGTTAGGATGAACAACATATGTTATGAGGATATTAATGTGTGTGTGTAATATTAAAGCGTTGAAGTGAAAGATGAAGTGTACTGATGTGCATGGCCGTATCTACCATTGAGGTCACCGAGGTCCGGACCTCGGTAATATTTTTCGAGCTGTGTAAACAAAACTTGTGAAATATTTGCACTAAACGAGGTTCTTTGTAGTACTTCCATTTACTGCCGATGGGGGCGCTGCATAACTACGTAGCCTCGATTAAAGCAAACAGAAGAAGACGACATGTATCAACAAACCACCGGAGAGCGGACTTGTACCGGAGCAGCGAAGGAGTGATGAAGTATTTAGAGATCTGAGTCCAGCGGGGCTGCTTGTGTTTCTGTTCATCAGTACATCATATGACCAGCAGATCCTGTGTGAACGCTCTACGTTAGACAGTGGACGTCCGACAACATGCACACTAACTTATATTGCAGCTATACTTTGGTTTAAATTGCGTGAATAAACTAGCTAGAGAGCTAAAGGTAATTACATTCATCCAATGTCAGAAGGATTACCTTTTAACAAACGTTGTAATGCTTTTCTTTCATTTCAATTTGAGTAAAACAATGGAGATATAACATTGTATTGTTTTCTTTTTACGCTGACTCAGATATAATGAAAAGACTACGTCAGCCAAAGCTCAGCTTTGGTAAGGAACAGGACAGGCGGAGAGAAAGAGAGAGAGAGAGAGAGAGAGAGAGAGAGAGAGAGAAAGTGATGGAAGTCAGGGAGGAACTGCAGGTCCAGTCACACAAAAGAATGTAGGCTTAATAACCCCATCTAACTATCTATATATATATATATATATATATATATTAGGGCCGGGACTCGATTAAAAAATTTTATCTAATTAATTAGAGGCTTTGTAATTTATTAATCGCATTTTTAATCACATATAAATATTTGACCTGAGAACAGTGAAAAGCAATTTTTTTTCACATGGATTTTAGTATACCATTGAATAATGACTGAATACATAAGCTTAAGCAACAAAACATTGTTTATTTTTTTCAAGGTGGTACTTAACCAAGACCAACAGAAAAGTGCAATTTTTGCCATAAAGTGTAGCAATAGCATATTTAGGAATATAGTACATTTCAGAGATTCAGGTAGCCTATAGGTAGGTAGACCTTCTGTAAACTATAACACTTTGTTTTTTAAGTAAAAAACAATACTTTCAAGTACATTCAGAACATTGGAAATCCTGACTATTAGAAAACATCTCTCTGTTGCTTCAGAGGCCATAACAGACTTTGTTGATTTACCAACAGTTGATTTAAAAAATCTAATCAATTTCAGTCCAACTCTCTCAATAACCTTGGCCAATAAACAGTTCAACATAAAGTGCCAGTTGCACCAACAACGTAATAAATAGTTCAACATAAAGTGTAACATTTAAAATAAAATAAAAAAGTGCCAGTGATTGACCTCAATCCCTCCTATTCTTCCAATATCCTGATGAAAAATAAAATCTCTCTGTTGCATAGGCCACTGTTGGATCAACGCGAATTGGGTGTGGGTCCTTGTACTCCGAGTCGGGCTAACGTCCACGCTAGCTGCTATATGTTTTGCATTGAGGTGATACTTGAGGTTTGATGTGCTGCGGTGATATGCGAATTCCTTTTTGCATAATTTGCAAACAACCGTGCTCTTATTGACGCTTCCATCCGTCCGTTTTTTAAAACAAAATGTCCCATCCACGGGGCCAACCAAAGCGGTCTCATCAGCTTCTTCGTTCATGTTTGACTATTGTTCACTGTGGTTTGTTGTTTTCTGAAGTCATGAACGTTAGTTGGTGCTCCAGTATAATCGGTACCCCTGAAACTCATCCAGTGAGAAACGTTCCGCGGTGCAAAAATAAGTGCGATTAAAATGCGTTAATTTTTGTGTAATTAATTAATCTTAATTAACGTGTTAAAGTCCCGGCCCTAATATATATATATATATATATATAACAATAGATTTAATTTACAATAGGTATAATTGTAAAACAACATACATCTATTGCAGTTATGTCATAATAACATACAATTGTATAAAACACAATTTGCTTACATCTTTGTTCTCTTTTGAGAATCAAACAAAACTAGCATTAATAGCAACAATAAACGGATTCTTATGCATTACACTTTCA
The DNA here is from genome assembly GCF_949606895.1 of Notothenia rossii. Taxonomy (NCBI): domain Eukaryota; kingdom Metazoa; phylum Chordata; class Actinopteri; order Perciformes; family Nototheniidae; genus Notothenia; species Notothenia rossii. The sequence continues at coordinate 46,479,478 of NC_136905.1, read as the reverse complement.
AAAAAGATTGATGATGACATTGTCAGCCCACTGACATGGTTTGAAATGAATATATTATCCAATTTGTGACCCCCCACAGGACTTAAAAAGCACCTAACTAGAACATGAAAATCCCCAAAATCTCGGGGGGTGTCCCCCGAACCCCCCTAACATGTTTGGACCTCGGTATTTCGAAAATCCTGGGCACGGCCATGCTTTTGTGGAAGGCTTTTGTTGTCCGTCACATTCCTGCATTGATGACTCTCACTAGAGTCTGCTTGCATGTTGTAAAGAGCACAAACACTGATGGCTGATTACAGTGCTCAGAACACATTTCTGCATCTGGAAAGAAGCAATGCAGTCATTTCTTTAAAATATCAAGCAGTTTCTATTAGACATTTCCATTTGATTGTACTCCAAGCAAAATATGTTTGAATTCTGCTCACTGTCATGTATTATATTCAGGGCTGCACATAACTGGTGCGCAGGTGCGCATGCGCATCCCCCGCCAAATAAGAGCACCGGATCATTTGAAAAAAGGCGCATTTGCGCACCAACATTGAGAGAGGGAGAGAGAGAGAGAGAAAAGAGAGATGAGAGAGAGAGAGAAAAGAGAGAAGAGAGAGAAAATAGAGAAGAAAGAGATATTTGCGAGTTGCACAAGAACTGGTCAGATAGCAGGGTTTCCCACACATAGACTTTAATTGGGCGGTCCGCTCAGGTATATTAACGGCCGCCAAAGTATAATTCGCAAGCTATTTAGGTTTTAATCCGTCCGCGAGCACCACGGCATCTGCGATCCTTCGCTCTACCCCTCGCTATCGCGTGAAGGGTCTGCTTTATGCGCTCCGCACAGTAACCCTGCTGCGTGCTCACAATAGCGCACCCCCTATTGTGTGCCCCCCCCCCCCCGTTCATAAAGTCAAGTATATAAAGTACCCCTCAAAAGGTCCGGTTTATTTCATTTTAAGGATGCGCACCAAGCAACATCTCCAGTTATGTGCACTCCTGATTATATTACTCAATGCTGCTCTTGTAAGCGTGGACTAGCGGTTCTTACAACACCAACAATCTGTTGTTTCAGGAAACAAAAACAGTGTCTTTTTGGTTTTGGTGCATTTGAATGCACCAGAAAGCGACGCAGGTTCTGGCTCAGGCTCTCGTCATCTCACGCCTAGACTACTGCAATTCCCTCCTGGCTGGACTACCTGCATGTGCCATCCGACCTCTGCAGCTCATCCAGAATGCAGCGGCTCGTCTGGTCTTCAACCTTCCAAAATTCTCCCACACCACGCCGCTCTTCCGCTCCATTCACTGGCTTCCGGTAACTGCTAGAATCGACTTCAAGACACTGGTACTAGCGTACCATGCTGTGAATGGATCTGGCCCTTCCTACATCCAGGACATGGTTAAACTGTACACCCCAGCGCGTGCACTCCGCTCTGCATCAGCCAAACGACACGAGCGGGGCAGAAAATATTAGTTTTAACATGCCAAAAAGCTGCTGTGTCGTTTATTGCACCTCAAACATTAAAACAAATTCAGAGTTACGTGTTTCTGTACTTCCTCTAAGAAGAAAGGACAGTAACAGAAGATCTCTGTGACGCCAGATGTGGTGTTGTTAATGCGATATGATATCCGGAAAACAATTCAGTTTAGGATGGCCGAAGACACATTACATTACATTGCATTTAGCTGACGCTTTTATCCAAAGCGACTTACAATAAGTGCATTCGACCAGGAAGATACAACCTTTAAGAAAACAGAATCATATAAGTACATCAGGTTTCATAGAGCCAAACATTTCAAGTGCTACTCAACTGGCATTTAGAAAGCCAGCCCTTTATTAGTATATAAGTGCTTTCTTAGTAATTCTATCGCTCGAAGTGGAGTCTAAAGAGATGAGTTTTCAGTTTGCGTCGGAAGATGTGTAAGCTATCTGCTGTCCTGATTACAATGGGGAGCTCATTCCACCATTTTGGAGCCAGGATAGCAAACCCACGTGTTTTTGCTGACGGGAACTTGGGTCCCCCTCGCAGTGCGGGTGCAGCGAGCTGTTTGGCTGATGCAGAGCGGAGTGCACGTGCTGGGGTGTACGGTTTAACCATGTCCTGGATGTAGGAAGGGCCAGATCCATTCGCAGCATGGTACGCAAGTACCAGTGTCTTGAAGTGGATTCTAGCAGTTACTGGAAGCCAGTGAAGGGAGCGGAGGAGCGGCGTGGTGTGGGAGAATTTGGGAAGGTTGAAGACCAGACGAGCCGCTGCATTCTGGATGAGCTGCAGAGGTCGGATGGCACATGCAGGTAGACCAGCCAGGAGGGAGTTGCAGTAGTCTAGGCGTGAGATGACGAGAGCCTGGACCAGAATCTGCGCTGATGTCTGGGTCAGCTGGGGACGTATCCTCCTGATGTTGTAAAGCGTGTATCTGCAGCAGCGGGTTGTAGCAGCGATGTTTGCAGTGAAGGACAGTTTGTTATCTAGGACCACACCCAGATTCCTTGCAGTCTGAGTCGGGGAAACAACAGAGGTGCCGATGTTGATTGTTAGGTCAAGAGTGGGACAATCTTTTCCCGGAAGGAAGAGCAGTTCAGTCTTGTCAAGGTTGAGCTTGAGGTGATGAGCAGACATCCACCGAGAGATGTCTGCTAGGCAAGCAGAGATGCGTGCGACGACCTGGGTCTCTGAGCGGGGAAAGGACAGAATTAGTTGGGTGTCGTCAGCGTAGCAGTGGTATGAAAAACCATGCGGGCTAATGACAGACCCGAGCGAGTTTGTGTACAGGGAGAAGAGGAGGGGACCAAGAACCGAGCCCTGAGGGACCCCTGTAGTTAATTGACAAGGGTCGGACTCGGACCCTCTCCAAGTAACCCTGTAGGTGCGGTCGTTGAGGTATGAGGTGAGGAGGGAAAGTGCAGTGCCTGAAACTCCAAGTTCTTGGACAGTGCGAAGGAGGATCCGATGGTTCACCGTGTCGAATGCAGCAGACAGGTCCAGAAGGATGATGACAGAGGAGAGGGAGGCTGCTTTAGCAGTGTGCAGTTTGTCAGAGACAGCAAGGAGAGCAGTTTCTGTTGAGTGACCTGCCTTGAAACCAGACTGGTGCGGATCCAGAAGGTTGTTCTGATGGAGATAACAGGAGAGTTGTTTAAAGACAGCGCGTTCAAGTGTTTTAGACAGGAACGGGAGGAGAGAGACGGGCCTGTAGTTAATAACATCAGACGGATTGAGAGTGGGTTTCTTAAGGAGAGGGTTTACTCTTGCCTCCTTGAGACTGTTTGGAAAGTGACCAGAAGTTAGAGAAGTGTTGATGAAATGGGTGAGAAATGGTAGAATATCAGGAGCGATAGTCTGAAGGAGGTTTGAGGGGATAGGGTCCAGAGAACAGGTGGTAGGACGGGCAGAGGTAACGAGGGTAAGAACCTCACTTGGAGAGAGAGGGGAGAAGGAGGTCAGTGTGTGGGTGAAGGGAGGGTCTGGTGACCCAGCGGTGAGTAAAGGTGAGTCAGAAAAAGAAGAGCGAATATCATCAACCTTTTTTTCAAAGTGGTTAACAAAGTCGCTTGACAGAAGGGAGGAGGGGGGAGGTGCTTTGGGGGGGTCCAAGAGGGTGGAGAAGATAGAAAATAGTTTTTTGGGATTGGAATAGGAAGATTGGATCTTATCTTGAAAGAAAGTGCTTTTTGCCTGAGAGATGGAAGCAGAGAAAGAGGAGAGGAGAGCCTGATAGGTTAGGAGGTCGTCATGGTGTTTGGATTTCCACCATTTCCGCTCTGCTGCCCGAAGGATGGTTCTATTAGCACGCAGTGCATCATTTAGCCAGGGAGCAGGAGGGGACTGACGAGCCGGCCGCGATGTGAGAGGACAGAGAAAGTCCAGAGAGGATGAGAGAGTCGAGAGGAGAGTTTTTGCAGCAGTGTTTGGAGGCAGGAGTTGGAACGAGTCAGAGGAAGGGAGGGCTGAGAGCACCGATGAGGCAAAGGTAGAGGGGGAGAGGGAACGGAGGTTACGGCGGACAGGAGCAGAGTTAGAAGAGATTAGGTTGTTATGTTTGGAAAGGGGTAGAGAGAATGAAATGAAGGAGTAATCGGATGTGTGGAGCGGGTTTACAGAGAGGTTAGAAGTAGAGCAGTTCCTTGAGAATATGAGATCAAGGACATTGCCAGCTTTATGAGTTGGTGGGGATGGAGACAGTGAGAAAGCAAAGGTGGTTAACAGAGATGTTAGTTCAGATATCTTCCCTGTCTGGAGGTTGAAATCTCCGAGAAGTACAGCGGGAGGGCCAGTTTCAGGGATGTGTGAGAGGAGATTATCTAACTCCTCCAAGAAGTCCCCCAAGGCGCCTGGTGGACGGTAGAGAACAACAATGGTTAATTGTATAGGATGGGTTACTGTGACGGCATGGAATTCAAAGGTGGAAGGAGTGAAATTAGGTAGCTTGAAGAGGGAAAAGCTCCATTTGGGAGAGAGCAGGAGACCAGTGCCACCTCCTCTGCCAGAGGGTCTGGGTGTATGGGAGAAGGAATATGCTGTGGAGAGAGCTGCTGGGGTGGATGTGTTGGATGGAGTGATCCAGGTCTCCGTGAGAGCAAGGAAATCCAGAGACTGCAGGGAAGCGTAGCCAGAGATGAAGTCAGCCTTAGGGACAGCTGACTGGCAGTTCAGCAGGCCCCCTGAAACGAGATGTTGGATCTCAGTGGAGCATGTGGGATAGACGAGAGCAGGCCGGTGAGATCGATTAAGAGAAACACGGGGCCAGTGATAATTGCGAGAAGACACATGAACAGGAATGCAGAAAATACACATGATTATAGCATGAGGGGCTAGAGAACCCAAGAGAATTGAATAAAACTAAATAACACCAGCGATACTTGGCGCAATCAGAGTAGGATTTGCCTCCTCTTTGCCTCCCACAGGACTCTTAATGTCTTTGTCAGTCTTCGTCTGGCTGACGCTGAAGCTGACGCTCCAGGAAAACGCAACCTAAGATGGATACCTGATTGCTCAGTTCTCACAGCTTTGGGGGCACGCCCCTGTAATTAGTTAACTATTTTCTGCTGATGGGCGACAGCAGAGTCTTCCTACCTATTGTAATGCACACTTGAGGGGCGTGACTCACTGAGACCTGAGTTACGCCTGGAGTTGAGCAGATCTGAGATTTTAAAATCTCTCAGAAATCGCCGTTTTAGCTACAATAACTACAGAACAATTATACAGAGTAGAATAAATGAAACAGAGAAGTCTATTTAAACAAGAATATAACTTACAGTGATTGCTGAGTCAGTATCGATAGTGTCCTCACCGAGTCTGGATGCACACTGAGTTATTCTGATTTGAAATGCGCTATTTAAAATGTTTTTCAGCTGGGAAGCGTTTTGCACTTCACGCAATCAGCAGAGTCTTCCTACCTATTGTAATGCACACTTGAGGGGCGTGACTCACTGAGACCTGAGTTACGCCTGGAGTTGAGCAGATCTGAGATTTTAAAATCTCTCAGAAATCGCCGTTTTAGCTACAATAACTACAGAACAATTATACAGAGTAGAATAAATGAAACAGAGAAGTCTATTTCAACAAGAATATAACTTACAGTGATTGCTGAGTCAGTATCGATAGTGTCCTCACCGAGTCTGGATGCACACTGAGTTATTCTGATTTGAAATGCGCTATTTAAAATGTTTTTCAGCTGGGAAGCGTTTTGCACTTCACGCAATCAGCAGAGTCTTCCTACCTATTGTAATGCACACTTGAGGGGCGTGACTCACTGAGACCTGAGTTACGCCTGGAGTTGAGCAGATCTGAGATTTTAAAATCTCTCAGAAATCGCCGTTTTAGCTACAATAACTACAGAACAATTATACAGAGTAGAATAAATGAAACAGAGAAGTCTATTTAAACAAGAATATAACTTACAGTGATTGCCGAGTCAGTATCGATAGTGTCCTCACCGAGTCTGGATGCACACTGAGTTATTCTGATTTGAAATGCGCTATTTAAAATGTTTTTCAGCTGGGAAGCGTTTTGCACTTCACGCAATCAGCAGAGTCTTCCTACCTATTGTAATGCACACTTGAGGGGCGTGACTCACTGAGACCTGAGTTACGCCTGGAGTTGAGCAGATCTGAGATTTTAAAATCTCTCAGAAATCGCCGTTTTAGCTACAATAACTACAGAACAATTATACAGAGTAGAATAAATGAAACAGAGAAGTCTATTTAAACAAGAATATAACTTACAGTGATTGCCGAGTCAGTATCGATAGTGTCCTCACCGAGTCTGGATGCACACTGAGTTATTCTGATTTGAAATGCGCTATTTAAAATGTTTTTCAGCTGGGAAGCGTTTTGCACTTCACGCAATCAGCAGAGTCTTCCTACCTATTGTAATGCACACTTGAGGGGCGTGACTCACTGAGACCTGAGTTACGCCTGGAGTTGAGCAGATCTGAGATTTTAAAATCTCTCAGAAATCGCCGTTTTAGCTACAATAACTACAGAACAATTATACAGAGTAGAATAAATGAAACAGAGAAGTCTATTTAAACAAGAATATAACTTACAGTGATTGCTGAGTCAGTATCGATAGTGTCCTCACCGAGTCTGGATGCACACTGAGTTATTCTGATTTGAAATGCGCTATTTAAAATGTTTTTCAGCTGGGAAGCGTTTTGCACTTCACGCAATCAGCAGAGTCTTCCTACCTATTGTAATGCACACTTGAGGGGCGTGACTCACTGAGACCTGAGTTACGCCTGGAGTTGAGCAGATCTGAGATTTTAAAATCTCTCAGAAATCGCCGTTTTAGCTACAATAACTACAGAACAATTATACAGAGTAGAATAAATGAAACAGAGAAGTCTATTTAAACAAGAATATAACTTACAGTGATTGCTGAGTCAGTATCGATAGTGTCCTCACCGAGTCTGGATGCACACTGAGTTATTCTGATTTGAAATGCGCTATTTAAAATGTTTTTCAGCTGGGAAGCGTTTTGCACTTCACGCAATCAGCAGAGTCTTCCTACCTATTGTAATGCACACTTGAGGGGCGTGACTCACTGAGACCTGAGTTACGCCTGGAGTTGAGCAGATCTGAGATTTTAAAATCTCTCAGAAATCGCCGTTTTAGCTACAATAACTACAGAACAATTATACAGAGTAGAATAAATGAAACAGAGAACTCTATTTAAACAAGAATATAACTTACAGTGATTGCTGAGTCAGTATCGATAGTGTCCTCACCGAGTCTGGATGCACACTGAGTTATTCTGATTTGAAATGCGCTATTTAAAATGTTTTTCAGCTGGGAAGCGTTTTGCACTTCACGCAATCAGCAGAGTCTTCCTACCTATTGTAATGCACACTTGAGGGGCGTGACTCACTGAGACCTGAGTTACGCCTGGAGTTGAGCAGATCTGAGATTTTAAAATCTCTCAGAAATCGCCGTTTTAGCTACAATAACTACAGAACAATTATACAGAGTAGAATAAATGAAACAGAGAAGTCTATTTAAACAAGAATATAACTTACAGTGATTGCTGAGTCAGTATCGATAGTGTCCTCACCGAGTCTGGATGCACACTGAGTTATTCTGATTTGAAATGCGCTATTTAAAATGTTTTTCAGCTGGGAAGCGTTTTGCACTTCACGCAATCAGCAGAGTCTTCCTACCTATTGTAATGCACACTTGAGGGGCGTGACTCACTGAGACCTGAGTTACGCCTGGAGTTGAGCAGATCTGAGATTTTAAAATCTCTCAGAAATCGCCGTTTTAGCTACAATAACTACAGAACAATTATACAGAGTAGAATAAATGAAACAGAGAAGTCTATTTAAACAAGAATATAACTTACAGTGATTGCTGAGTCAGTATCGATAGTGTCCTCACCGAGTCTGGATGCACACTGAGTTATTCTGATTTGAAATGCGCTATTTAAAATGTTTTTCAGCTGGGAAGCGTTTTGCACTTCACGCAATCAGCAGTCTTCCTACCTATTGTAATGCACACTTGAGGGGCGTGACTCACTGAGACCTGAGTTACGCCTGGAGTTGAGCAGATCTGAGATTTTTAAATCTCTCAGAAATCGCCGTTTTAGCTACAATAACTACAGAACAATTATACAGAGTAGAATAAATGAAACAGAGAAGTCTATTTAAACAAGAATATAACTTACAGTGATTGCTGAGTCAGTATCGATAGTGTCCTCACCGAGTCTGGATGCACACTGAGTTATTCTGATTTGAAATGCGCTATTTAAAATGTTTTTCAGCTGGGAAGCGTTTTGCACTTCACGCAATCAGCAGAGTCTTCCTACCTATTGTAATGCACACTTGAGGGGCGTGACTCACTGAGACCTGAGTTACGCCTGGAGTTGAGCAGATCTGAGATTTTAAAATCTCTCAGAAATCGCCGTTTTAGCTACAATAACTACAGAACAATTATACAGAGTAGAATAAATGAAACAGAGAAGTCTATTTCAACAAGAATATAACTTACAGTGATTGCTGAGTCAGTATCGATAGTGTCCTCACCGAGTCTGGATGCACACTGAGTTATTCTGATTTGAAATGCGCTATTTAAAATGTTTTTCAGCTGGGAAGCGTTTTGCACTTCACGCAATCAGCAGAGTCTTCCTACCTATTGTAATGCACACTTGAGGGGCGTGACTCACTGAGACCTGAGTTACGCCTGGAGTTGAGCAGATCTGAGATTTTAAAATCTCTCAGAAATCGCCGTTTTAGCTACAATAACTACAGAACAATTATACAGAGTAGAATAAATGAAACAGAGAAGTCTATTTCAACAAGAATATAACTTACAGTGATTGCTGAGTCAGTATCGATAGTGTCCTCACCGAGTCTGGATGCACACTGAGTTACGTAGACACTACACTACCCATAATCCCCAGCTATCGTTTGGGACTACAGTCCCGTTGACAAACCCTGTTATTAATCTTCAAGCTCCAGGATTGGATGTTGGAGTGGCAGTGCGCTAAGGTTACGCCGAGCGTCAAGCTCTTTGAAATGGAACGAAACCAAGGCAGACTATTCAAAACTGGACTCGAACGCCCCCCCAGAACTACACATGCTGGCTATTGTGTTTCGCAAGTTCACAACATGCTCTCTATGGCACGTCTCTACTGGGAATTGTAGTTTTAAAAGACGTTTTTGTTTTTCCCAAAATTAGAAGTTGACAGTATTAAACTGTGTACAGCCCTGGAGGTTTAGGCGATAGGAAACAAATTGGTGTGTACAAATGTAAAACATTTAATTACTGAATGGGTGAAAATCGCTTGTATCCATAATGGGCAGCATTAATATATACCCACATAACGGCTCATTGTTACTTTGTAATTCTACTCCACTACAATTCAGAGGTTAACCTGGTATTTTTACTCCACTACATGTATTTTAGTTGGATCAAATATAAAAGTCAGCCGAATTACTATTGATACTGCAAGGAGACGTATTTTGTGAAAAGAAATGTAAGATGTTGTTTAATTGTTGATATATTTATGTCAATAAATTTGTCCTAACTACGGCAGATGTGTAATATTTAATGCAGCCGAACCGTGTATTACAATGCCGTTATGTGATGACTTCCAAAGAGAAAAGCAAGAACACTCAGAATAAAGTATATATATATATATTTTTAAATGTTTTCGGATATCATATTGCATTAACATCATATCCCAACATGCATTGCGGCTAAAACATCCAATCAACGAGCTTCAAGCTGAGGATCTTGGGTAATCTGTTCAGTGGGTTTGTGGTGTGTATCTACGTCTGTTTCCGGTGACTTTATTTACGGCTAAAAAGCATGCTAAAAAGCCCAAGATTAAAGAATTAAACGAATAAATAAAAACAAGGATAATTGTGTGTTATTGTTGAGTAAATAACAGTGTGTTATTTAGAAAACAATAACAAATTAGAAGGAAAAAAAGATTTTAAAGAATACAGATTTCAGTGTTTTGAGGCTCTAAGCCCCATTTATTTTCCTCACAGACGGCAAAAAAAGTCAGACATTATACGATTTAAAATAAAAACAAACAAATAAAAAGATAAAACACATGTAATTGGCATGTAATTGCTGGTGGTTTTGAATAATATATGAGAGTAAAATCTACGTCACTTTACAGCCCCGCCCACTTTTGGGGAAACCAACGCTGTCATTTGAACGGCGATCAAGCCTGAAGCCACAGAGATCTTCTGTTACGGCCCGTCCACACTACAGCTTCGACAGCTTCAAAAACAGTTTCCAACGCGTCTGCCCATTCACTTTGAATGGGGTGACGTCACGTTGCCTCGCTTTTCGCCGAACTGAATTGTGGGTAGCAGAGTGGAGCTTTTCTGGCGTTTCAGGCTGCAAAAGTTGAACAATGTTCAACTTCTGAAGCCGGAGACGCCGGAGTAGCCAGCGTCAGCCAATCAAATCCCGTTTAAGCAAATCTGACAGTTCAAGCGCTAGCCAATCAAACCACGTGCAAGCTGGGACAGCCAGACCGCAGTTCATTTCCTCATATTCCAAACGAGAAATTACGGTAGCAAATCACCCGGTTCTTTACGACCAGAACTATTTACTGGGATACAAACCGGAGGAACCAGGCATGGAGGGAGGTGGCAGAGACAGTGGGTGAAACTGGTAGGTTTTCGCCTGTTTGGGGAGTTTATATATATATATATATATTGCTCGCATAAAATCCCCGGGGTTTTTTGCTTTGTATGCCGGGGGCGGGACATTCATGTGATTGATTATTGGTCGCGGTGCTCGAATAAAATCCCCAAGCTTCAGACACGCCCAGCTCCAACCTTTTTTTGAAGCTATAGTGTGTACGGGCCGTTACTGTCCTTCCTTCTTAGAGGAAGTACAGAAACACGTAACTTTGGATTTGTTTTAATTAGGGCCGGGACTCGATTAAAACAATTATTCTAATTAATTAGAGGTTTTGTAATTAATTAATCGCAATTAATCGCATTTTTAATCACATATAAATATTTGACCTGAGAACAGTGAGAAGATGTCAATAAAGTGTGCCGTCACACAGAGGTAATTTGAATTGCTTACCGAGGTCCAATGATCCCCAGTCAGGGCAACACATTCGGCTTTCTCCAATAAATTCTCTTTATCTTCCTTTTCATTGTCATAAAGCTGCTGGATTCTTTTTGTCACTGTCTTTCTGCATGGCAGCTCATATGTTGTGTCAGACGATGCAATCTGTAGTACCTTTTGCAGCCCCTTATCTTCTACCACTCCAAGTGGTCTACAGTCGAGTGCAATCCAGTGAGCTGGTTATTTTTTCAGACGTGGACTTAGTTATCCTGGCCCTGAAACCAGTCATCTGGTTGAGTGTGGGTTGGGTGTAGGTCATACTCGTCAACCCTCCCGATTTTCGCGGGAGACTCCCGATTTCATTGCCCTCTCCCGGTTTCCTCCCGGGGTCATATTTCTCCCGCATTTCTCCCGCATTTCTCCCGATTTCTGACCAAATCAGATTTACACAGGACTGTTTCCACTCGGACTTTAATACAGCTACACCATTGTTTGGTTTCCATGGTAAAACGTCTCTTTAGTAGCGCGCGCAACTCAAAGTCTGAGAGGGTGAAGCAGATATTCACAGAAAACAGAACAAGAATCGACAACTACTCTACTCTCTGCTCACTCCTTTCCAGCCCACACATATGCTCCATCAAGGACGGTGCTACAGGCCGCAAGGCAGTGCACTTACAACTACAATAAGCATGTTAATGTTAATCTAACAGCTCCGGCGATCCACTAGCACCCCCCCCCCCCCCCCCATTTTGCATTTTGAAATGCTCCCGATTTCTGAGGGCAAGTGTGGGTCCTTGTACTCAGAGTCGGGCTAACGTCCACGCTAGCTGCTATATGTTTTGCATTGAGGTGATACTTGAGGCTTGATGTGCTGCGGTGATATGCGAATTCCTTTTTGCATAATTTGCATACAACCGTGCTCGACGCTTCCATCCGTCCGAGCTCTCTCCGTGCCCCATCCACGGGGCCAACCAAAGCGGTCTCATCAGCTTCTTCGTTCATGTTTGACTATTGTTCACTGTGGTTTGTTGTTGTCTGAAGTCATGAACGTTAGTTGGTGCTCCAGTATAATCGGTACGCCTGAAACTCATCCAGTGAGAAACGTTCCGCAGGGCAAAAATAAGTGCGATTAAAATGCGTACATTTTTTTAACGCGTTAATGTTTGTGTAATTAATTAATCTTAATTAACGCGTTAAAGTCCCGGCCCTAGTTTTAATGTTTGAGGTGCAATAAACGACACAGCAGCTTTTTGGCATGTTAAAACTATTATTTTCTGCCTCGCTCATGAGAGTAACAGCTGGCGAAATTACAGCCTCGCCTACTGATTTCAAATGTGTGCTCTAAAATGATATTTATAAATGACTATTATCATTATTATAAGCAAGACAATAAATGGCAAAGATATGTAGAAAATAAACGTATTTGAGATACGTCCATAACGAACGTAACGTGGAAGAAAATACGTTTTCTAGCTAAACGTAATTGAGAATGCAGTTTAGTTCTGTGCGAACGTAATTTTTAGGAGACAGCGTTGTCATAATACATTCTGACGAAAAATACAAATTATTATGAATACAAATACAATTTTAAAAAGCCTCCCGTTAGTTACTACAAGCTATAAAGTAGATTTTTTTAAAAATGTTATAGAATAAAAGCTCACTGCTGGACGATGTAGAAATGCGTGAGTGCACCACGACAAAAGGAGCCTCATTCACTTTACATTGGGGTTGTTTGCGTGGTGCAGACACGTAAATGTAGCAAAGTTCGTGACTCCACCACGCAATGCGGTGTTAAGGAGTCGTGGTGGAGTCACGCATTCTGGTGAGATCAGGTTGTCCTGAAGGCTCTGCCATCTGTATCTGAGTGTGTGTGAATAATAGATGAGAGCATGATAAGCTCGCACCTTGTATGGCAGTGTCTGCTATCAGTGTAAATGAGTGTGTGTGAATGGGTGAATGTTGAAATGTAATATAAACACTGGATTGGACTCCTGAGTTGTTGATTAAAGCAGAATGAGTGGAGTGTTTTTACAATGTCCCAAAAACGGGCTAAAAATCTGAAACAGGTTAGAGTCAGAAGAACATTTGAATAATGAATATGAGTCGGATACACGCAAAGCTGTCAAGCATGGCCAATTCTGAAAAAGCAAAAACTAGTTGGGCAAGGTGTTTAATTGCATTGTTGGTATCCTGAGAGGGAAGTGGTGGTCTACTTGGGACACTTGGTTTGGTAAATAGTGGTACATGGTCTTTGGTCAAGTTTGGGAACATGAGCAATAAACCATTACCCTTCTACATGTGAAGATGACTTCATTGTATTATAATAAATGAATCACAGTGGTGATGTAAAGGAAAAAATGAGGTTATGGTATGAGATCAATAAACTATACAGCGTCAATGTTATTAATGTTACTTTTCTAAAAGAAAATATGTTTGCTGTAATTCTCCTTCAAGGCGGCAGTGGCTCAGCCTGTAGGGACTTGGTATTGGAACTGAAGGGTCGCCAAGTGAGCAGGTAACTTTAGAAGTGCCACCTCCTGGGCCACTGCCGAGGTGCCCTTGAGCAAGGCACCTAACCTGGAAACTAATCCCTGGCGCCGGCTAACTGGCAGCTTCTCTGCGACCTCTCCTCTGCATGTGGTTGTGTGTGTGCATGTATATCCTCCCCTGTGTGATGTGTGTAAACACAACCGAGTGGGGAAAGAAATATCCCTGTAGGGATGAATAAAGTATTTCTTCTTCTTCTTCTTCTTCTTCTTCTTCTTCTTCTTCTTCTTCTTCTTCTTCTTCTTCTTCTTCTTCTTCAATTGAGCGAAGCCAGAAGCCTCGATCTCAGATGAGTGTCTGCAGCATGAGGAAGAAACTGCTTATGTAAGAACAGCATAGGATGTGGGGAAAGCATTCCAGCAGCAATCCATATCAATATCACTCTGATGTGAGTAATAGCATGGAGTTACAATGAAGAAGTTATGGGGAGCTCCATGCTGTGGTTTCACAGCTTACAAAAACACAAGCAGACATTTCATTGTAGTTACCTCGCCTTTAAGCCAGCCTTTCACTGCGTTTACCCTCCAAATACACAGATCGTTGCGCAAGGTTAAGAAAACAGGGCCAGTGTATTTTGGCAGGTGGAATATATTCTGAAAGAGCAAATCTGCTATATTTAGTTTTCGATGGCTGAGGGAGCAGGAACAAAGGCTGGACGGTTAACTCCAGGACCAAAGGAGGGAAGGTGATACAGAAGATATAAACCTCATGCCTTTAAAAATACCATCACCTGGAGCAGCCGAGTGCATCGAAGCAGCAGCTGGCCGTGTGAGAGAGAAGCTAATGTTGTTTACATTCAATCTGCTATTTCCTCCCCTCTGAAACCTTCAGAGAGCAAAGTCACATAATACTTATATTAAAAATAAGAGTAGCAGAAATGGGCCTAGTGGCAGGCAGCTTGCAGCAAAAGGCTTTTGAGGCTTGGCCAAGAAGGCCTGCGGCTAAAAGAAATCGATACGCCCAATATTCCAGCAAGTACTCTTGAATAACACGTCAATTGGACCGAGGCTGTGAATATGATGAAAAGTAACATATGCTGAAGTGTGTTTGCTTATCTTAATAGTAGTTAAAGAACATATAATAACATGATTATTTCACTTTAAGTTAGACATCCCTTGGATCCATCACAAAACCTCAGAGGGACAACTTGTGATTTTCGTCATGATGATGATTAGAACACTTGATGGTTGAGCTATATTAAGAAATATAGCAATGGTTAAACTCAGTTTGATTTATAGATGACAGTTTATGATTTCTGTAAGCCAGCAGGACACTGGGTTTAGGGTAAAATCAACTTCCTTCCTCTCGATGATGCTCTTTTATCAGAATAGAAGATGGTTTTGAAAGAGAACCTTCAAGCGTTGGAATATGTTTCCAGCAGGCAAAAAAAAAGAAGGACATTGATCAACCACTCTTGTGATAATTAATTAAAATGTTAAGTTAAAATGAATTGTAATTTTAAAGCTCTACCGGGTAAATGTGCTTATATTTATATGTTATAGATGTGTACTTTGATCTGTGTGACAGAGACTGTGTAATGCTTTCAGTGTGTTTTTTAGATACATTATATTTTTAAATAATAGCTAAAACTCATAATCTCTTCTCTTTTGGAGATTAATGTATTTGTATTCATGGTCCTAAATACATGATGATTATAATAACCTCAAATCTCATTGTAGCAGCATATCTATGTGTTTAAGAGCTAGCAACACAAAGGACGAGGTCACACAGAAAGTATGCCGCTGCTACAGAAGTAAAAAATATATATATCTCGTACGCACGATATACTTTCCCATTCGCACAAGATACTTTGTTATGACACATTGAACTGCCTGATTATTACGCCATATTATTAGTTTTATGAAGAAGATGTCTGGTCGCCAGGGCGTGTGTTTGTATGTGTGTACAGTATGTGTGTGTGTGTGTTAAACGAACTTCTTTCACTTGGGAATACACATACCTATGGAGTTAGCCAGATGTGTGTAAATTGCTGTTCATGGTAATTTGCAAACAAATAGCGGTGTCGGACACACACATACACCGAACACACACACACACACACACACACACACACACACACACACACACACACACACACACACACACACACACACACACACACACACACACACACACACACACACACAGAGCGGAGCTGAGCAGAGTACAAACACACACACACACATCATGCACCCTGGTGACGGGACATCTCCTTCATAAAACGAGTAATAGGGGCAATAATCGGGCAGTTCGATATGTGTAGAGGTGTGTGTGTGTGTGTGTGTGTGTGTGTGTGTGTGTGTGTGTGTGTGTGTGTGTGTGTGTGTGTGTGTGTGTGTGTGTGTGTGTGTGTGTGTGTGTGTGTGTGTGTGTGTGTGTGAGTGTGTGTGTGGTTAAAACGTAGCAGCCTCGATTTCTATTCAGCTGTTCTAATGAAGGTAAACACAGTGAAGGCGGTGCGTAAAAGACACAGCTCTCTGCGCACAGATAGCTGATACTGTGAGAGTCACGGACATGAATTCATAGATCAAGGCATACGGGTTTAGACTCTCCTGTTTTGCGAATCCGGTGCTTAAACAAATAGCTCTAAACCCCTGGCCAAAATGTCCCTAAAATGAAGTCTGAGTTTGAAATATACCTTAAATAATGTATGCACTGCCATTTCCCCACATAAACATAACAGTCTGCAAAGAAACGGTTGTCTCCTGTGTGCTTCACTTCCTACTTGACGCACCGGTGACTTTCTCATGCGAATGAGAAAGTATCTTGTGCGCACGAAAAAGTATATTGTGCGCACGAGAAAGTATATCGTAATGACCGTAAGTGTCAAACAGTTCCTTACCAAAAATAAATAAATAAGTACCTCTGACTGCTCAATTCAGCCAGCTGCAGCCACCACTCTCTAAATAAAAAAAATCGAAATATGGTAAATAAATAAAAAAGGTTAGTTGAGAAAGAGTTCATTCCACAAAAGAGATGATTTTGTGCAGGTTCCTTGGGGAAAAAAACAAAGCTGATAATGAAAGCAACAAATGAAAGGAAATAGGGATAAAATAAGGAAAAAAATCAGAGCGGAAAAGCAAGTTATTTTTAAGGAAACTGATTTTCAAACTGAAACCTTGTAATCACCACATTAAAGGGCTCCCATTCTTTAGACAACCACCGTTATGCGGTGTAGATGCCAGGGCAGTGTTTTCCATTAGATGTCTCTGTTTTTTCAGTTGATCTGGCAAATTAACTTATAACAGGCTGCCTGGAAAGGAGCATAGCAGCAAATTGCATTTATCAAAAACACTCACTGGGACTGTTTACTTTATGTGATCTAATAAAAAAAAGCTCATGCTGAGTGTTTCAGTGATTGCATATGGATGTAACAGAACAGTAAGCTCCAAGTTAAACTGCCTCGACCACATGAAGAAGGGCCATATTTAAACTCTGTCACCATCATTTGCTTATCACTTTAACATATTCATGGTATATGTGGGAGACAGTTTTTCCCATGCTGTCTTTCCGGATAGGGACGTGATTGTTCATGCTCACTGTGGCATTCTTTGAGATAGCTTAATAGGCTTATTAAAGCTTTATGTCATATCCTCACTGACCATTAACCTCTGCATGTACACATATAAAACAATCATCTCCAAAAAAATGTTCATGTTCTATAGTTGGACCAAGCACTGGCACAACATTTTTTTGTTTCCTTCCAGAGGTTTTATAGAGCCTGCTGTGGGCTCAGCAAGAGAGGAGGCAATGTGTAAGGCAGACTTACGTACAGCAGGATTCTCCTCCACTGCCACATGGTTACCCTCCTAAAGGATTATATAAACTGGTTTCAATAAAAACTTTAGCTGTTTCAGTGGTCTTTTACCTAAGGGGGATTTCTGTGTAAAGACATAAAGAAAACACCTTGTTGGGATACATTAATGGAGGGGAGTCCTTTCAGTACAATAATATATATTCCAACACGACGCTGAAGTTGGCTTCCGATTCAGAGCATCCGATTCGGCAGTTAAGGGGAAAGTTAAGGGACATTTAATTTACAGCGCTGAGCGAACAATCCTCCGTGTTTGAACAACTTAAATCGCTGCATAGCCGATTTATTTGGACTGGATTAGAGAGTCTAAAGATTATTTATAACCCAGTTTGAGATTTGAGAAACCTTTATTCTATTTGTGAAAATACAAATGAGGGAGATTTCAGTGCTTTTTTCACATGTAGACCACATTAGACCAGGTCCTGATCTAAAACCACTATACCTAGACTCATCAAATCTGGACTGGATTATCCCAGAGAGGCTAAAGATTCTTTATAACACAGTTTCAGATTTGTGAAACCTTTATTCTATTTGTGAAAATACAAACAAGGGAGATTTTGCAGCTTTTTTAAAATCTAGACCACATTAGACCAGGTCCTGATCTGAAACCACTATACCTAGACTCATCAAATCTGGACTGGATTATCCCAGAGAGTCTAAAGATTCTTTATAACACAGTTTCAGATTTGTGAAACCTTTATTCTATTTGTGAAAATACAAAAAAGGGAGATTTCAGTGCTTTTTTCACATCTAGACCACATTAGACCAGGTCCTAATCTAACACAACTAGGCCTAGACTCATCAAATCTGGACTGGATTATCTTAGAGAGGCTAAAGATTCTTTATAACACAGTTTCAGATTTGTGAAACCTTTATTCTATTTGTGAAAATACAAAAAGGGAGATTTTGATGCTTTTTAAAAATCTAGACCACATTAGACCAGGTCCTGATCTAAAACCACTATACCTAGACTCATCAAATCTGGACTGGATTATCCCAGAGAGTCTAAAGATTCTTTCTAACACCGTTTCAGATTTGTGAAACCTTTATTCTATTTATGAAAATGCAAAAAAGATTTTGCAGCTTTTTTTAAATATAGACCACATTAGACCAGGTCCTGATCAAAACCACTATACCTAGACTCATCAAATCTGGACTGGATTATCCCAGAGGGTCTAAAGATTCTTTATAACACAGTTTTAGATTTGTGAAACCTTAATTCTATTTGTGAAAATACAAAAAAGGGAGATTTCAGTCCTTTTTTTACATGTAGACCACATTAGACCAGGTCCTGATCTGAAACCACTACACCTACACTCATCAAATCTGGACTGGATTATCCCAGAGGGTCTAAAGATTCTTTATAACACAGTTTCAGATTTGTGAAACCTTTATTCTATTTGTGAAAATACAAAAAGGGAGATTTTGATGCTTTTTTAAAATCTAGACCACATTAGACCAGGTCCTGATCTAAAACCACTTGAGCTAGAATCATCAAATCTGGACTGGATTATCCCAGAGGGTCTAAACATTCTTTATAACACAGTTTCAGATTTGTGAAACCTTTATTCTATTTGTAAAAATACAAAAAGGGAGATTTTTATGCTTTTTTAAAATCTAGACCACATTAGACCAGGTCCTGATCTAAAACCACTAGACCTAGACTCATCAAATCTGGACTGGATTATCCCAGAGGGTCTAAACATTCTTTATAACACAGTTTCAGATTTGTGAAACCTTTATTCTATTTATGAAAATACAAAAAAGGGAGATTTTGCAGCTTTTTTTAAATCTAGACCACATTAGACCAGGTCCTGATCTAAAACCACTGTACCTAGTCTCATCAAATCTGGACTGGATTATCCCAGAGGGTCTAAAGATTCTTTATAACACAGTTTCAGATTTGTGAAACCTTTATTCTATTTGTGAAAATACAAAAAGGGAGATTTTTATGCTTTTTTTAAATCTAGACCACATTAGACCAGGTCCTGATCTAAAACCACTATACCTACACACATCAAATTTGGACTGGATTATCCCAGAGGGTCTAAACATTCTTTATAACACAGTTTCAGATTTGTGAAACCTTTATTCTATTTATGAAAATACAAAAAAGGGAGATTTTGATGCTTTTTTAAAATCTAGACCACATTAGACCAGGTCCTGATCTGAAACCACTAGACCTACACTCATCAAATCTGGACTGGATTATCCCAGAGGGTCTAAAGATTCTTTATAACACAGTTTCAGATTTGTGAAACCTTTATTCTATTTATGAAAATACAAAAAAGGGAGATTTTGATGCTTTTTTTTTATCTAGACCACATTAGACCAGGTCCTGATCTAAAACCACTTGAGCTAGAATCATCAAATCTGGACTGAATTATCCCAGAGGGTCTAAAGATTCTTTATAACACAGTTTCAGATTTGTGAAACCTTTATTCTATTTGTGAAAATACAAAAAGGGAGATTTTTATGCTTTTTTAAAATCTAGACCACATTAGACCAGGTCCTGATCTGAAACCACTAGACCTACACACATCAAATTTGGACTGGATTATCCCAGAGGGTCTAAACATTCTTTATAACACAGTTTCAGATTTGTGAAACCTTTATTCTATTTGTGAAAATACAAAAAGGGAGATTTTGATGCTTTTTTTTTATCTAGACCACATTAGACCAGGTCCTGATCTAAAACCACTTGAGCTAGAATCATCAAATCTGGACTGGATTATCCCAGAGAGTCTAAACATTCTTTATAACACAGTTTCAGATTTGTGAAACCTTTATTCGATTTATGAAAATACAAAAAAGGGAGATTTTGCAGCTTTTTTAAAATCTAGACCACATTAGACCAGGTCCTAATCTAACACAACTAGACCTAGACTCATCAAATCTGGACTGGATTATCCCAGAGAGTCTAAAGATTCTTTATAACACAGTTTCAGATTTGTGAAACCTTAATTCTATTTGTGAAAATACAAAAAAGGGAGATTTCAGTGCTTTTTTTACATGTAGACCACATTAGACCAGGTCCTGATCTGAAACCACTAGAACTACACTCATCAAATCTGGACTGGATTATCCCAGAGACTCTAAAGATTCTTTATAACACAGTTTCAGATTTGTGAAACCTTTATTCTATTTATGAAAATACAAAAAAGGGAGATTTTGCAGCTTTTTTAAAAACTAGACCACATTAGACCAGGTCCTGATCTAAAACCACTTGAACTAGAATCATCAAATCTGGACTGGATTATCCCAGAGGGTCTAAAGATTCTTTATAACACAGTTTCAGATTTGTGAAACCTTTATTCTATTTGTGAAAATACAAAAAGGGAGATTTTGATGCTTTTTTAAAATCTAGACCACATTAGACCAGGTCCTGATCTGAAACCACTAGACCTACACTCATCAAATCTGGACTGGATTATCCCAGAGGGTCTAAAGATTCTTTATAACACAGTTTCAGACTTATTAAACCTTTATTCTATTTGTGAAAATACAAAAATGGAGATTTTGATGCTTTTTTTTAATCTAGACCACATTAGACCAGGTCCTGATCTAAAACCACTATACCTAGACTCATCAAATCTGGACTGGATTATTGCAGAGGGTCTAAATATTCTTTATAACACAGTTTTAGATTTGTGAAACCTTAATTCTATTTGTGAAAATACAAAAAAGGGAGATTTCATTGCTTTTTTACATGTAGACCACATTAGACCAGGTCCTGATCTAAAACCACTAGAGATAGACTCATCAAATCTGGACTGGATTATCCCAGAGGGTCTAAAGATTCTTTATAACACAGTTTCAGATTTGTGAAACCTTTATTCTATTTGTGAAAATACAAAAAGGGAGATTTTGATGCTTTTTTTAAAACTAGACCACATTAGACCAGGTCCTGATCTAAAACCACTAGATCTAGACTCATCAAATCTGGACTGGATTATCCCAGAGAGTCTAAAGATTCTTTCTAACACCGTTTCAGATTTGTGAAACCTTTATTCTATTTGTGAAAATACAAAAAAGGGAGATTTTGCAGCTTTTTCTAAATCTAGACCACATTAGACCAGGTCCTGATCTAAAACCACTAGACCTACACTCATCAAATCTGGACTGGATTATCCCAGAGACTCTAAAGATTCTTTATAACACAGTTTCAGATTTGTGAAACCTTTATTCTATTTGTGAAAATACAAAAATGGAGATTTTGATGCTTTTTTTTTATCTAGACCACATTAGACCAGGTCCTGATCTAAAACCACTAGACCTAGACTCATCAAATCTGGACTGGATTATCCCAGAGGGTCTAAACATTCTTTATAACACAGTTTCAGATTTGTGAAACCTTTATTCTATTTATGAAAATACAAAAAAGGGAGATTTTGCAGCTTTTTTAAAAACTAGACCACATTAGACCAGGTCCTGATCTAAAACCACTGTACCTAGTCTCATCAAATCTGGACTGGATTATCCCAGAGGGTCTAAAGATTCTTTATAACACAGTTTTAGATTTGTGAAACCTTTATTCTATTTATGAAAATACAAAAAAGGGAGATTTTGCAGCTTTTTTAAAAACTAGACCACATTAGACCAGATCCTGATCTAAAACCACTGTACCTAGTCTCATCAAATCTGGACTGGATTATCCCAGAGAGTCTAAACATTCTTTATAACACAGTTTTAGATTTGTGATACCTTAATTCTATTTGTGAAAATACAAACAAGGGAGATTTTGCACCTTTTTTCAAATCTAGACCACATTAGACCAGGTCCTGATCTAAAACCACTATACCTAGACTCATTAAATCTGGAATGGATTATCCCAGAGGACCTAAAGATTCTTTATAACACAGTTTTAGATTTGTGAAACCTTTATTCTATTTGTGAAAATACAAAAAGGGAGATTTTTATGCTTTTTTAAAATCTAGACCACATTAGACCAGGTCCTGATATAAAACCACTATACCTTCACACATCAAATTTGGACTGGATTATCCCAAAGGGTCTAAACATTCTTTATAACACAGTTTCAGATTTGTGAAACCTTTATTCTATTTGTGAAAATACAAAAATGGAGATTTTGATGCTTTTTTTTTATCTAGACCACATTAGACCAGGTCCTGATCTAAAACCACTAGACCTAGACTCATCAAATCTGGACTGGATTATCCCAGAGGGTCTAAACATTCTTTATAACACAGTTTCAGATTTGTGAAACCTTTATTCTATTTATGAAAATACAAAAAAGGGAGATTTTGCAGCTTTTTTAAAAACTAGACCACATTAGACCAGGTCCTGATCTAAAACCACTGTACCTAGTCTCATCAAATCTGGACTGGATTATCCCAGAGGGTCTAAAGATTCTTTATAACACAGTTTTAGATTTGTGAAACCTTTATTCTATTTATGAAAATACAAAAAAGGGAGATTTTGCAGCTTTTTTAAAAACTAGACCACATTAGACCAGATCCTGATCTAAAACCACTGTACCTAGTCTCATCAAATCTGGACTGGATTATCCCAGAGAGTCTAAACATTCTTTATAACACAGTTTTAGATTTGTGATACCTTAATTCTATTTGTGAAAATACAAACAAGGGAGATTTTGCACCTTTTTTCAAATCTAGACCACATTAGACCAGGTCCTGATCTAAAACCACTATACCTAGACTCATTAAATCTGGAATGGATTATCCCAGAGGACCTAAAGATTCTTTATAACACAGTTTTAGATTTGTGAAACCTTTATTCTATTTGTGAAAATACAAAAAGGGAGATTTTTATGCTTTTTTAAAATCTAGACCACATTAGACCAGGTCCTGATATAAAACCACTATACCTTCACACATCAAATTTGGACTGGATTATCCCAGAGAGTCTAAAGATTCTTTATAACACAGTTTCAGATTTGTGAAACCTTTATTCTATTTGTGAAAATACAAAAAGGGAGATTTTTATGCTTTTTTAAAATCTAGACCACATTAGACCAGGTCCTGATCTAAAACCACTATACCTACACACATCAAATCTGGACTGGATTATCCCAGAGGGTCTAAACATTCTTTATAACACAGTTTCAGATTTGTGAAACCTTTATTCTATTTGTGAAAATACAAAAAGGGAGATTTTGATGCTTTTTTTTTATCTAGACCACATTAGACCAGGTCCTGATCTAAAACCACTTGAGCTAGAATCATCAAATCTGGACTGGATTATCCCAGAGGGTCTAAAGATTCTTTATAACACAGTTTCAGATTTGTGAAACCTTTATTCTATTTGTGAGAATACAAAAAGGGAGATTTTTATGCTTTTTTTAAATCTAGACCACATTAGACCAGGTCCTGATCTAAAACCACGAGAGCTAGACTCATCAAATTTGGACTGGATTATCCCAGAGGGTCTAAACATTCTTTATAACACAGTTTCAGATTTGTGAAACCTTTATTCTATTTATGAAAATACAAAAAGGGAGATTTTGATGCTTTTTTAAAATCTAGACCACATTAGACCAGGTCCTGATCTAAAACCACGATACCTACACACATCAAATTTGGACTGGATTATCCCAGAGGGTCTAAAGATTCTTTATAACACAGTTTCAGATTTGTGAAACCTTTATTCTATTTGTGAAAATACAAAAATGGAGATTTTGATGCTTTTTTTTTATCTAGACCACATTAGACCAGGTCCTGATCTAAAACCACTAGACCTAGACTCATCAAATCTGGACTGGATTATCCCAGAGGGTCTAAACATTCTTTATAACACAGTTTCAGATTTGTGAAACCTTTATTCTATTTATGAAAATACAAAAAAGGGAGATTTTGCAGCTTTTTTTAAAACTAGACCACATTAGACCAGGTCCTGATCTAAAACCACTGTACCTAGTCTCATCAAATCTGGACTGGATTATCCCAGAGGGTCTAAAGATTCTTTATAACACAGTTTTAGATTTGTGATACCTTAATTCTATTTGTGAAAATACAAAAAAGGGAGATTTCAGTGCTTTTTTTACATGTAGACCACATTAGACCAGGTCCTGATCTAAAACCACTGTACCTAGTCTCATCAAATCTGGACTGGATTATCCCAGAGGGTCTAAAGATTCTTTATAACACAGTTTTAGATTTGTGATACCTTAATTCTATTTGTGAAAATACAAACAAGGGAGATTTTGCAGCTTTTTTCAAATCTAGACCACATTAGACCAGGTCCTGATCTAAAACCACTATACCTAGACTCATTAAATCTGGACTGGATTATCCCAGAGGATCTAAAGATTCTTTATAACACAGTTTTAGATTTGGGAAACCTTTATTCTATTTGTGAAAATACAAAAAAGGGAGATTTCAGTGCTTTTTTTACATGTAGACCACATTAGACCAGGTCCTGATCTGAAACCACTAGACCTACACTCATTAAATCTGGACTGGATTATCCCAGAGGATCTAAAGATTCTTTATAACACAGTTTTAGATTTGTGAAACCTTTATTCTATTTGTGAAAATACAAAAAAGGGAGATTTCAGTGCTTTTTTTACATGTAGACCACATTAGACCAGGTCCTGATCTGAAACCACTAGACCTACACTCATCAAATCTGGACTGGATTATCCCAGAGAGTCTAAAGATTCTTTATAACACAGTTTCAGATTTGTGAAACCTTTATTCTATTTGTGAAAATACAAAAAGGGAGATTTTTATGCTTTTTTAAAATCTAGACCACATTAGACCAGGTCCTGATCTAAAACCACTATACCTACACACATCAAATCTGGACTGGATTATCCCAGAGGGTCTAAACATTCTTTATAACACAGTTTCAGATTTGTGAAACCTTTATTCTATTTGTGAAAATACAAAAATGGAGATTTTGATGCTTTTTTTTTATCTAGACCACATTAGACCAGGTCCTGATCTAAAACCACTAGACCTAGACTCATCAAATCTGGACTGGATTATCCCAGAGGGTCTAAACATTCTTTATAACACAGTTTCAGATTTGTGAAACCTTTATTCTATTTATGAAAATACAAAAAAGGGAGATTTTGCAGCTTTTTTTAAAACTAGACCACATTAGACCAGGTCCTGATCTAAAACCACTGTACCTAGTCTCATCAAATCTGGACTGGATTATCCCAGAGGGTCTAAAGATTCTTTATAACACAGTTTTAGATTTGTGATACCTTAATTCTATTTGTGAAAATACAAAAAAGGGAGATTTCAGTGCTTTTTTTACATGTAGACCACATTAGACCAGGTCCTGATCTAAAACCACTAGACCTAGACTCATCAAATCTGGACTGGATTATCCCAGAGGGTCTAAAGATTCTTTATAACACAGTTTTAGATTTGTGATACCTTAATTCTATTTGTGAAAATACAAACAAGGGAGATTTTGCAGCTTTTTTCAAATCTAGACCACATTAGACCAGGTCCTGATCTAAAACCACTATACCTAGACTCATTAAATCTGGACTGGATTATCCCAGAGGATCTAAAGATTCTTTATAACACAGTTTTAGATTTGTGAAACCTTTATTCTATTTGTGAAAATACAAAAAAGGGAGATTTCAGTGCTTTTTTTACATGTAGACCACATTAGACCAGGTCCTGATCTGAAACCACTAGACCTACACTCATTAAATCTGGACTGGATTATCCCAGAGGATCTAAAGATTCTTTATAACACAGTTTTAGATTTGTGAAACCTTTATTCTATTTGTGAAAATACAAAAAAGGGTGATTTCAGTGCTTTTTTTACATGTAGACCACATTAGACCAGGTCCTGATCTGAAACCACTACACCTACACTCATCAAATCTGGACTGGATTATCCCAGAGAGTCTAAAGATTCTTTATAACACAGTTTCAGATTTGTGAAACCTTTATTCTATTTGTGAAAATACAAAAAGGGAGATTTTTATGCTTTTTTAAAATCTAGACCACATTAGACCAGGTCCTGATCTAAAACCACTATACCTACACACATCAAATCTAGACTGGATTATCCCAGAGGGTCTAAACATTCTTTATAACACAGTTTCAGATTTGTGAAACCTTTATTCTATTTGTGAAAATACAAAAAGGGAGATTTTGATGCTTTTTTTTTATCTAGACCACATTAGACCAGGTCCTGATCTAAAACCACTTGAGCTAGAATCATCAAATCTGGACTGGATTATCCCAGAGGGTCTAAAGATTCTTTATAACACAGTTTCAGATTTGTGAAACCTTTATTCTATTTGTGAGAATACAAAAAGGGAGATTTTTATGCTTTCTTAAATCTAGACCACATTAGACCAGGTCCTGATCTAAAACCACGAGAGCTAGACTCATCAAATCTGGACTGGATTATCCCAGAGGGTCTAAACATTCTTTATAACACAGTTTCAGATTTGTGAAACCTTTATTCTATTTATGAAAATACAAAAAAGGGAGATTTTGCAGCTTTTTTTAAAACTAGACCACATTAGACCAGGTCCTGATCTAAAACCACTGTACCTAGTCTCATCAAATCTGGACTGGATTATCCCAGAGGGTCTAAAGATTCTTTATAAAACAGTTTTAGATTTGTGATACCTTAATTCTATTTGTGAAAATACAAAAAAGGGAGATTTCAGTGCTTTTTTTACATGTAGACCACATTAGACCAGGTCCTGATCTAAAACCACTGTACCTAGTCTCATCAAATCTGGACTGGATTATCCCAGAGGGTCTAAAGATTCTTTATAACACAGTTTTAGATTTGTGATACCTTAATTCTATTTGTGAAAATACAAACAAGGGAGATTTTGCAGCTTTTTTCAAATCTAGACCACATTAGACCAGGTCCTGATCTAAAACCACTATACCTAGACTCATTAAATCTGGACTGGATTATCCCAGAGGATCTAAAGATTCTTTATAACACAGTTTTAGATTTGTGAAACCTTTATTCTATTTGTGAAAATACAAAAAAGGGAGATTTCAGTGCTTTTTTTACATGTAGACCACATTAGACCAGGTCCTGATCTGAAACCACTAGACCTACACTCATTAAATCTGGACTGGATTATCCCAGAGGATCTAAAGATTCTTTATAACACAGTTTTAGATTTGTGAAACCTTTATTCTATTTGTGAAAATACAAAAAAGGGAGATTTCAGTGCTTTTTTTACATGTAGACCACATTAGACCAGGTCCTGATCTAAAACCACTATACCTACACACATCAAATCTGGACTGGATTATCCCAGAGGGTCTAAACATTCTTTATAACACAGTTTCAGATTTGTGAAACCTTTATTCTATTTGTGAAAATACAAAAAGGGAGATTTTGATGCTTTTTTTTTATCTAGACCACATTAGACCAGGTCCTGATCTAAAACCACTTGAGCTAGAATCATCAAATCTGGACTGGATTATCCCAGAGGGTCTAAAGATTCTTTATAACACAGTTTCAGATTTGTGAAACCTTTATTCTATTTGTGAGAATACAAAAAGGGAGATTTTTATGCTTTCTTAAATCTAGACCACATTAGACCAGGTCCTGATCTAAAACCACGAGAGCTAGACTCATCAAATCTGGACTGGATTATCCCAGAGGGTCTAAACATTCTTTATAACACAGTTTCAGATTTGTGAAACCTTTATTCTATTTATGAAAATACAAAAAAGGGAGATTTTGCAGCTTTTTTTAAAATCTAGACCACATTAGACCAGGTCCTGATCTAAAACCACTATACCTACACACATCAAATTTGGACTGGATTATCCCAGAGGGTCTAAACATTCTTTATAACACAGTTTCAGATTTGTGAAACCTTTATTCTATTTGTGAAAATACAAAAAGGGAGATTTTGATGCTTTTTTTTTATCTAGACCACATTAGACCAGGTCCTGATCTAAAACCACTTGAGCTAGAATCATCAAATCTGGACTGGATTATCCCAGAGACTCTATAGATTCTTTATAACACAGTTTCAGATTTGTGAAACCTTTATTCTATTTGTAAAAATACAAAAATTGAGATTTTGTTTATCTAGACCACATTAGACCAGGTCCGGATCTAAAACCACTAGAGCTAGAATCATCAA
This sequence comes from Notothenia rossii, assembly GCF_949606895.1. NCBI lineage: Eukaryota > Metazoa > Chordata > Actinopteri > Perciformes > Nototheniidae > Notothenia > Notothenia rossii. The sequence goes on along the minus strand of NC_136905.1, from coordinate 46,451,005 downwards.
ATATGGACTGGATTATCCCAGAGGGTCTAAACATTCTTTATAACACAGTTTCAGATTTGTGAAACCTTTATTCTATTTATGAAAATACAAAAAAGGGACCTCTCTGAAGAACCAGCACCTTACCGTGGTAGAGAAGTTTGTGTGCCCTGATGAACCTGGGGGCTGTGTTGTCTGGAACCTTGTGTTCCTGGTAGGGTCTCCCATGGCAAATTGGTCTCAGGCAAGGGGCCAGACTAAGATTGGTTCACAAGACCTCATGAAAGACGACACACGAAGTGAGGATACCCGGCCCGGAGGAAGCCCGGGGTCCCCTTCTGGAGCCACGGAGCCCGGCCGGGCACAGCCCGAAAAGGCGACGTGGGTAACACCTCCGCTTCTCCGTCCCGTTGGCCCACCACCTACGGAAAACAGCGATGGGGTCGGGTGCGCTGCCAGAAGGGTGGCAGTGAAGGCAGAGGGTCTCGACGGACCAGACCCGGGCGACAGAAGCTGGCTTTGGGGACGTGGAACGTCACCTCTCTGGGGGGGGAGGAGTCGGAGCTTGTGCGGGAGGTGGAGCGTTACCAGTTGGATCTGGTTGGGCTCACCTCTACGCACAGCGTCGGCTCTGGAACCTTACTTCTGGATAGGGGTTGGACTCCATTCTTCTCCGGAGTTGCTCAAGGTGTGAGGCGCCGGGCGGGTGTGGGGATACTCACAAGTCCCCGGTTGGGTGCTTCGTTGTTGGAGTCTACCCCAGTGGACGAGAGGGTTGCCTCCCTACGCCTGCGGGTTATGGGGGGGGAAACTCTGACTGTTGTGTGTGCTTATGCACCCAACAGCAGTTCAGAGTATACGGCCTTCTTGGAGACCCTGGAAAGAGTCCTGTATGGGGCTCCTGAAAGGGACTCTTTAATCTTGCTGGGAGACTTCAACGCACATGTGGGCAATGATGGAGACACTTGGAGGGGAGTGATTGGGAGGAACGGCCCCCCTGATCTGAACCGGAGTGGTGGTTTGTTACTGGACTTCTGTGCTAGTCATGGATTGGCCATAACAAACACCATGTTCGAACATAAGGATGCTCATAAGTGTACGTGGTACCAGAGCACCCTAGGCAGAAGGTCCATGATCGATTTCGTTATCGTATCATCGGACCTGAGGCCGTATGTTTTGGACACTCGGGTAAAGAGAGGGGCGGAGTTGTCAACTGATCACCATCTGGTGGTGAGTTGGGTCGAGTGGCGGGGGAAGCCTCTGGATAGACCTGGTAAGCCCAAACGTGTAGTTCGGGTGAACTGGGAACGTCTGGAGGAGGCCCAAGTTCAGGAGGCCTTCAACTCACACCTCCGGCGGAGCTTTTCGGGCATTCCTGTGGAGGTTGGGGACATTGAACCAGAGTGGTCGGTGTTCAAAGCCTCTATTGCCGAAGCCGCGGCGGGGAGCTGTGGTCTCAAGGTCCTAGGTGCCTCAAGGGGCGGTAACCCTCGAACCTCCTGGTGGACACCGGTGGTCAGGGAAGCCGTCCGACTGAAGAAGGAGGCCTTCAAGGATTTGTTATCCCGGGGGACTCCCGAGGCAGTTGCAAGGTACCGACAGGCCCGAAGGGCAGCAGCCTCAGCCGTGGCCGAGGCAAAGCAGCGGGTGTGGGAGAAGTTCGGAGAAGACATGGAAAAAGACTTTCGGGCGGCACCAACGTTGTTCTGGAAAACTGTCCGACACCTCAGGAGGGGGAAGCAGGGAACCATCCAAGCTGTGTACAGTAAGGATGGGACGTTGTTGACCTCAACTGATGGAGTGTTAGGGTGTTGGAAGGAGCACTTTGAGGAACTCCTGAACCCGACAACTCCGCCCTCTATGTTAGAGTCAGAGCTGGAGTATGACGGGGGATCGACACCAATCTCCCGGGGGGAGGTCACTGAGGTCGTCAAACAACTTCACAGTGGCAAAGCCCCGGGGGTGGATGAGATCCGCCCAGAAATGCTGAAGGCTCTGGGTGTTGAGGGACTGTCATTGTTGACACGTCTCATCAACGTTGCGTGGAAGTCGGAAACAGTACCGAAGGAGTGGCAGACCGGGGTGGTGGTTCCCCTTTTTAAAAAGGGGGATCAGAGGGTGTGTGCCAATTACAGAGGCATCACACTACTCAGCCTCCCCGGGAAAGTTTACTCTAAGGTACTCGAAAGGAGGGTCAGGCCGATTGTCGAACCTCAGATTGAGGAGGAACAATGCGGATTCCGTCCTGGTCGTGGAACGACAGATCAGCTTTTTACTCTCGCAAGGATCCTGGAGGGGGCCTGGGAGTACGCTTATCCAGTCTACATGTGTTTTGTAGACTTGGAGAAGGCGTATGACCGGGTTCCCAGGGAGTCACTGTGAGAGGTGCTGCGGGAGTATGGGGTGAGGGGGTCTCTACTCAGGGCCATCCAATCTCTGTACTCCCAAAGCGAGAGCTGTGTCCGGGTCCTCGGCAGTAAGTCGCACCCATTTCAGGTGAGGGTTGGCCTCCGCCAGGGCTGCGCTTTGTCACCAATCCTGTTTGTAATATACATGGATCGGATTTCAAGGCGTAGTCGTGGGGGAGGGGGTCTGCAGTTCGGTGGACTAAGGATTGCACCACTGCTTTTTGCAGATGATGTGGTTCTGATGGCTTCATCGGTTTGCGACCTTCAGCACTCACTGGATCGGTTCGCAACCGAGTGTGAAGCGGCTGGGATGAGGATCAGCACCTCCAAATCTGAGGCCATGGTTCTCAGCAGGAAACCGATGGACTGTCCACTCCAAGTAGGGAATGAGTCCTTACCCCAAGTGAAGGAGTTCAAGTATCTCGGGTTCTTGTTCTCGAGTGAGGGAACAATGGAGCGTGAGATGGGTCGGAGAATCGGAGCAGCGGGAGCGGTACTGCAGTCTCTTTACCGCACCGTTGTGACGAAAAGGGAGCTGAGCCAGAAGGCAAAGCTCTCTGTCTACCGCGCCATTTTCGTTCCTACCCTCACCTATGGTCATGAAGGATGGGTCATGACCGAAAGAACGAGATCGCGGGTACAAGCGGCCGAGATGGGTTTTCTCCGCAGGGTGGCTGGTGTCTCCCTTAGGGATAAGGTGAGAAGTTCGGTCATCCGGGAGGGACTCGGAGTTGAACCGCTCCTCCTTCACGTCGAAAGGAGCCAGTTGAGGTGGTTCGGGCACCTAGTTAGGATGCCACCTGGGCGCCTCCCTAGGGAGGTGTTCCAGGCACGTCCAGCTGGGAAGAGACCAAGGGGTAGACCTAGAACCAGATGGAGGGATTATATCTCTTCGCTGGCCTGGGAGCGCCTTGGGATCCCCCAGTCAGAGCTGGTTGATGTGGCCAGGGAAAATAAAGTTTGGGGCTCTCTGCTGGAACTGCTACCTCTGCGACCCGACCACGGATAAGCGGGAGAAGATGGATGGATGGACAAAAAAGGGAGATTTTGCAGCTTTTTTTAAATCTAGACCACATTAGACCAGGTCCTGATCTAAAACCACTATACCTAGACTCATCAAATCTGGACTGGATTATCCCAGAGGGTCTAAACATTCTTTATAACACAGTTTCAGATTTGTGAAACCTTTATTCTATAAAACCTTATACCTTATTATACCTTAAAACCTTATCTTAATTCCAAGGGTAGGGCCCTATATTTTCCGCGATCGCGGAATCGCGGACGGAATCGCGGAAATTCCCGAAAAAAGCAGATAATCACGGAATTTGACATAATTAGACTGAAATGCTGTTTTCGTGAGGAAGTGAAACAAAAAACCTGGGAAAATTTTCCCGGGGGACGCTAATCAGCGTAACACACCCCTGCGTCACTGTCTCATGCGGTCCCTTCCCGCCACCCCCAACAAACACAAGTGAAATGCAAGCATGGCTGTCCCTCCGTCAGCTAAAAAGATACGGAATACGGGGCTATCCGCTCAATCACGAGCAGAGCAGTTCCCCGCTGACTTCTACGTGTCGGGTGACGTGATGTATTGTAAATTTTGTCAACACTCTGTTGACTGGAAGCGCAAAAATACGTGCGATGACCACCTGTTATCCAAAAGTCACGTTAGGAACAGGGAAAAATGTCAAGCTAATGCTAGCAAGCCCTCCACGTCCCTACAGACTAGCGTTACTGCTTCGTGAGACCACTGATGCCAGAGATTGCAGCGTGCTAAACATCGTCATTGGTAAGTTAATGCTTAATGTAATATCCTAAAATACAACGTAGTGAACACTCCTTTACAATATGTTGTGTGCAAATCGTGATGCAGCATTGTCTTCCAGAGGGGGAAACATAGCTGATGTCTCTTGTCAACACTAATACCTTTTATTGCAATATATCATTATAATGGGATAACACATTTTATTAAAAAATAAATAAATATGGATGGATCAGAAAACATCTGATCCCACAGGGGAAACTGGTGACATGCACCTACAATACTAGGATAAAAAACGATTTTAAATTTAGAATAAACAGATTTAGAATAAACAATGTCAGTACAGCCACTGTCTGCCTCATTTTATGTATATATATATATATATATATAAATAAAATAATATATATATAATATATATATATATATAAATAAAATAAAATATATAATATATATATATATATAAATATAAATAAAATAAAATATATATATAATATATATATATATATATATATAAATAAAATGAGGCAGACAGTGGCTGTACTGATATTGTTTATTCTAAATGCCCCTTTTATTTATAATATATATATATTAATACACCTAAAACAATAAGCTAGATAGACATTTAAAACAGTGTAAGAGATAATTAGTAATATGCTTGTTTTCTTCTTTCATCACAGGTGTTGAAAATCAATATTTTCTGGTGGATGTGGTCTTCATGGATAAATGCAACTTCTCAACAGTTTCCCAAGCCATTATAACCTCACTCAACAGCGCGCTGAGCACTTTATTTTTTTAAATGCCATTTGTTTTCACTAGAAAGTTTACAGCTCAAAAGAAAACTTTTGTTGGAACTTGAAGTGCAATGTTTTGTTGCAAGTTTTTCAAGTAAATAAAGTATTGAGGGAATGTGTCGCCTCAATAAATGGGAGGTCATTTCTATTTAGTGTACATTTTATTTGAAAACATTAAAACACACCCTTTTTTGTGGTAAAATACGAGTAAATAGGTTAAAAAAACAGAATTCCAAAACATTAAAACGGAAAAAAACGGAAAAAAACAGAATTCCAAAACATTAAAACGGAAAAAAACGGAAAAAACAGAATTCTAAAAAATGAAAACGGAAAAAACGGAATTTAGAAAGACACAAAACGGAATTTGGTGAAAATGAAAACGGAATTTATAGGGCCCTACAAGGGCAGCGGTCAGTGCAGCTGACAGTAATACACCTCTTTGCTGCTCACATGCTGAAGTTGATCAGTATGAAGTTGTCCATGGTTCAGTGCAGAAAGGAGACAAAACAATTTTTTTTGTACTGTTTTGCCCTCTTTTAAAAATGCTACTGTGTTTGGCCAGGTATTGTCAATTTCAAGTTGTATGGTACATGTTTTTCCATCAAAGACTGAAACTAATGGGTGCAAGAAACATCTCTCAGCACTGCAGGAGGCCATACGGACACAGAAGTCAGAAAATATCGATTTCAAAAATGAAAATGAAGACCACACACCTGCTGATTTTGAAGACATGCACAGATCTCTCACAAAATCATCCCCTTTCTTTGCTCCTATCAAAGAGGTGGTCACACAAGCACAGGAGGAAGCAGAGAAGGAGGATGACGCAAACGGAGCATGCCAGCGAAATCCTCATTATTGTGAGACACTTGTGGAAATAATTCTCCATTACGCTGGTACTATGCCTCTTTGGACAGGTCTGATGCTTAAAGATCTTGGCAAAACCTGTGACAGTAATGCTGTTGTAGAGAACTGGTTCCGCACAACAAAAAAAGTGATCCTTTCATCAAAATTGCACAGAAGAGCAGGAGACTTTCTCCAGCTACAGCGAGAGTTTGTGGTTGGAAGACTCAAGGGCGTTGCAATAATGAAAAAACAGTTGCATCCTTCAAAAACATACGCTGAAGACAAAAGACAATCTGAGGGACCAGAGACACTTCCTCTGTCACAAGAGGAGACATGGAGGAAGCGAAGTAAAACGCAGAAAAGAAAGTCGAAGTACTTCAGCCCCCCTACTCCAACTGCTCATAGAAAAAAGTATAAACTGTCTGAAACAGATGCAGGGGAAAAGCAAAAGGGATGCTGTCCACATTGGGGAGGAGAGGGAACAATTGGACAGCAAACTGTGTCAATGACAAACACTTGCACAGTGGACAACCTTCTGTAAACCCTGCATCTCGCAATAAAAAGGAGACATTACATTTAGCTGACACTTTATCCAAGCGACTTACAATAAGTACATTCGACCAGGAAGATACAACCTTGAAGAAAACAGAATCATATAAGTACATCAGATTTCATAGAGCCAAACATTTCAAGTGCTACTCAACTGGCTATAGATAAGCCAGTCCTTTATTAGTATATAAGTGCTCTGTTAGCAGTTTATTTGTTAATAATTATATCGCTCGAAGTGGAGTCGAAAGAGATGAGTTTTCAGATGTGCAAGCTATCTGCTGTCCTGATTTCAATGGGGAGCTCATTCCACCATTTTGGAGCCAGGATAGCAAACCCACGTGTTTTTGCTGATGGGAACTTGGGCCCCCCTCGCAGTGCGGGTGCAGCGAGCTGTTTGGCCGATGCAGAGCGGAGTGCACATGCTGGGGTGTACAATTTAACCATGTCCTGGATGTAGGAGGGGCCAGATCCATTCGCAGCATGGTACGCAAGTACCAGTGTCTTGAAGTGGATTCTAGCAGTTACTGGAAGCCAGTGAAGGGAGCGGAGGAGCGTTGTGGTGTGGGAAAACTTTGGAAGGTTGAAGACCAGACGAGCCGCTGCATTCTGGATGAGCTGCAGAGGTCGGATGGCACATGCAGGTAGACCAGCCAGGAGGGAGTTGCAGTAGTCTAGGTGTGAGATGAAGAGATCCTGGACCAGAACCTGCGCTGTTTTCTGGGTCAGCTGGGGATGTATCCTCCTGATGTTGTAAAGAGTGTATCTGCAGCAGCGGGTTGTAGCAGCGATGTTTGCAGTGAAGGACAGTTTGTAATCTAGGGTTACACCCAGATTCCTTGCAGTCTGAGTCGGGGAAACAACAGAGGTGCCGATGTTGATTGTTAGGTCAAGAGTGGGACAATCTTTTCCCGGAAGGAAAAGCAGTTCAGTCTTGTCAAGGTTGAGCTTGAGGTGATGAGCAGACATCCTCTGAGAGATGTCAGCTAGACAAGCAGAGATGTATGCGACGACCTGGGTCTCTGAGCGGGGAAAGGACAGAATTAATTGGGTGTCGTCAGCGTAGCAGTGGTATGAAAAACCATGCGGGCTAATGACAGATCCGAGCGAGTTTGTGTACAAGGAGAAGAGGAGGGGACCAAGAACAGAGCCCTGAGGGACCCCTGTAGTTAATAATTCCAAGAGGGTGGAAAAGATTGAAAATAGTTTTTGGGGATTGGAATAGGAAGATTGGATCTTATCTTGAAAGAAAGTGCTTTTTGCCTGAGAGATCGAAGCGGAGAAAGAGGAGAGGAGGGCCTGATAGGTTAGGAGGTCATCATGGTGTTTGGATTTCCACCATTTCCGCTCTGCTGCCCGAAGGATGGTTCTATTAGCATGCAGTGCGTCATTTAGCCAGGGTGCAGGAGGGGACTGACAAACCTGCCGAGATGTGAGAGGACAGAGAGGATGAGAGAGTAGAGAGGAGAGTTTCTGCAGCAGAGTTTGGAGGCAGGAGTTGGAACGAGTCAGAGGAAGGGAGGGCTGAGAGCATCGATGAGGCAAAGGTAGAGGGGGAGAAGGAACGAAGGTTACGGCGGACAGGTGCCGGATGAGAAGAGATGAGTTTGTTATGTTTGGAAAGGGGTAGAGAGAATGAAATTAAGAAGTGATCGGATGTGTGGAGCGGGTTTACAGAGAGGTTAGAAGTAGTGCAGTTCCTTGAGAATATGAGATCAAGGACATTGCCAGCCAGTGTTTCCCCTAGGTTTATTGCCTTGGCAGGGTGCTGCTCGTGTACCCCGAAACATTTTTTTTCGGGGCACCCGAATTTTTTTTATCCTCTGGAGCAGAGAGAGGAGCTGTGGATTATTGTTATTGATATCGTACAGTAACAAAGTATTTGTACATTCAAAATTAATAAAGTACAGTGTTACACTTTATTACTTTAATTCAAACTGTATTCCCTTCTTATCATGTAGCCTACACTTCTTCCTTTCATTGATACATTTAAATCACCTGACTACAGCATATAACATACCTGCTGCAACCCTGTGCTGCTGTTGCTTCTCTCTGCCTCTTCCTCTATTGCTGGAGGCAGCTCCACCTCATCTGATCTCTGATATGAAAGCAATCGTGTTATGATCATATTGAGCTATTTGTGTGAGTCTAACATTAAACAAGCACTCTGCTTGTCATACATTGCTGACGATACATTTTAAGTGGCAATTTGTTGAGTCACTGCCGCTAAATGCCGGTAGCATCAAGCTAGCAAATCCTGCATTAGCCTCACATCAACAGGTGTAGACAGAACATCCAATTATCCGGAGCTAATTTACTGAATAAACCAACTCACATCTCCTGTCTTTTTTTTCACCCAACTCATTAGACTATTCTTCTGCTGGCGTTTCATTGTTGTTTTCTGTCGAATTCAATACTGTAGTTCAAAACCGCGGTACCTTCTCACCATTTGTGAGCTATTTTTATAATGCGCACGCTACGTTCGTTGTCGCGTCCGCGCGCGTCCACCTGGGCAGGCTGTTTGTGTCCTTCTCCGGGGAGCGGAGCCCCGCCCTTCAGAAACAGAACGGAGGGAGAATGTGAATACGCACGGCAGTAGACACTGAAACATGCACATTGGATAAATAACATAGGCGTTTAGTTTATTTAATAAAAGAGCACATGTTCAATGTGAAACGTGACCGTAGATAGATTACTTCAGTTACAATTTGGTGCTATATATATATTTAATTCTTTTAAATAATAATAAAAAAAATGTAAAAAAACAAAAAAAACACCTTGAATTTCAGGCAGGGCGCGGGGCTCTGTTGGCAGGGCGCGGGGCTCTGTTGGCAGGGCGCAGCGCCCCGCCAAGACAATGGTAGGGGAAACACTGCCAGCGTTATGAGTTGGTGGGGATGGAGACAGGGAGAAAGCAAAGGTGATTAACAGAGATGTTAGTTTGTCTATCTTCCCTGTCTGGAGGTCGAAGGTATAGTGGTTTTAGATCAGGACCTGGTCTAATGTGGTCTAGATTTTAAAAAAGCATCAAAATCTCCCTTTTTGTATTTTCACAAATAGAATAAAGGTTTCACAAATCTGAAACGGTGTTAGAAAGAATCTTTAGACCCTCTGGGATAATCCAGTCCAGATTTGATGAATCTAGGTATAGTGGTTTTAGATCAGGACCTGGTCTAATGTGGTCTAGATTTTTTTTAAAAGCTGCAAAATCTCCCTTGTTTGTATTTTCACAAATAGAATAAAGGTTTCAAAAATCTGAAACTGTGTTATAAATAATCTTTAGACTCTCTGGGATAATCCAGTCCAGATTTGATGAGTCTAGGTCTAGTGGTTTTAGATCAGGACCTGGTCTAATGTGGCCTACATGTGAAAAAAGCACTGAAATCTCCCTTTTTTTGTATTTTCACAAATAGAATAAAGGTCTCACAAATCTGAAACTGTGTTATATAGAATCTTTAGCCTCTCTGGGATAATTCAGTCCAGATTTGATGAGTCTAGGTATAGTGGTTTTAGATCAGGACCTGGTCTAATGTGGTCTACATGTGAAAAAAGCACTGAAATCTCCCTTTTTTGTATTTTCACAAATAGAATACAGGTTTCACAAATCTCAAACTGGGTTATAAATAATCTTTAGATTCTCTGGGATAATCCAGTCCAAATAAATCGGCTATGCAGCGATTTAAGAGGTTCAAACACGGAGGATTGTTCGCTCAGCGCTGTAAATTAAATGTCCCTTAACTTTCCCCTTAACTGCCTAATCGGATGCTCTGAATCGGAAACCAACTTCAGCGTCGATCACGTGAAGCTCTCCTCTCCTCAGCTGGTGTAGTAGTTAGGTACGCTAACGCTAGCTATATAAATATGAAGCTCTATGTATAAAAACAAAACTTACCTTCTTATATCTTTCTCCACTTAAATGAACTTTCTTTCATCCCGATTTCCATCACTCTTGTTTGTTCTCTCTATGTCTGGTCAGACATCAATCTGTTCCACGTAGCGCGCCCCCTAGAGGCCTGGAGCACTTCCGGAATGTTTTTTTTTGTATGTGTTTTGGGATTTGTACGTGCTTTGGACTTTGCATATCGTTTTGGTATTTGCAGCGTTTTTTTGTTGCGTTTGTTTTCGGGGTTTGTGTGTTGTATTTAGTTTGCATCATTTCTGTAAATGCAGCGTTTTTCTGTTGTATTTGTTTTCAGGGTTTGTTTGTTTTTCATTTCATTATTTGCAGGGGGGTATACTACGAAGCAGGATTTTCGCTTAGCCGGCTAACTTCAGGGAAAACTCGGGGTTTCCGGTCCTACGAAGCTGGTTCTCTTTTTAGCGGGCTAGATCTCCATGGTAACTTATGCTATGCGGCTAACCTGCCCCGGAGCAGCTTAGGTTGCAGGCTAAGAGCTCAACTCAGTGAAAGCACTGCCTGCTGACCAATCAGAGCTCAGTGTGCGGAGTTTAAAGGGATCAAGTCATATTACAGGAGAAAGGAAATACAGAAAAGCTGCCGTTGCAGGAAAGGCTGCCGGCAAAAATCACCGACTGTGTGAACGTGAACATTAATAGAATATCACCTCCCATCTTCATGAACAATCTGACTATTATAACATTAGCGTTAAGAAAGCTTACTTAAATATCTGCCACAACATAAGTAACCGGATCAGAGTAACATTAAGTACAGTCCGCGGCATATCACATCATAATGTATCATATATTTCCTTATCTGAGTCAGCTGAGCCGTATCTGGCCGTGCAACACTCAAAGTGTCACATACTGTATGCAGAAGTATTATTTGAAGCAACACATTAAGTTGACGAAACACTCAACTCAATGTAATTAAAGTCAGATCCACTCGTGTCTAAGACGGGGCAGCGATATGATAAACCTGTTAATGTACGCATTCAAACACTTTTTCTTTTACCAGCTGTACTCACCTTGCAGGTGCAACTATGTGGCTTTTATCCTGGATAAAGTGTTTAAGTCATGGATGTTTAAAGTTTAACTTCTTCATATGTATAATATTATAGTTGACTTTTCATTCAGGAAGTATGACACTGCGCTGTCAGTATGCTTCTCCATGTTTGTGATTGGTCGAATGCTCCAAATACCACCCCTTTCATGTGAACGCGCACCTAACTAGATAGGACACAGCTGGCTTGAGCGATCCACTTGATAACCCGCGTCGTAGTACAGTTTAGCGAGAGCGCGTATGTTTTAGATTAGGCCAACCGGCTAACTCAAACATATCCAGGTTAGGTTGAACCAGCTTCGTAGTATACCCCCCAGGTGTTTCCTGCTAATGTATGCGTTTTGGGCCGCTTTTCCACGTTTGCACCTGCCGGCCACCGTATGCCGGCCACCGTATATTTAGGCTCGCTGGTCATACAACGAGATGGGTCTGGATGCAGACCGCATAACCCTTTAGGAAACGCCCCCTATAGGATCCACCCCCGTTAGGATGCGCCTCCTTGCTGTGGTCTGCATACAGACTCTATCGTTAACTGCTGCCATCGTGTGTTCAGACATTTTGTAGAAGCCTTAATGTTTCAAATTCAAAGCCCTATTTCAAAGCTCTATACCAAAAATGAGAGGCTTTATTTAAACTAAACACGTGTTTACTTGAGAGTTCCTAGTCACGTCTGTTCTGTCTGTTAATAATAATAATTTTTACATTACATTACATTGCATTTAGCTGACGCTTTTATCCAAAGCGACTTACAATAAGTGCATTCGACCAGGAAGATACAACCTTTAAGAAAACAGAATCATATAAGTACATCAGGTTTCATAGAGCCAAACATTTCAAGTGCTACTCAACTGGCATTTAGAAAGCCAGCCCTTTATTAGTATATAAGTGCTTTGTTAGTAATTCTATCGCTCGAAGTGGAGTCTAAAGAGATGAGTTTTCAGTTTGCGTCGGAAGATGTGTAAGCTATCTGCTGTCCTGATTTCAATGGGGAGCTCATTCCACCATTTTGGAGCCAGGATAGCAAACCCACGTGTTTTTGCTGACGGGAACTTGGGTCCCCCTCGCAGTGCGGGTGCAGCGAGCTGTTTGGCTGATGCAGAGCGGAGTGCACGTGCTGGGGTGTACGGTTTAACCATGTCCTGGATGTAGGAAGGGCCAGATCCATTCACAGCATGGTACGCAAGTACCAGTGTCTTGAAGTGGATTCTAGCAGTTACTGGAAGCCAGTGAAGGGAGCGGAGGAGCGGTGTGGTGTGGGAGAATTTGGGAAGGTTGAAGACCAGACGAGCCGCTGCATTCTGGATGAGCTGCAGAGGTCGGATGGCACATGCAGGTAGACCAGCCAGGAGGGAGTTGCAGTAGTCTAGGCGTGAGATGACGAGAGCCTGGACCAGAATCTGCGCTGATGTCTGGGTCAGCTGGGGACGTATCCTCCTGATGTTGTAAAGCGTGTATCTGCAGCAGCGGGTTGTAGCAGCGATGTTTGCAGTGAAGGACAATTTGTTATCTAGGACCACACCCAGATTCCTTGCAGTCTGAGTCGGGGAAACAACAGAGGTGCCGATGTTGATTGTTAGGTCAAGAGTGGGACAATCTTTTCCCGGAAGGAAGAGCAGTTCAGTCTTGTCAAGGTTGAGCTTGAGGTGATGAGCAGACATCCACCGAGAGATGTCTGCTAGGCAAGCAGAGATGCGTGCGACGACCTGGGTCTCTGAGCGGGGAAAGGACAGAATTAGTTGGGTGTCGTCAGCGTAGCAGTGGTATGAAAAACCATGCGGGCTAATGACAGACCCGAGCGAGTTTGTGTACAGGGAGAAGAGGAGGGGACCAAGAACCGAGCCCTGAGGGACCCCTGTAGTTAATTGACAAGGGTCGGACTCGGACCCTCTCCAAGTAACCCTGTAGGTGCGGTCGTTGAGGTATGAGGTGAGGAGGGAAAGTGCAGTGCCTGAAACTCCAAGTTCTTGGAGAGTGCGAAGGAGGATCCGATGGTTCACTGTGTCGAATGCAGCAGACAGGTCCAGAAGGATGATGACAGAGGAGAGGGAGGCTGCTTTAGCAGTGTGCAGTTCATCAGAGACAGCAAGGAGAGCAGTTTCTGTTGAGTGACCTGCCTTGAAACCAGACTGGTGCGGATCCAGAAGGTTGTTCTGATGGAGATAACAGGAGAGTTGTTTAAAGACAGCGCGTTCAAGTGTTTTAGACAGGAACGGGAGGAGAGAGACGGGCCTGTAGTTAATAACATCAGACGGATTGAGAGTGAGTTTCTTAAGGAGAGGGTTTACTCTTGCCTCCTTGAGACTGTTTGGAAAGTGACCAGAAGTTAGAGAAGTGTTGATGAAATGGGTGAGAAATGGTAGAATATCAGGAGCGATAGTCTGAAGGAGGTTTGAGGGGATAGGGTCCAGAGAACAGGTGGTAGGACGGGCAGAGGTAACGAGGGTAAGAACCTCACTTGGAGAGAGAGGGGAGAAGGAGGTCAGTGTGTGGGTGAAGGGAGGGTCTGGTGACCCAGCGGTGAGTAAAGGTGAGTCAGAAAAGGAAGAGCGAATATCATCAACCTTTTTTTCAAAGTGGTTAACAAAGTCGCTTGACAGAAGGGAGGAGGGGGGAGGTGCTTTGGGAGGGTCCAAGAGGGTGGAGAAGATAGAAAATAGTTTTTTGGGATTGGAATAGGAAGATTGGATCTTATCTTGAAAGAAAGTGCTTTTTGCCTGAGAGATGGAAGCAGAGAAAGAGGAGAGGAGAGCCTGATAGGTTAGGAGGTCGTCATGGTGTTTGGATTTCCACCATTTCCGCTCTGCTGCCCGAAGGATGGTTCTATTAGCACGCAGTGCGTCATTTAGCCAGGGAGCAGGAGGGGACTGACGAGCCGGCCGCGATGTGAGAGGACAGAGAGAGTCCAGAGAGGATGAGAGAGTAGAGAGGAGAGTTTTTGCAGCAGCGTTTGGAGGCAGGAGTTGGAACGAGTCAGAGGAAGGGAGGGCTGAGAGCACCGATGAGGCAAAGGTAGAGGGGGAGAGGGAACGGAGGTTACGGCGGACAGGAGCAGAGTTAGAAGAGATTAGGTTGTTATGTTTGGAAAGGGGTAGAGAGAATGAAATGAAGAAGTGATCGGATGTGTGGAGCGGGTTTACAGAGAGGTTAGAAGTAGAGCAGTTCCTTGAGAATATGAGATCAAGGACATTGCCAGCTTTATGAGTTGGTGGGGATGGAGACAGTGAGAAAGCAAAGGTGGTTAACAGAGATGTTAGTTCAGATATCTTCCCTGTCTGGAGGTTGAAATCTCCGAGAAGTACAGCGGGAGGGCCAGTTTCAGGGATGTGTGAGAGGAGATTATCTAACTCCTCCAAGAAGTCCCCCAAGGCGCCTGGTGGACGGTAGAGAACAACAATGGTTAATTGTATAGGATGGGTTACTGTGACGGCATGGAATTCAAAGGTAGAAGGAGTGAAATTAGGTAGCTTGAAGAGGGAAAAGCTCCATTTGGGAGAGAGCAGGAGACCAGTGCCACCTCCTCTGCCAGAGGGTCTGGGTGTATGGGAGAAGGAATATGCTGTGGAGAGAGCTGCTGGGGTGGATGTGTTGGATGGAGTGATCCAGGTCTCCGTGAGAGCAAGGAAATCCAGAGACTGCAGGGAAGCGTAGCCAGAGATGAAGTCAGCCTTAGGGACAGCTGACTGGCAGTTCCACAGGCCCCCTGAAACGAGATGTTGGATCTCAGTGGAGCATGTGGGATAGACGAGAGCAGGCCGGTGAAATCGATTAGGAGAAACACGGGGCCAGTGATAATTGCGAGAAGACACATGAACAGGAATGCAGAAAATACACATGATTATAGCATGAGGGGCTAGAGAACCCAAGAGAATTGAATAAAACTAAATAACACCAGCGATACTTGGCGCAATCAGAGTAGGATTTGCCTCCTCTTTGCCTCCCACAGGACTCTTAATGTCTTTGTCAGTCTTCGTCTGGCTGACGCTGAAGCTGACGCTGCAGGAAAACGCAACCTAAGATGGATACCTGATTGCTCAGTTCTCACAGCTTTGGGGGCACGCCGCTGTAATTAGTTAACTATTTTCTGCTGATGGGCGACAGCAGAGTCTTCCAACCTCTTGGAATGCACACTTGAGGGGCGTGACTCACTGAGACCTGAGTTACAGCTGCTGGACTAGAGCAGATCTGAGATTTTAAAATCTCTCAGAAATCGCCGTTTTAGCTACAATAACTACAGAACAATTATACAGAGTAGAATAAATGAAACAGAGAAGTCTATTTAAATAAGAATATAACTTACAGTGATTGCTGAGTCAGTATCGATAGTGTCCTCACCGAGTCTGGATGCACACTCAGTTATTCTGATTTGAAATGCGCTATTTAAAATGTTTTTCGGCTGGGAAGCGTTTTGCACTTCACGCAATCAGCAGAGTCTTCCAACCTCTTGGAATGCACACTTGAGGGGCGTGACTCACTGAGACCTGAGTTACAGCTGCTGGACTAGAGCAGATCTGAGATTTTAAAATCTCTCAGAAATCGCCGTTTTAGCTACAATAACTACAAAACAATTATACAGAGTAGAATAAATGAAACAGAGAAGTCTATTTAAACAAGAATATAACTTACAGTGATTGCTGAGTCAGTATCGATAGTGTCCTCACCGAGTCTGGATGCACACTCAGTTATTCTGATTTGAAATGCGCTAGATGGGAATTTATTTGTTGTCGAGAGGGTAATGGCGTAGCTCGTTTTAATCATACTTATGCTTAAGTCCTGCATCCTCCAAAACTGCACAGTGCTGCATATGTTTTCCTATAAACAGACCAATGCTTAAGTTATGGAACGCTGCGGGGAAAAGGAGTTACGCCTTCCTAAACAGCTCTCTCCTTCCGCTGTCATCGGACACAATGGGCTGATGTCTTTATACTTGAGTAATTTGTGCATACAAATATTGTGTTTCTAGGCTTTACATGTTATACAAAATAAACTTTTATATTTCTCTCATATATTTGTCCTTTTTTCAACAGTGCTAACTGCTCTTTGTAAAGCCCAGGATGCTGATGAAAATCGTATGGTCTGATTCTATTACACTGTTGAAAATCATATAACCTTGTATTTTAATGTTTCAGATAGCAATGATTTTTAATAGCAATCATTGATGTAAGATTCAGAAAACTGTCTTGCCTGCCATATTTTGAAGGGACACATAATCCGCCTAGACAAGTACACAAAAACAGATACAGGTCAAGCTGTTCACTTAAACATTTGAACCGGGCAGATATGTAACTGTGCTAAAGGACAGACTATTACTACTTTAACACAGAATAACAGACAACAGGAGTCAAAGAATAGGCAAACATTTACACGGGAGCGTACCTACAGTCAGCCCTATGTTCCCTCAAAACTATCTTTACCCCTAGCCCCAAGCCTAACCCTAATTAACCCCATAAGGGACACTGATCTGTGTCTCTTGTTTTAACACATTGGAGACCAGTCTAAGTGAGTGATTGAAATATGTGTGTATGTGTTTTAGTCCTACAACATGGGTTCTGAAATCTTCCTTAAAACACTTCCTATTCAGAGCAAACTCTGGTCCTTCTGTATAACTGTATAGCCGATTCTAAAAACGCCTTCTAAATCCTACATAAGTTTTCAGAACAAGAGCATGGAGACACTTGAATCCTACTACTGCTGAATCCCACATCAACTGCTTCATTTATGAGCATCAATGAGTTCCTATAACAATAATTATAGTGTTATAAGCTGATTATAATACATTATAAGTATGATGCATAGCCAGTATTACCGCTTCATTTATTATGCTCTAATTCTTCCTTTGAATAAGATGAAGGTTTAAGGGGAATTTGTGTGATGCAATTATCTTATGTGTGTTGATGTAACTTCCTTTCCATATATGCGTTGATGAAAAACACAGTTTTTCTCTCCTCATAAACAATATGTATTTATTAAAGCCATGTGGTGTACGGTACAGTATTTTCCCTTATTTATAGGCTCAACTTATCCAAAGCCAAGTTATTCATCTTACCCCTAGACTATTTGGTCTTGAAAAAGATCAGTTATCACTGGAGATTATGAGACAGGGTTTAAAATGCTATATATTTTTATCTCACAGAGAAGCACTTCATTATGGTTGGTTGAAGCCTATTATGGATCAATCACCCAACATCAGGGGACTGGAAGCTATTGCCTAAACTATTTATCAATTGATTCGGAAAATACCTTGATTTTAACAGGGATTCCTTCTTTCTATCAATGTGTCATTCAAAGATGGGCTAGCTGGCAGAAAGCAGGGGGTGGAACACTAAAGGAGCCGTACAGGAGATGAGGTTGGAAACCAGACCATTTGGGGATCTAAGTATATAACGGATCTTAGAGGAAATTCATTAATGTATCAACATTGGATTGACTCAGGTATAATTTTCATTAAAGATATGCCATAAGCTTCAGGATAAAAGGAATTGGGTAAGTGAATTATTCATTCTTAGAAAGGCAATCCCTAAAAAATGGCTCCTGCTTCGAAATAATAGAAGCAAACCCAAAGATTACATTGACAATGTACACAGGGCTCTGACAGGATGTAATTGTAAAACAATATACAAGCAGACATCATACTGTACATACAGACATACTGGGAAGCTGTGCTTCATAGTCCTGTTCAGTAAAGCAAGCTCACACTCTACATAAGAGAACGGAGACACTTGAGTCCTACTATTGTTGAATCCCACATCAATAATGAGTTCTTATAACTATAATTATACAGTGTTATAAGCTGATTATAATACATAATAAGAATGTTCATAATGCATCAGACATTGGGTGCATAGCAAGCAGTGGCGGCCGGCCCATAGGGGCGCTAGGGGCGCCGCCCCCCCTCTTCCCACATGTTTGATTGTCATTAAAAATTAAAAATAAATAAAAATATATATTTCCAAAAATATATTTTTTATTTGTATTTCTATTTTTAAAGAACAAGGTGATATATGATATAGTTGGTATCAGTAAAATGTATAATCTACAATAAAATGTCGTTTAAAATTGTTTTACGATGTCTAAAGTTACTGATAAGTCACATGTTTCCTACCTGGCCGCAGCGTGTATCATTACCCTCTCTCGTCCAGGCGGTAGAAAGGAGCCCTCAGCCAGAGCAGCTGCAGCCAACAAGCTGACTGTTTCTATCTGTAAACTATGCCGCCGAAACATCATTTCAGCCAATCAGCGTCGTCAGATCTGATGCTCAAAGGGCGCCCTTTCAGCGCCCTGACCTGTGAGTTGTTTAGACTCGTATCCAAGCTGACGCTACAGTAGGGGATGGCTGCGTCTGCAGGTGTAGACTCCGGTGCTAGTGGATCGCCGGAGCTGTAGATTAACATTTGCATGCTTATTGTAGTTGTAAGGGCAATGCCTGTGGCACCATGGAGCATATGTGTGGGCTGGACCTGTATTTTACAGGAAAGGAGTGATCAGAGGGTCAAGTTGTCGATTCTTGTTCAGTTTTCATCTTCCTCACCCTCTCAGACTTTGAGTTGCGCGCGCTGCTAAAGAGATGCGCTACCATGGAAACCAAACAATGGTGTAGCTGTATTAAAGTCCGAGTGGAAACAGTCGTGAGTAAATCTGATTTTGTCAGAAATCGGGAGAAATGCGGGAGTCTCCCGCGAAAATCGGGAGGGTTGGCAAGTATGACACACACACACACACACACACACACACACACACACACACAATGTTCGTATTTAGTCTCCTGATTTTAAATGCCCTAGTATGGTTTTGTCACCATTTCCATAGCCCCACCAAAAATATTTTCCACCAGCCGCCACTGATAGCAAGTATTAGTGTATTATCGCTTCATTTATTATGCTCTGATTCTTCCTTTGAATAAGATTACATTGACAATGTACACATGGTTCTGACAGGATGTAATTGTAAAACAATAGCCGTGGGAACATATTTCAAATGGGGGGTGCTGTGGGGATGACACCAGGGCTGCTTCTGACCAATGTGCTGCCCTATAGGCAAGATTTTAGCTGGCAATGAAAAACCTCTACAAAAGACCAATACACTATGAAAAGAGAAACATATTGACATGGTGGACAGCTTATATAAAAAGGCTTCAAATGTATTTAGTATTATAATATGTTTTAATTGGGGGCTGGACTTCAAATCCTTTAGGGGGGTCCGGGGTTGCGCCCCCGGGAAGATTTTTTTAACATTTTAAAGTAAAATGCTTCAATCTGGTGCACTTTGAGCGCCCAATTACTAGAGACTGATCTAGGGGGTACAACTCAAAACACCCATATTAAAAAGATCGGTTTGCATTTTATTAATCAAATAAGTATGTGAACATTTTCAATAACCTACCATAGCCAATAACAAATAAATGTAACTTATTTTATTTTTGTTGTTCATTCATATCTTATTTGACCAGTTAACATTTATTTATGCATATTTTTTAATCTCTCCAACTTTAAACAATATTTTTGGTTTACTGTCCTATAGTACACTATACATTGGAATGATTTCAAACCTGTCTTTATTTATCCTAATAATTATAAAGGTGTGCCTTGGAAATATTTGTTTACATAATTGTGATCAATACGTTTGAGACTCACTGAGATAATTTAGACTAAAATGAATTATCTAAACCCTCAGAGTCCTTTACCTCACTGAGCCTCTCAGTCTGACAGGACAGAACTCTTCCTCCACATTATTGTAGAAACAGCTTCTTATATCCGTTAGTGCAGCAGAAGCTAACAACAATCCCCGCCGGTACCGGTGCACCCCCTCTCTCTATCTCTCTCACTTTGGCTGTGAGCTGCGGGCGCCTGAGCCAACACCCCCCACTTTCATCACTACAGCGCCCATCGTACAGGGCAAATGGAAAATGTAACCGGGGTGAAAAGGGTGTTATCTTTACTTAATTATGAATGTTGTTACATCAAGGCTGAAAATTCTTTTTTTTGGTATTATATTAGTATTATATCTTGTAGAAGTGCAGATCCCCTGTCATCCACCAGGGGGTGCTGCAGCACCCTCAGCACCCCTACTTCCCACGGCCCTGAGCAGACACCATACATACAGACGTACTGGGAAGCTGTGGTTGACTAACAGCAAGTCAAATAATGTATGGCAGCTACAGAAAATTTCTCCAGAGGGTCAATTGCCAGAATTCAATTTTCAAATATTACATGACATTCTTCCAAATATGTAAAACCTGTACAAATGGAAGTTTGTCCCTACTCCTCTATGTGCTGTTTGTTTGGTCACAGAGGAGACAGACCATTATGTTTGTTTCATGTCAATGCTTGGGCAACTCAAGTTGCTGCCCTTATCTTGTCTCGGTTCAAAGTGGAATTTACACAGAAATAGCCAAGTATCATTCTGGGTCTTAACACACTCCATAGTGAAATATATAGCCTAGTGTAAACCTTATAATAATAATAGCAAAATTGTCCATCTACAAAACTTGGATGATATTCAAAGATGACCAACAAAAGTTGAATAAGGCAGACAGTGTGTTTTTCTTTCTGAGTTCATATCAAAATTGATCTTTTGGTTGATGAAGTCAGAGATAATGCAATATGGGCACATATTTTGTGGTTGCTGAATTAGAACACCCAATAAAATGTTTATGTTTAATGAAGACTTTCCTCTTTGTATGTACTGTATATATTTTTTCTTTGTACAATGTATTGGTATGTACTATACATTTCATGTTTAGTATTTGATGTGTATTGTAATGTTTCAAAAATAATAAATACGTTAATTAATTAATGTATCTTACCACCAGACACAACATGAACAAATGAATGATACACATCAGGACAGTAACTTCAACTTCAGTATTTTAGGTGTACAGAAACCTCTACTCATGTTGTTAAATGATATACAGCAATATCTTCCATAAAACGTAGTTGATTGATTTGAATAATAATTACTACCACTGCACAAACAGTAAAAAATGATATGCCTACAATTTATGAGTTTAATGTATCCTATGTTATGATAAACTATCAAATTGACTCTGTATTCATTATGATCTGTCAATAGGTCAATTAATTTGTCTTCTCTGTGGGTTGTATACTCTTCATTCTTTATGCAAATTAATTATAATTATTATTTTTCAAAGTTCCTTTGTGATTCATTCAAAGCATTAAAATTAGGGCCGGGACTTTAACGCGTTAATTAAGATTAATTAATTACACAAAAATTAACGCATTTTAATCGCACTTATTTTTGCACCGCGGAACGTTTCTCACTGGATGAGTTTCAGGGGTACCGATTATACTGGAGCACCAACTAACGTTCATGACTTCAGACAACAACAAACCACAGTGAACAATAGTCAAACATGAATGAAGAAGTTGATGAGACCGCTTTGGTTGGCCCCGTGGATGGGACATTTTGTTTTAAAAAACGGACGGATGGAAGCGTCAATAAGAGCACGGTTGTTTGCAAATTATGCAAAAAGGAATTCGCATATCACCGCAGCACATCAAGCCTCAAGTATCACCTCAATGCAAAACATATAGCAGCTAGCGTGGAAGCTAGCGTGGACGTTAGCCTGACTCGGTGTACAAGGACCCACACCCAATTCGCGTTGATCAAACAGTGGCCTATGCAACAGAGAGATTTTATTTTTCATCAGGATATTGGAAGAATAGGAGGGATTGAGGTCAATCACTGGCACTTTTTTATTTTATTTTAAATGGTACACTTTATGTTGAACTATTTATTATGTTGTTGGTGCAACTGGCACTTTATGTTGAACTGTTTATTGTTTTGGCCAAGGTTATTGAGAGAGTTGGACTGAAATTGATTAGATTTTTTAAATCAACTGTTGGTAAATCAACAAAGTCTGTTATGGCCTCTGAAGCAACAGAGAGATGTTTTCTAATAGTCAGGGTTTCCAATGTTCTGAATGTACTTGAAAGTATTGTGTTTTACTTAAAAAACAAAGTGTTATAGTTTACAGAAGGTCTACCTACCTATAGGCTACCTGAATCTCTGAAATGTACTATATTCCTAAATATGCTATTGCTCCACTTTATGGCAAAAATTGCACTTTTCTGTTGGTCTTGGTTAAGTACCACCTTGAAAAAAATAAACAATGTTTTGTCGCTTAAGCTTATGTATTCAGTCATTATTCAATGGTATACTAAAAAAATTGCTTCTCACTGTTCTCAGGTCAAATATTTATATATGATTAAAAATGCGATTAATTTCGATTAATTAATTACAAAGCCTCTAATTAATTAGATTATTTTTTTTAATCGAGTCCCGGCCCTAATTAAAATAAATGAGAAACAGAGCGTCATATACCTTTAAGAAATACGTGGGGGGCGGGGCTCATAATCAATCAATCAATCAATCAATGTTTATTTATATAGCCCAATATCACACATGTTACATTTGTCTCAGTGGACTTCACAGTTTGTACAGAATATCAGTATGACAATACGAAACCCTCTGTCCTTAGACCCTCACATCGTACAAGGAAAAACTTCCAGAGAAAACCCACAGTTTAAAGGGAAAAATGGGAGAAACCTCAGGGAGAGCAACAGAGGAGGGATCCCTCTCCCGGGACGGACAGACGTGCAATAGATGCCGTGTGTAAATTGAAAAGATAATACATTTGCAACATAGGTAGTCC
Source organism: Notothenia rossii (assembly GCF_949606895.1). Classification (NCBI taxonomy): domain Eukaryota; kingdom Metazoa; phylum Chordata; class Actinopteri; order Perciformes; family Nototheniidae; genus Notothenia; species Notothenia rossii. Next base: position 46,428,051 of record NC_136905.1, on the reverse strand, counting down.
AAATGTTTGGAAATGTATGTGTGTATAATAGGAAGATGAATCCACGAGGATATCCATCCAGGACTTATGATCCAGGACCACAGCCACGACTCGCGATCCAGGACTCGCGATCCATGACACAGGACCGCAGGATCATCCATGACTCCGGATCCCGGCGTATATAGACACCAAAAAGAAAGAAATTTGGGGAAGCTGGGTTAATCGGAACATGAGAGTACACAGGTATAGACAGAGAGAAGGAAGAAGTAAGATGTCCCCCGACAAACTAAGCCTATATCAGCAAAACTAGGGGCTGAATCTAATCAGCCCTAACTATAAGCTTTATCAAAAAGGAAGGTCTTAAGCGCACTCTTAAAAACGGATAGGGTGTCTGCCGCCCGAACACAAACTGGAAGCTGATTCCACAAAAGTGGAGCTTGATAAGAAAAGGCTCTGGCTCCCATTGTACTTTTAGAGACTCGAGGAACAACCAACAACCCTGCATTCTTGGAATGCAATGCCCTAGTAGGACAATAGGGTATAATGAGTTCTTTAAGGTAAGATGGCGCCTGCCCATTAAGGGCTTTGTAGGCGAGAAGAAGAATTTTAAATTATATCCTGTGTTCTATAGGGAGCCAGTGTAAGGCAGCCAGAACAGGAGTAATGTGGTCCCTTTTCCTAACTCTGGTTAGTACACGAGCTGCAGCATTTTGAATCAACTGAAGAGACTTGACTGACTTCTTTGTACACCCTGATAATAAGGAGTTACAATAATCCAGCCTTGAAGTAACAAATGCATGGACTAGTTTCTCTGCATCGTTTTGAGGCAAGATATGCCTGATTTTTGCAATGTTACGTAGATGGAAGTAGGCGGTCCTTGTAATTGATTTTATGTGGGTGTTAAAGGATAAATCCTGATCAAATATAACACCAAGATTCCTTACAGTCTTACTGGAGGCCAAATGAATGCCATCCATAGTTAGTATATCTTTAGATAATTTGTTTCGTAGATTCTTCGGGCCAAGTACAATAACTTCAGTTTTGGTCGTGTTTAAAATCAAAAAATGTAAGGTCATCCACGTTTTTAAGTCCTTGAGGCAGTCTTGAATTTTATTTCGATGATTAATTTCATCAGGCTTGATTGATAAATATAGTTGAGTATCATCCGCATAACAATGAAAGTTTACAGAATGATTCCTTATAATATTGCCTAACGGAAGCATATATAGTGTGAACAAAATAGGTCCAAGCACTGAGCCCTGTGGCACTCCATGGCTAACTTTGGTTTGCATGGAAGATTCATCGTTGACACGTAAAAACTGAGAGCGTTCAGATAGATAGGACCTAAACCAGCCTAAAGCAGTTCCCTTTATGCCAACTAAGTGCTCTAGTCTTTGCAATAGGATATCATGGTCGATAGTATAAAATGCAGCACTAAGATCGAGCAAGACAAGAATAGAGACAAGTCCCTTGTCTGAGGCTATTAGAATGTCATTTGTGACTTTAACCAGAGCTGTCTCTGTGCTATGTTGTGTTCTAAAGCCAGACTGAAAATCTTCAAATAAATCATAGTTTTTTAAGTAATCACACAGCTGTTTTGCGACTGCTTTCTCAAGAATCTTTGAGAGGAACGGAAGATTAGAAATAGGTCTATAGTTGGCTAAAACCTCTGGATCGAGGTTGTGCTTTTTAAAAAGCGGTTTTATCACTGCTACTTTGAATGATTGTGGAACATAGCCTACCCATACCCTGACTTGTTTAACTCGTGGAGAACCAAAGAGTTTTAGTTTTGGGGGGGGGGGGGGGGGGGGGGGGAGGTGTCCGTCAGTCCGTTCGTCCGTCCATCCGACTGACGGACAACTTCTCACTTCAAAAAAGAAGAAGAAATCTAGATCGCAAAATAATTAAACAAGCGAGTGACTGTTTTTCCTGGCCGAGGACAGGTTCCTTGAACACAACACGAGCGTAACGTGTCTTCACGTGGTATATGTCTCGTCTGAAAGGAATGCTGACGGAGAGCACCGGAACGCCGCTCCAGCTCTTCAAATATTACAGTACCCATAAGGAGCCGTACACATGCCGCAGTGTTTGCGTGGCTGTGTTTTTAGTTGTAAGCACAGTGGCGATCTGTTGTTATTAGCATCTGGTTAGCTAGCTATGCTAACGAAAAAACAAACCGCTTTTTCTACAACCAGGTGGAAGAGAGCTCTCTCCTGAGAGGCTCAAATAACCTCAGCTCAGTTAGGTTAAGGCACACCTTGATATGATCATTATTAGGAATGCACCGAATATTCGGCCGCCAAAAATTATCGGCCGAAAATGGTTAAAAAGGCCCTTTCGGCTTTCGGCCGAAAGGGTTCTAGCACCGAAAAAAATATCACCGAATGTCAGAGAACAGGGTTACGTTGGTAAGCTAACGTGTTGTTGTGATGACGTAATCAAAACGCGGCGACAAGAACGGCGCGCGACCATGCTCGTGGCTGGCTCACAGCCAACGTGTCTGCCGCTTGGAGATATTTAAAAATATCAGAGAAAGAGGCGCGGACTGCGATTTGTAAAACGTGTTCAGCTGACATTTCTCGACGGGGTGTAACTGCAAAGACTTTCACCACTTCGGGATTACTCCACCACTTGAAATCAAAACACCCGGACAAATATGCGGAGTAAGATCAAATCACAAACACTGACAGCGAGAGACTGTTCAGCGCTGCCTCTCATGTGCTTGATGAGAAGAGGAACAGACTTATGGCTGATAAAGCAGAGAAGCTACTGTTCATTAAAAAAGAACCTCCCACTTTTCCTTAATAAGTAGACAAGTCTGGCTTATCATAAGCAGTTCTACATGTCTAATCTATACCCACTTTCCTGAAAATTTTTCATTGTGAGTTATAATTCACCATCTCAGGTTATCATTAGGGGGAAATGAAAGCAGCAAGAGTGTTCAATATATTGTACTTTCGGTATCTAAATTATACAATGTTGTTTACATTGCTCATGAGGACAGACCACCTTATTTGCAGATTCTTGAAATTGTAATTTAATTTGTAATTGATTGTGGATTTTGTATCCAGTTTTCACTTTATGTATCTTTATACAATGTTTACTACTTTGCTTATGAGGACAGACAGCCTTATTTACAGATTCTTGAAATTCAATTGTAATTTCATTTGTAAATAGTTACATTCATATGGATTTATCCAGTTTGCACATTTGTATGCATGCACTTATAGGTGCTTTTGTTGTTGAAGGCCTGGCTGTTACAGTCTTTATTTACACTATTTTGTTGTAGGCCTACTGGCCTAGATGTTTATGCAGTTTTAGAGCACCTTGGCTTTGATCTGAATGCACTTTGTTGTAGTTATCCTACAGAGAAAAGAAAATGCACTTGACTTGGAATTAATGTACTATATGCATTCAAAAGTGCTGAATAAATGTTTTATGGACCCATAATAGTGATTATTATTTAAGTTAAGTTTTGCCATAATCATGTATTTTTCCATAATCAGGCAGCTGAACAACATTGGTAAAAAATGTATACATTATATATATATATATATATATATATATATATTTCTATTAATCATTTTCGGCCTTTCGGCATTCGGTTTTCGGCCAACTGTTTCCTATTTTCGGTATCAGTTTCGGCCAAGAATTTCCCATTCGGTGCACCCCTAATCATTATAGTTATTAATGTGACATTAGAGACTAAATGAAAAACAGGTATAAAAAATCTGCTTACAGTTCTGTTTCAAATGGGTGTTGAGATGTATCCATAGATCTCCTCATGTTGCTCTCAAAGTGCACCAGATTGATGCTTTTAACTTCAATATTTAAAAAAAAATCTTCCCGGGGGAGCATGCCCCCCGGACCCCCCCTAGAGGAGGTTAGGTCCCCCCCCCCCCACACTTAAATCATGTTCACATGGATAGGATACTAAATACATTTACACACGTCTTGTGTCCATATCTTTCTGTTTTGGTGGTCATGCCACAACCGTGCTCGTGCATGTATGCGCGAGTCATGTTGAGATATCTGGATTAAGAGGTTGCTTTTTCTTCGCACAACATGAAAGAAAGGCGAAATGAATGGGCTGTGATTTTAGTTTTTTTAAGCAGAGGTTGAGTTCAATAATTTGTACAACCCTCGGAGAATGTTGTAAAAATTTAAAGGAAAAAGGTTCCTGCTGTAAATAATAATGAAAACCCTTGATTTATAACTTAATATCTCCTTCTCCTACTGATCTGAATATATTATAAAGAATAGCCAGTTAATTGAAGCATGATAGCACAGGCCTTTGTCAGACGGTATATTACACTGTTTTATTTCTGCTTCGAATAGTTCTCTCTTTTTTCACCATACCTGTGTTTGCATCACTGAGCTAGGGACCCAACACCTTGCTCGAGGACACTTCAGCAGGGTCAAAGCCTGCAAACTTGGGGTTCGAAGGATTGCATTGCTCTCACCTCTAGGCTGCTTGGATTGCAACACACAACTTTGTGTGCGTGTGTGTGTGTGTGTGTGTGTGTGTGTGTGTGTGTGTGTGTGTGTGTGTGTGTGTGTGTGTGTGTGTGTGTGTGTGTGTGTGTGTGTGTGTGTGTGTGCGTGTGTGCGTGCGTGCGTGCGTGCGTGTGTGTGTGTGTGTGTGTCTGCCCATGGTTCCTGTTTCTTATCATTTGCATATGTAGCTTGTTCCTCTCTCATTAAACTTGTCAGGTCACAGTAAAGTAAATCTCTTTCCCTCAGGCACAGTTCATCACAGACGAAAAGTTCCCCAATGATTAAGCACCCACAGGGAGCTGAGAGCTGCTCTCTGACCAGAAAAACACAAGCCTAGCTACAGAGAGAAAGAGCAGCAAAGATACACCAGTGTGGAAAAGGTACATAACAAGGGCTTATAATGGGAATTAAGCAGTGGCGAGCCGTGAGCTTTATACCTAGGCCCTCTGACCCCCACCCCTTCCCTCGAAATGAAGAAAAAAAAAATACTGTATACTTCAGCGGAATATCAAAACAACGGCCCGGGGTGCAAAACGCATCAATGAAAGCGACCCTCTACCACACAAAAGAACACCTGTATACAACCCAATTTGTGTTCTTTGACATTGAAAATAATATTGCATTGTGTTTGTTACTTTCGTTGCAGTTGTATGTCTTAAGCGTAATTTGGCATGCTTTTATTTTGAAGGCGAGTTCACGCTGTTTTCAGGAAGTTGTTGTTGCTATGGAAACAAGAAAAAAGTTTCACAGCAGGCGGAACTTCTCATAAAGTCCGCGATAATAAAACCCACCCATTTAGAGGGAAGATATGATTGGTCAATTGTACTGTCATTTGACATTACTCTCTCGTTCAGTTACTATAGCGGGCCCTCTGTGAATCGCAGAGAGGGCCAGACGAGCTTCTTTTATGAGGGGCCGTACAGGACATTATTCAGAAATACCGTTCACACACACATATGAAACGCACTCACACACACATGAAATCCAAAGTTATTCACATTTAGATATCAAACACTCTCACATACACTTATGAAATGCTCTCATATACACATATGAAACGTTCTCACACACATGTGAAACGCTCTCACACACATGTGAAATGCTCTCATATACACATGTGAAACGCTCTCATACACACATGTGAAACGCTCTCATATACACATGTGAAACGCTCTCATATACTGTACACATGTGAAACGCTCTCACATGTGAAACGCTCTCATACACACATGTGAAACGCTCTCATATACACATTTGAAACGCTCTCATACACACATGTGAAACGCTCTCATATACACATGTGAAACGCTCTCATACACACATGTGAAACGCTCTCATATAAACATGTGAAACGCTGAGTTCAGTATTGAATTAATTTGCTTTTCAGTTCAAAAAGGAAGGCTTTCCTGTCACATGAAGGAAACAGGAAGACTTCACTTTATGAATAGCAAGACATTGCTAACATTTCAAAGAGCCCTTCTTAAACCAAAATGAATTTTCATCTTTTCCTCGTTGTGTTTCAAGTACAAACTTAATTTTTTGCGATAGAAGGAAATGAAGAGGATGTTTTACGCTTTTCTACTAGTGCTTTGCAATGCATTGAGTCACTGCAAGCAGAAGAATCCAACAACTTTGATCAGGAGAGGCTGTATAGAATGCTTGATGACCACACAAGGACTCTATCTGCATATCTTACTGTTTCGAGGTATGGCGAGGATAATACGGATGTCAGTAACCTTCTAGGATCCTTGTATAGATGTTTTCGCAACTTGCTGTATGCACATGAGACCAGACGGAGAACACTGATGTGACAATCAATCTAATACCCCCAACGACATTGCGAAGCCATGCAGGTCGACCCCAATACAGGATAACCGCTGAACACATTTCCCACTGTGTTTCAATTGGTATAACATGGTCAAGAATTGCATCATGCTTTGGAATTAGTCAGAGAACCCTATACAGACACAGGCAAACTCTGGGAGTTGAGCCATTAAGCTATGCAGTATTGTCAAATCAAGACCTGGGGCCGTATTCACAAAGCATTTTATCTTACTGCTAGGAGTGCTCCTAACTCGCGCTAAAACATTTTACGTAGGAGTTTTTTCTTAAAAGTTATTCACAAAGCCGCTGAGACCTACTCATACTAAGGATAAATCACTAAGAGTGAACTAAGAGTGACGCGCCGTTGCTATGGATTACGTCGATTCTCGTGCATGAGTTTAGAAGCGGTCAGTACGGTGATTGGTTGTTCAGAGCAGGCGGTCTCTGTGAAACTCATTCGCAACATCCCACAAACGAGCCCACTAAATCACCGAAAAACAAGGAAATAGCCTAGGCTAGAAATGTATTCCTATCAAATAGTTATGGACAGTGCAGTTAGCAGAATACACGCATGATGACAAGTTTGTGCAGACCACGATAATGACGTTGTATATGCACGTTAAAGAGAGAGAGCAAACAATAAAAATACGTAAATTGCATTAAATTAAGGAGGCAATTAAAAGCACCCTGCAAACTATTATCCAATGAGCATATTTCCAGCACTTAAACACTTTCAATAACGGCCCATACCGCCGTTCAAGTCCCCCTATCATGATGAATGAAAACAATCTGCGTGTTGATGGAATGTACTTTCTTTCTATTGACGAACACGTCCTCATCTTTTGATGGCGCAATTATTTGTATGTGCGTCCCGTCAATAGCACCGACCACACCGGGCATACCTGCAATTGCCATGAAGTTGGCTTTGATCCTGTGTAGTTGTTGATTGTCCAAAGGAAACCGGATAAACTGTTGGATGATATGTGGTCTAGAGAGCGCGCTGATGGTTTGGTTTATGGCACGTCTGACTGGTGGTTGCGATATTCCTAAATCGTCGGCATTGCAAAGTTGCTAAATATCGTAGTGTTGCCAAACATTTTATTTCCGGACTAATAGGGTTATTCCTGTTAGTCGGGGATGTTATTGCATCCCGCACTAATTCCACAAAAAGTTTGATACCCTTACGATTTAGCCTATATCTCTTGATCAATTCACAGTCTTCCATTGTCTCCAAAACATTTCGTCTCGCAGCCATTTACAGATTCTTTGTGAATAGGTCTTACTGAGTTAGGAGTCCTCTCGAGGACTTTTAAGCCCTCCTAAACTTAGGTGCTACTTTTATGCCTAAAATACTTTGTGAATTGCTCTGAGTGAATAAAATTAGGAGTCCTAAATTTAAGACTGACACGCCCATTATGTTTAGGAGTTTCTCCTAAATTCGCCAGTTAGGAGCTACTTTTAGCCCTAAGATCCTTTGTGAATACGGCCCTTGGGCAGCATTGTGACAAACATACTACAGAACGCTCCAAATGCAGGGGAAGCATATGTACTTGGAAGCCTGAGATCACGTGGCCTAAGAGTTCAGCGCTGGCGGGTCAGACAAAGCCTGCATCAAGTGGATCCCATTGGGCGGTCTTTTAGACGTCGACATGCTATAAGACGAAGGGTCTACAGCAGAGGTGCCCAGTACGTCGACCGCGGTCGGGCAATGCTGGTAGATCGCGAGTCATTCATAAAAAAAGAAATCCAGCTCCTTTAAAATAGACAAAACAGGTTTTGATCCCTCCTCCCTGCCACTTAATTCAAGAGTTTACTTGATTGACATAAAAAGCAACCTATCGCTTTCCAGTCTGTTAACCCAGAATGCAAAGCGATACAAAATCAGTCAAGTGCCGGGAAAACTCAAATTAAGAGACAAACAACAAAATGAGTGCGGGACCGAGCAAAAAGCTAAAAATATACCACTTCCACCCAGAATGGGAGGAAGAATATTTGTTTGTGATGTCACATTCAAAGGTTATTTGCCTTATTTGTAAAGCAAGCGTCGCTCTGCCAAAGAAAGGTAACGTGGAGAGGAATTATCGGAGTGTTCACAAGGCATATGACAGCGACTTCCCTCCGAGTAACGAGTTGAGAAAGAGAAAGGTCATGTATTATTGCTACAAAAACATTATCTCGCAGTCTTAGTGTCGCCAACTCGTTTCTAACATGCAAAAAGACAAACAAATGTATTTTCGATCTTTCCAATCGAGACAAGATCTCTCTCTCCCCCGTCTGTGTGCGAGGGGGCGGGGCAGTTTACACACACGCGGCTGCTACATGCAGCAACACACGGAGGAGATGGCGGAGAGAAGTGCTCCAAGGTGTGGTTAAATGTTACCCGTCTTAAGGTGGGCAATGCTCGTTGCCAATAGTGTTTAGCATGTAAGGGCAGTGGTGTAGTGGTCCCTGGAGAAGTGGGTATACTCTTAGTTTTGCTATTTTTTTTAAGCAGCCCATAGTGCAAAGGATTATCGCCCTGTTTTATAGTGACATACTCTATTTAGTTCACCCCAAAAATATTAACCCAGTATAGTTACTCAGTATTACTTACACACAGTGGTGGACAGTAACAAAGTAAATGTAATTCGTTACTGTACTTAAGTACTTTTTTGAAGTATCTGTACTTTACTTAAGTATTTCCATTTTGGGGGACTTTTTACTTTTACTCCACTACATTTCAAAGTAAAATATCTTACTTTTACTCCACTACATTACGGGACATCTGTCGTTCCTTCTCATGAGTGAATTATTTGTTATATAAATAAGCAGAGCGTTCCACAAGGTTTAGGAGTGTGTTTCTTGGAATTTTGACCATTCTTCCAGAAGCGCATTTGTGAGGTAGTTTAACCAAGAGATTTTGGACAATTCCATACTCCCAACTTTGAAAACAGTTTGGGAATGGCCCCTTCATGTTCCAACATGACCGTGCACCAGTGCACAAAGCAAGGTCCATAAAGACATGGATGACAGAGTTTGGTGTGGATGAACTTGACTGGCCTGCACAGAGTCCTGACCTCAAACCAATAGAACACCCTTGGGATGAATTAGGAGCACAGCCTGAGAGCCAGTCTCTTCATCCAACTTCAGTTGCCGCTTCTGGAAGAATGGTCAAATATTTCCATAAACACACTCCTAAACCTGGTGGAAAGCCTTCCCATAAGAGTTGAAGCTGTTATAGATGCAAAGGGTGGACCGACGTCATATGAAACCCTATGGATTAAGAATGGGATGTCACTTAAGTTCATATGCACATCAAGGCAGGTGACCCAATACTTTTGGCAATATAGTGTATATATATATATATATAAATAAATATCACCACAAATATTGAATATCATCATTCAAATAATTCAACAATAAATTCAAAACGATATGTTACAAAACAACAATATATAGTTAACAATGAACAAAAATATATACATTTTACAACATATCCATGAAAACCAAAGTGACTCTCTCAACCCAGTGCTGGGTTTATAAGTAAGTGCTCATATTACAGTATTTTCCAGACAGACTTGCTTTCTGCAGGAGTTTTCACACCGCATTGCCTTGAACGCATAGAAGTGGCAGCACGGTGTCTCTTCAACCAGGTCCTCATATACTTTTGAGGATCAAACATAGAAGTAGGGGGGCCGTTGATATTAATCATCATCAAGTTTGATATGTTTGAGATCAGTAGTACAGCCCTTTTGTCTGAGCTTATATTGTTCATAAGGCTAAAGTTCCTCTCACACTCTGCTGTACTGACAGGGAATGTCTTCATACAGTTCATGAGTGGTTTTAGGTCCTTGGGCTCACTATTGGGCTCTTCCAGTAGGTCTCGCATCCCATTCAGTGCTTGGTCTGTGCACAAGTGAAATCGCTTGCACAGTCGCTTAACCTGGTCTTCACCATGGCGAATGCTGGGGTTTGATGGCCATTTACTCTGATCAAGGATGCTGAAGTCCTTGATGACCGCATCTTCGAAAGACAAGCGTTGCTCAACATTGTTCACAAGGCTTTGTAAGAACTGGCCTGGATTGATTGACTTCAGCTTTGCATTTCCTACTAGAGCTATAGAGCGATACTCCCCAGCCTCTTTTGCCTCTAAAGCCTCACAGTATTTTTCACCTGGACTCTCTTTGAAAGACTGTATCACTCTGATTGAGCGTTTCAGCAGATGCTCTGCTCTGAGGAGAGTTATAGAATGAGTTTGAAGCTCCAGTGACAGGACACTTAGTTCATGGAGAGTGTCATACATGAGCCCAAGGTCACAGATAAATTCAGGACTTTGAAGACGGTATAATAAACCTCTGTACATTTGTTTCTCTTTGGTGGACCTCATCTCATCGGAAGACGCATTCTTAAAGTGCTGCACAAGACCTCCAAGGGATGTCCACACAGCACGAACAGTACGAAAGCTACTGTCCACCCAGCGTACATCTAAAACTCTGCCAATGCGAAGAAGTTGTGAGCCTACTTCAGCTGCTGCATCTTTGAGTTCACGCTCATTTTTGTTCGACATACTATAAAGTGAATATAGCTTCTGCATAAATATTTTAAAGTGGTTGACACCCGTCACCTCATCAACAGCATTTGACACAGCTAGTTCCAGCCTATGGTTCATACAGTGCAACACAAAGAGCCTTGGGAATCTCGAGGTCAACCTGGTTGCTACTCCTGACTTCTTTCCTAGCATGACACTGGCTCCATCAGACACAAATGTTACCCAGTTTACAAGAAGCCACTCTTCTGTAAAGCCAGCCTTCATTAAACAGGTGAGTAAAGCCTGTTCTATGCCATCTGCTCTCTGATTGTCTAATTCAACTAGATCAAGGAATATGAACTCAGGGCTTGCTCCTTCAATTGACGCTTTTACAGAAACTGTCATGACAGGTTTGTGACTTAAAGAAGAGGCCTCGTCAATAAGGACAGCTAACTTCGTGGATGATGCTATTATGTTACTCACAATTTTGCTCTGCATCTCACTGGCAACATGTTGTATGATTTGTGTTGCACTGTAACGTGAATGAAGTATTGAGCCCATCTTAACACCATTCAGTTCCTGCAGCTCAATGAGGCTCTCATGGTCAGAAAAGGGTCTGTTCTTTTTGGCCAAATGGTAGGCTGTTCGGAACACAGCATCAGTTTCCTTCTTGTAGGACTCAGTCATAACCTCCACTGCATTCTCAATGGCCGATTCTTTTTGTTGTTCTGCCACCTTCACAGCCTGAGAGTGTGCCTTGGACAAAGCATGTTTCCTGATCTTATTTCTCAAGACTGACAGACTTGTTTCTCTACTTCCCTGAGAAGACACTTGAATTTCAAAGTTCATCCATTCTCTTGAGAGTGATACACCTTGCTCCTTGTTGATCCCAATGGAGTTCACACTGCTACAAACCAGACATCCTGTGAAGCATAAACATACAATGTAACTACTGTATCCACAGCTGTATGTGTGCATGGTCTATTTTTCCCATATACATAAAAGGACACACGCACACAATATTAATGTGTGTCCACTGTTTCAGAAGCTACCTAAACTAACAAGATACCTAAACTTACCAAGTTTTTTGTTTTTGGATCCCAACCAGGGGTTCTTGGATTTAAAATCCTCTTTTTGATTGACAGTCCACAGGTCAGGCCAGTCATTATTGATGTCTAAGGGAAGAACAACAAAAGTGATTGAATTATAGGCTATAAAAGGGGAACAATGACCATAACCTATTCAAAAGTGTAAAGTTGTCACCTTCATAATCTGCATTAGTAGATTTTTTCATTTTAGCCCCCAAATAGTCAAATAGTCAATTACACAGGGCCTAGCTGTAGCTTTATCCATGGCTGTGTCAATACAAAGTGTGAAAACTCTTCTAAGAAAAGGCGTTATGACGTGACTCAATGTTGCACACAAATTAGACCTAAACACAGACAAACCTTGTGCCCTTTTCAACCAGGTCCTTGGTAAACAACAGCACGTTTCCTTTCGTGAGGAAGACGTACTTTTAAACTTTTACCGTCATATACGTCTTTTACTTCCTACCGCATCCTGCCTTCAAAATAAAAGTACCCGTTTTCATAATGTATCCAAATTCGTGGATTCCACGTAGCGTCGCTATGCCCGAATCTGGCTGTGCGTCGCACAAGGTCAAAATGCCCTTGCTATTTTTAAGCTGTTGGCTGAAACAACAGTCACCAAAGTAACACAGATATAAGACTTTATTCAATCTTAAAAGAGGTAGATCGGCGGGATAAATGGCTGTCTTTTAATTAGAAGAGACCACTGGCAGCCAACATCTACCCTCAGATTGTGCAGTCTCCTATAAATTAGCACTAGCTACATTTGACCTCAAATTATGTAGCTGCTAGTGCTAGCTAGCTAATTTTTTATCTCCATTTGACAGGAAAACGCTGACAATCCAAAACACTAATCTTCAGTTGCCACAGCTAATGTTACAATTAAGCAGATAGCTGTGTCACGTCACCAAACACACGATGATCTTAGCATTATGTTAGCTAACGTTAGCTAAGCGCTAACGTTCTTCAGATTGCGTGGTACCTAGCTATGCTCTTGAAAAGCCTTCAGGCTATCTCTGGTGTATGGCGATGGATTTTGTGTACAAGATAAATGTAAATGTCGGGAAAATAAAGTTGGGGCAGACACTTAGCATAAGGGACACAATAAAGTTCAGAGTAATAAATATGGATTGCAGCAAATAATGGATGTATTTTCCAAATGTCTTTCTGTCTCACTAAGGTGTGCTGTGCTCATTGCCATGAAGCTATAATAGCTAACTAGCGCCACTAGAATCAGAAATACTAAATTTAAAAGTTGAAACCAACTATTAACGAAAATAATGCTATTACTACTTTTATGTTAGTATATATGACTACCTAGCTACGATTTGTTACAAAAATCTTAAAATATAGAAGTGAGACCCACCGTTATTGTCGTCTTCATCTCCTTCCCTGTCAGCATCCTCTTCAACGGATGAGGGGGACGGAGGGAGCGCAGGTGTTGGGCTGATGTCAGGGCTGATGATAACAGGGCTATCAGCTAACAGCTCCGGTGTTCTAGCCTCACTATCTGTAGCTGAGCTGCTGGCCGATGCAGTTCCACAAGGACGTTTATTGTAAAAGGAAATTTTAGTCTGAATGGCTCGCTTCATTTTAACAGTTCATACAATTTTTGTAATGGCAAATAGTTGAAAGTAAATTAACATTTGTCTATATGCAGTTTTTTTCCCTTATTAAGACCCGCCCTACTCTGCCTCTGATTGGTTTTTCATCAGTTCTCGCGCTGAAAACCTGACCAATCTAACCAGCGAAGGCATAGAGTTAGCCAATATGAGGCAGAGTAGGTTTGTGTCATGAGTCTTCACAGTACTATGAAATGACATTGAGCCACTACTAAATAATGCGCACCAGCGGTGATTGAGAAGTGGGTATACGCCATGCTGTCTGAAAAATAAGTGGGTATACGCCGTATACCTGCGTATACCCTGGACTACACCACTGTGTAAGGGCGGTAACACGAGCGGTAACAAAGTTACTCTTTATTGTTTACAGTTCTGTCATCAGATTATTTAATATGATTTGTCAAAACATTGTTGTTTCTTTTGATGTGAAATATTATTTATTTAATTAATAAAAAGCAATGTTAATTTTGTTCACAATTTGTTTAGTTAATTTAATAATATATGTATTTTTGAATCAAGTATACATCTTTATTCTCTTCATTGTTAGTTTCCACATGCCTAAAACAACCTCAAGATAAATCTAAAAGTTGATGGCTAAATAAGAGCGTTTGAGAAATTGTGCAAGGCATAATAGTCCGAATAGTCGATTAATCGTTTGATTAATCAATAGATTAATCGATTATCAAATCAGTCGTTTGTTGCAGCCCTATTGTAGTTATCCCATGTATAAATACAACGTGTTATTCAGCAACCCTTGCAATTTGGGATTTTATCTTTGGTTGGTAGACCTCGTGAGCTGGTTATTTCATAAGTAGCTCACCAGCAAAAAAAGTGTGGGCACCCCTGGTCTACAGTGTTCAGGTCCCCAATCAATTGTGGTAAGTTGAATTGTAAACTGCTCAAATGTGCAGGTTTTAAGTACATGCTTACTTTCATGTATTGTATTTCTCCCAACAGGCATTTTGACGGCAACCACAAGCTGGTTAGGTGGCTAATGGTCTTTCATGGCTGTGTTGATGGCTTTAGCGGGACTATTGTGTACTTACGGTGCTTGTCTAACAACATGGCTTCAAGTGTCGTGTCATTATTTTTAGAAGCAGTAGAGAACTTTGGTTTGCCTTTAAGGGTCAGATGTGATCATGGTATGGAAAATATACGTATTGCCCGTTTTATGTTGGAAAGAAGAGGATTAAACAGTCGTAGTGTTATTACAGGTGTTTCAGTAAACAACCAAAGGATTGAGAGACTATGGGCAGAACTAAATATAGTTGTATCAAGACACTTTGCAAACATTTTTACCTTCATGGAGGAACAAGGTATACTGGATTCATTAAATGAACTTCATCTTTTTTGTCTACATTACGTCTATTTACCAAGACTAGAAAGGGCAGTAACAGAATTTTTCAACCAGTGGAACAACCATGGCCTTTCCACACACGGGGGGCAGACACCTCTTCAGTTGTCATACACAATGTAGGAATTCATCCAGTTATAAATGACATTTTTGATGTCGACAACTTTTACGGTACTGATGAAGAAGGGCCATTACCTGAACTGCAAACGTAACAACGTAATAATTCCAGACATCGATGTTACCTTAAATGAGACAATCATGAACAATATACAAGTTAATCCACTAGAAAATGAAGGTAACCATGGCATTGATGTTTTCTGTTCACTTTTGCAATATTTTCAGTGAAGTCATTTTGTAGATATCTTGTTTTGAAACAAACAAGAAATTAACATATATAAACATTTGTTCAAAACTATGAAAAGGAGTTCATATCATTTTCTTTTTTTTTTTAAGTCATTTCGCAAGAAAAGCAAGTACTGAATTATTAATGTTTGGAAGGTTTTTATTTTAAACACATCCACACATACACCAACTTTCTCCTGTGTGTTTCTTTTTATAGAAGGAAAACTTTATAACTTTCATCACTTTTAGGACAATTAACTCTCCTCATTGGTTTCATCCCACCCATTCCCAGCTAGCGGGGAACGTTCTCACAACTTTGGCTATCGTTACCTATTGGTTCTAACAAGGTTTTAAAGAAACGTTTTAATCTGATGTTCAAAGAACCTTTTTAGGATATTTATTTGTTCAAATAATGTTCCTATAAGGTTTAAGGTTAACTAAGACATAACGTTTTAACTGCAACATTCAGAGGATGTTTTCAGGATGTTATTGAGGCCTGAGATGACAGAAAGTTTTTTTATAAAACGTTCCTTTAATGTGATATGTTAACAAAGGTGGAACGTTTTGCCTGCAACATTCTAAGGATGTGTTTTGGACGTTGTTGGGTAACACATTAAAGATGTTCTTTATAAAACGTTCCCTCAATGTTACATGATAACAATTGAAGAACATTCTCCAAGAAACATTCTGAAAATGTTTTCAGGATGTTATTGAGGCCTGAGATGAGAGAAAGGGTTGTATAAAAGGTTCCCTCAATGTTACATGATAACAAATGAAGAACATTCTCCAAGAAACATTCTGAAAATGTTTTCAGGATGTTATTGAGGCCTGAGATAACAGAAAGTGTTTTATAAAATGTTTCTTTAATGTGATATTTTAACAAAGGTGGAACGTTTTGCCTGCAACATTCTAAGGATGTGTTTTGGACGTTGTTGGGTAACACATTAAAGATGTTCTTTATAAAAACGTTCCCTCAATGTTACATGACAACAAATTAAGAACATTCTCCAAGAAAAATTCTGAAAATGTTTTCAGGATGTTATTCTTTTTTTATAAAGCGTTGCTGTTATGGCAAATATTAACACGGTCATGGTCAACGTCAGATTTATTTCTAAAGCGTTTTAAGAAACAAACTTGTTGCATTAGTTTGAAAAGGATGTTTTAAAAAAAATCTGATGTCACCACATTTTCCTTTTGAAAAAAACAAACAAGCACGTAATTCATGATAAGCTGTAAGCAGATATTCCATGTTTGCGGTGGCATGTGTGAGTTCCCAGCTAGAAATGTTTGTTACCATTCGTTGTTCTAGGAATGTTTTCAGCGGGACGTTTTATTTTGGTTCCCAGAATGTTCTTCTGAAAGGTAAGATAACGTTCTTTAAAAACATTCTTGAAATGTTTGTTGATAACCTTCTTAAGATGTTTTTGATAACATTATTAGAACATTATGCCCTACTGTTCTTAAAACGTTTTCAGCGGGGCGTTTTATTTTGGTTCCCAGAATGTTCTTCTGAAAGGTAGGATAACGTTCTCTAAGAACATTCTTAACATTTTTGGTGATAATTTTCTTAAGATGTATGAGCGCATACATCTTAATAATAAGTGCAGTTCGAATTCTCTACGTGATAGGAAAGGAGGTTTCAAACTTCCTTTATAACCTCCTTTAGCTTAGGAACCACTGAACCTCCCTTACCGAAAGGAGAGGAGAAAATGCCGGCCCACAATGCCTTGCAGCCGCAGCATTTGCCATCACACAATAGTCGGCCGTTCACGGAAACAAACGATTAGGACGGAGAAATTATATCATGAAACTTACGGTGCTTATTAAGCATTTTAAAACGTATGTGGTAAGTTGTCAAAGTGCTTTGTTTTGAACGTTCATCAGTATTATAATCAAAAAGAGAAATATGAACGTTAGTTTTTACTGAAATTATTAAATAAAGTCAACATTTCACAGAGCTCTGTGGGGTTTGTTCAACTTTTAAAATATGTTTGAATAGTGATATACACAGTGATAGATGTTAAGGACTAACGTTTATAATAAATACATCCCAGCTAGCGTGGAACGTTCTCACAACTTTGGCTAACGTTACCTATAGGTTCTAATAAGGTTTTAAAGAAACGTTTTAATCTGATGTTCAAATAACCTTTTTAGGATGTTTATTATTTCGAATAATGTTCCTATAAGGCTTAAGGTTAACTAAGACATAACGTTTTAACTGCAACATTCAGAGGATGGTTTGAGGATGTTATTGAGGCCTGAGATGACAGAACGTTTTTTTATAAAATGTTCCTTTCATGTGATATGTTAACAAAGGTGGAACATTTTGCCTGCAACATTCTAAGGATGTGTTTTGGACGCTCTTGGGGTAACACATTAAAAATGTTCTTTATAAAATGATAATAAATAAAGAACATTCTCCAAGCAACATTCTGAAAATGTTTTCAGGATGTTATTGAGGCCTGATATGACAAAGTGTTTTATAAAATGTTCCTTTAATGTGTTAAGTCAACAAAGGTGGAACGTTTTGCCTCCAACATTCTAAGGATGTGTTTTGGACGTTGTTTATAGAACATTCCCTCAATGTTACATGATAACCAAAGAAGAACATTTTGAAAGCAACATTTGGATAATGTTTTCAGGAGGTTATTATTTTTTTATGAAATGTTCCTGTAATGCGAAATATTAACAGGGTCATGGTCAAAGTCAGATTTATTTGGAGTGCGCTTTAAAAAACAGAGTTGTTGCATTTGTTTGAAAAGGATGTTTAAAAGAAATCTGATGTCACCACATTTTCCTTTTTAGAAAAAAACAAGCACGTAATTCATGATATTGCATGTTTGCGTAGGCATGTCTGAGTTCCCAGCTAGACATTGTTGGTTCTAAAAACATTCTGAGAATGTTACCATTGATTGTTCTAGGAATGGTTTCATCGAGAAGTTTTATTTTGGTTCCTAGAATGTACTTCTGAAAGGTAGGATAACGTTCTCTAAAAACATTCTTAAAATGTTTGGTGATAGCATTGTTCGCACATTATACCCCAAGTGTTTTTGTTGTTTTTGCACATATCTCTATTGTCATATGATCCATATAATAACACTTAGAAAACCAAAGACAGACATATAGAGGAACGGACCGACTATCACTGCAAGTCCCTGAAACCCCTTTTATTGTTTGTATGTGTTTCTTTCTACTGTGTGTCTCTCTCTCTGCCTGCTGGTCTGCTCTACATGGCTGGGAGCAATCTCCAATCAACCACACCTGCAACCTGCTCGTCAGCCACACTATGAAAGCCTGCAGCCTGCACTCATTCCCTGCCGGATTGTTGCCGTGAACGGTTTGTTGCGTGCCGCTCTAGATTTTTACCGGCATATTCTTTGACAACTTTGCCTGCTTTTGCCTCACACTGATTTTTGTGTCTCTCCCAGGAGGAATCCAAGGCCTTCCACACTCCCAAGACCAGTCAGGCCTCTCTACCCACCCTGGAACAACTGTTTCCCACTGCCGCCATAACCAACCTCCACTCCCAGCTCCCCTTTTCTAATAAACGAATTTTACTTTCACCAACTGATTCCGTGTCATCCTTTTACATGTGTTAATAGTCAAATTCCAATAGTTAAGTAAACTATCATAATCATCCTAATGACCACAGTGGTCAGTCCTCTTACCCAGGAATTTTGAGTTGAACAATTACAGGAATATTATGTCTTTATATTAAAATAATGTAAACATATTTTAGTAAATTGTTATCATAGAACATTTGCATGATTTCTTTAACATAAACCATGTTATCCTTCTCTAAAATAATAACATTCTGGCAACCTAAAAAATCTAACTTGCAGCTGAAAATGTTTTAAGAACAGTAGGGCATACAGTAATGTTCTAACAATGTTATCAAAAACATTTTAAGAATGTTTTTAGAGAACGTTATCCTACCTTTCAGAAGAACATTCTGGGAACCAAAATAAAAGCTTCTGGCGAAAACGTTTTAAGAACAGTAGGGCATAATGTTCTAACAATGTTATCAAAAACATTTTAAGAATGTTTTTAGAGAACGTTATCCTAACTTTCAGAAGAACATTCTGGGAACCAAAATAAAAGCGTCTGGCGAAAACGTTTTAAGAACAGTAGGGCATAATGTTCTAACAATGTTATCAAAAACATTTTTAGAATGTTTTTAGAGAACGTTATCCTACCTTTCAGAAGAACATTCTGGGAACCAAAGTAAAAGCTTCTGCTGAAAACGTTTTAAGAATAGTAGAACATAATGTTATAACAATGTTTTCAAAAACATTTTAAGAAGGTTATCACCAAACATTTTAAGAATGTTTTTAGAGAGCGTTATCCTACCTTTCAGAAGAACATTCTGGGAACCAAACAAAAACTTCCCGCTGAAAACGTTTTAAGAATAGGAGGGCATAATGTTCTAACAATGTTATCACCAAACATTTTAAGAATGTTTTTAGAGAACGTTATCCTACCTTTCAGAAGAACGTTCTGGGAACCAAACAAAAACTTCCCGCTGAAAACCTTCCTAGAACATTGACTGTAACATTCTCAGAATGTTTTTAGAACCAAAAATGTCTAGCTGGGTTTGTTTAGGGACTTTCAATAATGTTACTACAGTAGTAATGTTTTTTCCCCTCAACAACACTAAATCAATTGCAGAGAAAACAAACAATCAAACCAACGCCTTTCCTAACACAATCACCTGAATTCAAAATCAGCAACCTCTGATTTATTCATGACCTGCCAAACCCATATGTGTTCCCTAAAGCAAAACCAAACTTGTCTTTAAAGACTCCGTATGACACATGTAGTGGCAACCTGATGCAGTTGACACATGTGTTGGCAATAGGAAACAACGGGGTTGAGGCAAAGTCATCCTCTCCATTGTGAATTAATTCGACCGAAGGTATTGGGGAAAAGCCGATGGGTGGCACCACAGATGCTCCTGTTGCGAAGGCCAATATTTTCTGTACTTTGGTTGGCCCTTCTTCTTCTATAAAAAACAGAAAACACTATTTAGGGACCAATTAATCTGCATATTAAACCATTTTAAAGTAATAATACTCAAATGTAAATACAGACAATATTTTACTTGTTGTATAAACTGATAGTTACCTTCTGCATCCTGGAGAGACAGTAGTCTCTCCAGTATGTTACAACCCTCTCTTCTGCAGTTCTCTTGTTGCTCCCTTCTGGAGAGAGTTCAATGATGAAGAGATTGTCCATCTGGTCAGCACTGAGAAGGTGTTCCTCGTAGCAGAACAACGGCTTAAAGCTGTCAGGATGTTTTCTGACTGCACCAAGAACATCAAGTGTCTTCATGCCTTCACAGAATCTGTGCACATTGCATGGGAAACATTTTAGTAATTTTGCAGAATTTAAATAAGGTTTCTTATTAACTTATTATTTGACAATGTGTGTCCTTAAAAGTTTTAGCAAATGTAATCCTACACCATGTTGTTCAATTATTCAAACGCTGACCCCTATTCTGAATAACCTGACTAAATAATCAACACTGAATACCTTTGAAATGGACCTTGGACCCTGTGGACAACCTGAAACATCACTATGTCCTTAACCAGCAGCTCACTGTCACTGTCTGAAAGCACTGGCCTTAGACATCCTGCATTTGCCAGGTAGTCAAGTTGTACTTTCAGATACCTAGCATCACAATGAGCTTGTTATGGAGGCTTCTTATTATTATATTCTTATAATTTATTTGTAAAAAAAAACAGACAGAGGTCTGGAAGATTACATGATGCTGTAGGATCCCTAAACAGCTTATAGCTAAGCACAGTTTTTCTTTCACATTGTTTATATATGTGAAAGAAAATATAATTGGCTGATTACACTTGTCTGTTAAATTATGGAATTCCAACAACACATGGAAAGTGAACATTCAGCAAAAGACTAAAGAGGACCCAAACTCTTTAACTTGCAACTGACCTTTCTGACTTTATTAAGGAGTTCTGGATCAGCAATTTCCTCAAGAGCTGGATTGGCTGAACCCTTAACAAGTAGTGAGAATGGTTGGTGATAGGAAGTTTAGTGGAGGACCGCCATGCACCAAACTTACTGCAATTGCTCTTCCAGCTAAGTAGTACCGGTCCTCTCGTAGAGCTGCAAAACAATAATTCAAAAGAAAAATTTATATTGATACATAAGTAAAGAATCCCTGCTACATAAAATCTTGGATTTTATTGTTATTTTAATTAAATTGTCAATCAATTTGAAAGTTGAATGTAAAGTCACCATACAATATAATACTATGCACAAAAATTTTCCTTTATTAATAAAAAAAAAAGTGATTACCAGTACTGTCAAGAGCTAGGCTTTTGCAGTTTTCCTTCCCCTCAAACATTGGAGATCTTGCGATGGTCTCCATCAGTAGCCGTAAGTACTCCCTCCTCGGCCTCTTAAATCAATTCCTTCTTCCTGTCTCCCCATGTCATCAGAAAACTTGACATACATGATCGAAGTGAGGTCATAGGATAGCCTTTGAAATCCCTGTGTGGCTCCCTCCCAGACAGCTGACCGATTAATATTAAATTTGCACTGTCGATTCAAATTAATTTGGCTTGAGAGTTCCAGCAGTATTTCTTTAGTAGGGACCTTTTCTGCACTATGAAGACAAAAAAATGATTAAAAACATGGTTATATATATTTCACAATAACCCACATTCTGCTAATGTAAGCACCTAAAAATAATTTAAATATGAATTGTTAACATCAACATTTTGATTACACCATGCATATAAGTTATCATGATCTCTCACTCAGTTGCAGTGTATATGCTACTTACATTTGACACTCCATGCTGGCAAGAATGGCCTTGTTAAATTCCTCATCATCAGAGGACTCTTGAGACAGAGTAGAGACAAGGTTTAAATATGACGAGTAGTCATAGCCACTTGTACCAGGGTTGCCATCTCTTGAAAGCCAGCCTGTAGTTTGACTGCTGGTGCCAGGGCTGCCATTCACTCCCTGACTCTCTCTACGCTTCTTTCTGCCACTGGTAGCTGGATCGTTGGTATCAGCGTCATCACTTCCAGTGCCAGGAATACCTTCACCATTATTGCTGCTTGGATAAGGGTCAGTAAAAGCTGCCCTAGTGGTGACACAGCTTCTTGTTACAGCAGGGATTACGCAGTGATCTTCATCGCTGTCCTTATCAGTGGACCCAGCAGCGATAGAAAGGTATTTTTCTTCCTCGGTCAGCCTTTGAAAGAGAAAGAAAACCAAAGATACCTAATTGATCAATTGTTTAATGGATTGAAATAAGAATACTTTGTTTAAACTCTTCTCAATTTCAATTGCAGTATTTGTATTTGAATATAAACTTTAGATTTCCATAAGCAGGTCATATGAAAAATATAATTATACTTAAAGGTCCCATGTCATGCTTTTCTGGTTATTACCCGTCCCCTTGTGTGTTATGTAGCTTTTTCTGCATGTAAACGGTCTGCAGAGTCACAAACCCTCAAAGTACACCCTGTAGGGAGTACAACTCTAACACAGAAGAGACCTGTCTATGCTGCCCCAGAACACCTCGTTGGAGATTTCTGTTTTTCTTCCTGGTACTAAGTGACGTAACAACGACCCAAATGGACCTATCCGTAGAGCTCCTCACACACACACACTCTTTTAGCAGCGAAAATGTGCTGTATGAGAAACCAATGTGAGTTTGGAAAATTGCACAATGTAAGTCTATTCTAGTAGACCTCAACAATGGAATTATGATCAGTAGAAATGGCCATGACATGGGACCTTTAATATATAAGCTATTAATATAATTATAATGTTATCTATTGGGTACTAAAACAAACAATAAAAACAAAATGCAAACTTACTAAAAGGGTCCTTGATGGTCTGAGATACAGGGCTTTGGTTTTAAAAATCTTGTTATAAGCATCCCATTCAGCTCCTGACCCTCTTGGATGTTAGGGGTCACCAACTCATTGCCAGAAGACATCACAAGCTGGAGGCTACAAAAAAGATAGGACATATTACAACTACAGAAAATACTTGGCTGCTATACCGGCTTAAAAATACGATGTACTGTATACTGGTGTTTAGTGTGTATGTGTTTCCCCTTGGTTTACTGCTTTGGGGGGGTGCTGCCTGAGTGTTGGGGGGGGGGGGTGCATTGGGATATTTGTATCCTCTAGAGCAGAGAGAGGAGCTGTGGATTATTGTTATTGATTAATGCATCGGTGTTTCTTAGGGTCAAAAACACTAAACTCAAAACACAAAATGAAAGCGTTTAGTTTATTTAATAAAAGAGCACATGTTCAATGTGAAAAGTGACAGTAGATATAGATTATTTGCAATTTGGCGCTATATATATTTATACAAATAAATTATAATTCTTTTTTTTCTTTTAAACACCTTGAATTTCAGGGGAGGCGCGGGGCTCCGTTGGCGGGGCGCAGCGCCCCTCCAAGACAATGATAGGGGAAACACTGTGTCCGCGCCTTGGAACTTGTTGGCGTGTGTGACTGAATCCTGTGTTGCTATTAATTAAGGTTCCCCTTTGCAGATGTTCAAAATGACATAATAGGAAGGGCCCTCAGATTTTGAGATACCCCTACCCGAGGTAGAACAAATGACAACAATGATTTTTCTTATCTTTAGGGTCTCCCATTAATGACATTTATTATTGTCGAATTTTATTTTGAAGGAAAAAAATTTTTGGGGGTTGTTCTTTAGAACTACCCAAGTCCCTGAAAAAGAGCCAAATTAGACAAGGCCGAATATGGGAAAGGTGACAAAAAAGCCCATAACTTGAGAATGACCTCTTTTATCCTCTTTAGATTTGCTGAGGTATGAACCAGGTGGCTGTCCTACATCACCAAATAGTCAGACAATTATTTAACTAGAGAAATACTGAATTATAGTCCTGTAAACTTAGCTTTAGTTTAGACGGAAATTGTACTTTTTGGTGATAGGAACATAGGACTCACTTTTCTCTCATTTATCAGAAAAACAGAAATCCCTAAAAAATATGCCATTACTGAATTGTCTAGGGCAATGGTTCCCAACCTTTTTCCCCAAGAGCCCCCCAAATGACTCCTGTTGGAAGTTGCGCCCCCCCCACACATAAGGGGAGGCGCAGCAGCGGTAATTAAAGTGTAAAAGTCTCAAAAATGCTACAACTACTGTCATAAACTGGATGAATGTGAAGTATTTTGTTAAAGGAGGATGAAAGCGTAATTAAGGAGCACTATTGGAGTGACTTTGATGGTTATTGGACTCAGGAATAATTCATTTGGATTCCCGCTGTATGAATAAATTAAAGGACGGCGCAAGTGAAAACAATTCGCAAAGGGATTAAACTGTTTAAAACAAATGCTCAAAGTAAGCCGTATTTTGCCGATGTGTTTATGTGGATTCAAAAGTCGTAAATAATCTACAAAATGGAGGAGACTGATCTGATCGGAGCAACTGTGACAAATAATCCAACTGAAACCGGCATGGACAATGACTATGTTTTAAAAATGCGCTTATCCAGAAATGCCTGGTTTGGACACTTAACGCGCAGAAGAAACATTTCTATTAAAGAAAGAATTATACATTTCTGTCTTTTTATGCCTATAATAGCTACTAACTTCACAAGTCTAAATATGATATTTGGCCTCAAATCACCTGAGGCCTGGCGCCCCCTCTGCGATCTTTGGCGCCCCCCAGGTTGGGAACCACTGGTCTAGGGTACTATTGAACACTAACCAGTAGTTGTATGGAAATATCTGGTATAGTTCTATTGCAAATGAGATTTCTTTAGACATAGGCCTACCTCTTCTCTGATACAGTCAAATTCCGAATGGGGGATAAGTGGCACAATAGCTTATAAGTTAAGAATGCTTACTCTGATGGTCATTATATTTGGAGAGGGAAATACCAGGTGGCTGAACTACATCACCAAATAGTCAGAATAAGAGTAACCCAATACAATAAAGTGTATTAGTTCTAAATTGCAGGCGTCTAAAACATAGGTGTTCATAGTACAGGTTTTATTGAAACTGGAACCTTAATTCAAAGTACAGTATACAAATCATCAAATAATTCTGTGAGATGTCAAGTATATAGATACTAGAATATAATGTTAAATGTCAGGTTCCTCAGAAACGTTGAATGGCCCCATCTCCGACAATCCACCCCCTGCCAACAGGACTCCATAACAAGGGTTTGGGTTCGGCCTGTGACACCATATCGCTGTCTGAAACATTGCCTTTTACATGTTGTTGAAATGCATCCTCTGTTGGCGGCAAATTTTCAGAGGCTGCATCTGTTGTTGATGCAATTATGAACCTCAGTTCATCCAAGTTTGTGCACATCAGTCCAATTTCCTTTTTTTCATATAGCAGAAGCACAAATTCTCTTGCGACTGGCAAAGACTCTTCCAAGTTGGCAGAGAGTCCAAAATGGGCCAGATCTTTGAGCTTGCTGAGATGGGTCTTGAGTTTGGTGAATGCTGTTGTCTTTCCTATTCTGTACAAACTA
The DNA here is from genome assembly GCF_949606895.1 of Notothenia rossii. NCBI lineage: Eukaryota > Metazoa > Chordata > Actinopteri > Perciformes > Nototheniidae > Notothenia > Notothenia rossii. The sequence goes on along the minus strand of NC_136905.1, from coordinate 46,402,329 downwards.
CTTGTTGTGCCACAGCCAGTGAGTGCATGACATGCTGTTAGACATCATTGTAGTTGTCGCCCAGCTTCAGGACCATCTCCAACTAAACAGCCTCTTTGAGAAATTCCAGTCCGGTTTCCGTTCCGCCCACAGCACTGAAACAGCTCTGGTCAGGGTCACAAACGACCTGCTGATGCTGATTGTCTTTCCTATTCTGTACTACTTGTTGTGCTACAGCCAGTGAGTGCACGACATGCTGGTAGACAGTTAGACATGTCTTTTCCAATTTTCTCACATATGATGTTGATGGGGACATATCTCTCTCTCATTCCATGGCCTGCATGCATGTACACTAGAGATGAACCAAACATTTATTTGCTTGCATAATATATGAGCAGTACTTCCACACCTGTGTCATCAGACCTCACAGTGATGCGGGAATATGACTCTGCAAGATGTATGGCATGGAGCACCATCCTTGTGTTTGCCTCCTCCTGATCTGATGTCAAACTGCTGACTCCTGCTGTGCAGATGCTCTTCACCTCCTCCCCTTCGTCAAATCCTGAGTGTAGTCTCAATGGGGCAGCAATGGCAATGTAGTTGCTCACAAACATGCACAGTGCAGTCTTGTTTCCACTACTCCTCAATTACTTCCTGTAGTTTGAGACATTTGTTTTGCTTTAGGTTATAACACTTGTGTTATTCTTCAGAGATGGGTCCTCATTACAGATCTGCACTTTTGCCAAAACATTTGTTTTTAGGCCTTTCTTAAAGGCTTCAGTGGTCTGTGGAGTCCTCAGGTGGTCTGGGAGGGAATTCCACAGGTGAGGAGCAGCTGCACAGAAAGCCCGATCCCCCATTGTGCGGAGTTTGTTCCTGGGGGGGCGAAGCAGATGGTTTGTTGTGGAGCGGAGGTTGCGTGTGGAGGTTTGTGATGTGAGAAGTTCCTTCAGGTATGAAGGAGCGTTCCCGTGGATGCACTGATGGGCGAGCAGTGAGATCTTGTATTCAATCCTGAATGAGACAGGAAGCCAGTGGAGGGAATGAAGGTGTGATGTGGTTGTACTTTCTCACCCTCATCAGGATCCTAGCGGCACTGTTCTGTACGTATTGGAGCTTCTGAAGGCTACCGCTAGGAGTCCAGATGAGGAGAGCGTTACAATTAGGGCTGCAACTAACGATTATTTTGGTAGTCGACTAATCTGTCGATTATTTTTTCGATTAGTCGACTAATCTAACGATTATTTCTGTCACACCCTCCATCTCTGCTTCCTGTGGGCACGGCTCCTTTTCCGGGCTCCAGTGCATGTTTTACCTCAAGTCTGCACACCTGTGAATGTCACCCTGTTGTCCAGTCCCAGGATCAATTCAATCGCATTTTATTCTTGTCATTTCGCAGACCCTTGTTAATTATTATTTTAAGTTTGGAATTAATTACAGCGTCCATAAAGCTCTAGTGTGCTCTACTACGCTGTAAGCTTGGCGCTGTTTAGCAGCTCGTTGGTGGACACGCAGCCTCAACATAACTGAAATAGCGTTTGCTTAGCAAGCATTAACCATGAGACGTTCTGTTTTCCAACATGTAAGCTAACGTAAACATGACTATGGCTAACTTGCTCAAACTTACCCATGATCCAAAGTAGCAGTCCTCACGGTTCCAGGGTGCTTGCGTTTTAAATGCTCGTGCATCACTGTAGTGCTGCCGTGGAATGCCAATTCCCCTTTACAAATTCTGCATTTCACTGACTTCTTTGGCTTGTCGTCTGTGAAATACTCCCACACTTTCGAAACTCTCGGTCTTGCTTTTTTGAGCTCTTCATCACCCTCATTCTCTCTCCTTTCCGCCATCGTTTGTATTCTTTCTTCTTTGTTGTTAGTACAGAATGCAGTCATGGCAGACAATGGAGAGTATACTGCCCCCAGCACTTCCTGTAGTGCATTGCAGTTACAAATGAACATTTGCGCAGTTTTGAATTAACGTTACCGGCTCTCTGATTGTTTTTATACGACGCGTCGACACTAAAATTCCGCGTCGACGAATTTTTATGATCGACGTCGTCGATTATGTCGACTAATCGTTGCAGCCCTAGTTACAATAGTCAAGCTTTGAGGAAACGAAGGCATGGACCAGTTGTTCAGCATCTGACAGGAGTTTTGCAATGTTCCTGAGGTGGTAGTAGGAAGATTTGCACAGGTGTTTGATGTGGGTGTCAAAGGTCAGATCTCGGTCAAATCTTACACCCAGGTTGGTAACTGATGTGGAGAGGGGTATGTTTTGGCCAGAAAAGGTGATGTGGGTCATGGGGGATGACTGGACCTGGTTTGGTGTGCCAACTAGAATAGCTTCTGTTTTGGAGATATTTAGCTGCAGGAAGTTTTGTTGCATCCAAGCCTTTATCTCCTCAATGCAGGTGTTAAAGGATGTTGATGGAAACGGTGATGATGATGGTGACAGTGAGGAAGCATGTGGGATAGGGTCTGTCTTTATATATAGCTGCATGTCATCAGCCAGCATGGAATGATATTCCATGCTGACTGATGACACGGCCAAGGGGCAGAGTGTACAGGGTGAACAGAGTGGGCCCGAGGACAGACCCTTGAGGGACACCATGGGTGACAGGGTGTGTCTGGGACCTCGCACCTCCCAAGGAGACATACTCTATTCTTCCAGACAGGTAGGACTGGTATCAGCTCAGGGCGGAGTCAGAGAGTCCGATAGTGTATTGGAGCCGCTGAAGGAGGATGTTATGGCCGACAGTGTCGAATGCTGCAGTCAGATCCAGGAGGATGAGGAGAGATGGGGAACCAGGTTCAGACGCCATCAACAGGTCGTTTGTGACCCTGACCAGAGCTGTTTCAGTCATGTGGGCGGAACGGAAACTGGACTGGAATTTCTCAAAGAGGCCTTTTAGTTGGAGATGGTCCTGAAGCTGGGCGGCAACTATAATGATGTCTACCAGCATGTCATCCACTGGCTGTGGCACAACAAGTAGTTTATACAGAATAGGAAAGACAACAGCATTCACCAAACTCAAGACCCATCTCAGCAAGCTCAAAGATCTGGCCCATTTTGGACTCTCTGCCAGCTTGGAAGTTGCCAGTCGCAAGAGAATTTGCGCTTCTGCTATATGGAAAAAAGGAAATTGGACTGATGTGCACAAACTTGGATGAACTGAGGTTCATAATTGCATCAACAACAGATGCAGCCTCGGAAAATCTGCCGCCAACAGAGGATGCATTTCAACAACATGTGAAGAGCAATGTTTCAGACAGTGATATGGTGTCACAGGCCGAACCCAAACCCTTGTTATGGAGTCCTGTTGGCAAGGGGTGGATTGTCAGAGATGGGGCCATTCAACCAGTGCTATTTACAAAAACCCCAGCACCTACAGAAGTGAGAGACATTACTCACTTGTATTGCAAAGATGCAAAGTGTGGAGAGAGTGGAAAGTGCCAGTTGGCCAGCTCTCTTGGCCTTCCCTGTATGGAGGTCTACATCTGCTGTGCAGAATGTCAAAATGTGTCCGCTAACGTTTCTGAGGAACCTGACATTTAACATTATGTTCTAGTATCTATATACTTGACCTCTCACAGAATTATTTGATGATTTATATACTGTACTTTGAATTAAGGTTCCCGTTTCAATAAAACCTGTACTATTTGCACCTATGTTTTAGAGTCTTGCAATTTAGAACTAATACACTTGATTGTATTGGGTTACTCTTATTCTGACTATTTGGTGATGTAGTTCAGCCACCTGGTATTTCCCTCTCCAAATATAATGACCATTAGAGTGAGCATTCTTAATTTATAGGCTATTGTGCCACTTCTCCCCCATTCGAATTTTGACTGTCTCAGAGAAGAGGTAGCCCAGCTAGAAATGTGTTTGGTTCTAAAAACATTCTGAGAATGTTACAGTCATTGTTCTAGGAAGGTTTTCAGCGGGAAGTTTTTGTTTGGTTCCCAGAACGTTATTCTGAAAGTTAGGATAACGTTCTCCAAAAACATTCTTAAAATGTTTGGTGATAACACTGTTAGAACATTATGCCATCCTACTCTTAAAACATTTTCAGCGGGAAGTTTTTGTTTGGTTCCCAGAACGTTCTTCTGAAAGGTAGGATAACGCTCTCTAAAAACATTCTTAAAATGTTTGGTGATAACCTTCTTAAAATGTTTTTGAAAACATTGTTAGAACATTATGCCCTACTGTTCTTAAAACGTTTTCGCCAGAAGCTTTTATTTTGGTTCCCAGAATGTTCTTCTGAAAGGTAGGATAAGGTTCTCTCTTGGTGTTACCCAACAACGTCCAAAACAAGTCCTTAGAATGTTGCAGGCAAAACGTTCCACCTTTGTTAACATATCACATTAAAGGAACATTTTATAAAACACTTTCTGTCATCTCAAGCTTCAATAACATCCTGAAAATCTTTTTCAGATTGTTTCTTGGAGAATGTTCTTCATTTGTTATCATGTAACAATGAGGGAACATTTTATACAACCCTTTCTCTCATCTCAGGCCTCAATAACATCCTGAAAACATTTTCAGAATTTTGCTTTGAAAATGTTCTTCATTTGTTATCATGTAACATTGAGGGAACGTTTTATAAAGAACATCTTTAATGTGTTACCCAACAACGTCCAAAACACGTCCTTAGAATGTTGCAGGCAAAACGTTCCACCTTTGTTAACATATCACATTAAAGGAACATTTTATAAAAAACTTTCTGTCATCTCAGGCCTTAATAACATCCTCAAAACATCCTCTGAATGTTGCAGTTAAAACGTTATGTCTTAGTTAACCTTAAACCTTATAGGAACATTATTTGAACAAATAAACATCCTAAAAAGGTTCTTTGAACATCAGATTAAAACGTTTCTTTAAAACCTTGTTAGAACCAATAGGTAACGTTAGCCAAAGTTGTGAGAACGTTCCCCGCTAGCTGGGAGGCCTATGTCTAAAGAAATCTCATTTGCAATAGAACTGTACCAGATATTTCCATATATCTACTGGTTAGTGTTCAATAGCACACTAGACAATTCAGTAATGGTATATTTTTTAGGGATTTCAGTTTTTCTGATAAATGAGAGAAAAGTGATGGAGTCCTATGTTCCTCTCACCAAAAAGTACAATTTCCGTCTAAACTAAAGCTAAGTTTACAGGACTATAATTCAGTATTGTCATAGTTAAATAATTGTCTGACTATTTGGTGATGTAGGACAGCCACCTGGTTCATACCTCAGCAAATCTGAAGAGGAAAATAGTTGTCATTCTCAAGTTATGGGCTTTTTTTGTCACCTTTCCCATATTCTGCCTGGTCTAATTTGGCTCTTTTTCAGGGATTGGGGTAGTTCTAAAGAACAACCCAAAAAACACTTTTTCCCCCAAAATAAAATTTGCCAACAATCAATTTCATTAATGGGAGACCCTAAAGATAAGAAAAATCATTGTTGTCATTTGTTGCCTCGGGTAGGGGTATCTCAAAAACTAAAGCCTTTTTTGAGGACTTGCTGCTGGACTATAAAATGATAGTAAATGTGAATATTTTATTAATATACAAATCAAGAAGTAAAAAAATAGGTTAACCTGACATCTTCTGGTATGCGCCCACCAAAGCCATGTCTGATGTGCTCCATTACAGTTTTGTGGTCGCAGGCCTTTTGAAACTCGAATGCACTCAGAATGTGCCCATGTTCGTGTAGCGGTAATTTCGGCTTTTGTTTTATGACAACATCCAAGGATGGATTAGGAAGTAGAACAACATCCTTATTAAAATGGCCATGCGGCTGTGCCTTAGTTCTGAAATAAGAGTGAACAACGCATTATCAGCATACAACTATACAGTGGCGGCTGGTGGAAAATATTTTTGGTGGGGCTATGGAAATGGGGACAAAACCATACTAGGACATTTCAAATCAGGAGACTAAATACGAACATTGTGGGTGAGGGTGAGGGTGAGGAAGATGAAAACTGAACAAGAATCGACAACTCGACCCTTTGATCACTCCTTTCCTGTAAAATACAGGTCCAGCCCACACATATGCTCCATGGTGCCACAGGCCTTGCCCTTACAACTACAATAAGCATGCAAATGTTAATCTACAGCTCCGGCGATCCACTAGCACCGTAGTCTACAACTGCATACGCAGCCATCCCCTACTGTAGCGTCACCTTGGATACGAGTCTAAACAGACACACAAGCCAGGGCGCTGAAAGGGCGCCCTTTGAGCATCAGATCCGACGACGCTGATTGGCTGAAATTATGTTTCGGCGGCATAGTTTACAGATAGCAACAGTCAGCTTGTTGGTTGCAGCTGCTCCGGCTGAGGGCTCTTTTCTACCGCCCGGACGAGAGAGGGTAATGATACACGCTGCGGCCAGGCAGGAAACATGTGACTTATCAGTAACTTTAGACATTTTAAAACAATTTTAAACAAGATTTTATTGTAGATTATACATTTTACTGATACCAACTATATAATATTTACCTTGTTCTTTAAAAATAAAAAATAATAAAAATATTTTGGGGAAATATATTTTTTTATGAATTTTTAATTTTTAATGACAATCAAACATGTGGGAAGAGGGTGGGCGGCGCCCCTAGCGCCCCTATGGACCGGCCGCCACTGCAACTATACTACATGAAGGCAACAGATAAATCATACGGTCATAATAATACATACCTAGATAACAGTAGGCCAGAGTACTTAAGTATGATCCCTTTGCTTTATAAAAAAGAAATAAAAATGCCCATGTTATTTAGTATAGTTTGGTTTTAAACCAAAACTAAAGTGCATCTAGATAACCAGCAGAGTAACATATCTACCAGCCTTACACCTTAAAACATGGTTTGTAATGACATTAAACCAAAAATATACGAGTATTATGTTTTTTTAAGGTAAAAATCATACAGAATGATGACATTATAAATGATATTAGCAGTACCAAAATGATTTTTGTAGAGTATTTGCATTTGGTTTCTGTTGTCCTTCTATAGGGATCTACAGGGGTTGTCTAGTTATGGTTGCTCCGTTACTACCAAGGTTATTAAACCAAGTTCCAAGATAAACATCACTCGTTTATGAGATCAAACAATCTAAAACTCTAAATATTTATAATTACCTTTTTCTCTTCGAGCCAGATGTCCATGTGACAAAGCAGTGGTGTGCTTGATATCGGGGTGCAGGTGCACAGTCTCTCCCTACAAGGGCAGCTGTAGCGGGCCGTTGCCCGCCGCGGGACGGGGAGAGGGACGATAGCTGACCGTCCAAGGTGTTCCCACTTGCAGCTCCAACATTCGTTTGTGGCCCGGTTGTGGCCACGTTCGATAGCGTTCTTATAGTCTCAGCTGAGGTCAGGATAGTACTTAGCAACGCTGCTGCATCAGTTATGGTTTGTGCAGGCTGCTGAGCAGACATGATGATGTTTTTTTTTAATTCGCGGTTCTTCGCTGTTTTTTTAAAACGACTTCCTTTTCAACTGAGATGCCTTCCGTTTCAACTGAAATCCCTCTCATACAACATACTGAAATCCCTCTCACACAACATACTGAAATCACATTTCATGTGTGTGTGTATGAGAGCGTTTCACATGTGTAGGCCTATATGAGAGTGTTTCACATATGTAGCCTATATGAGAGCGTTTCACATGTGTATATGAGAGCGTTTCACATGTGTGTGTGAGAGCGTTTCATGTGTGTGTGAGAGCGTTTCATATGTGTATATGAGAGCATTTCATATGTGTGTGAGATTGTTTCACATGTAAATGTGAATAACTTTGGATTTCATGTGTGTGTGAGTGCGTTTCATATGTGTGTGTGAACGGTATTTCTGAATAATGTCCTGTACGGCCCCTCATATTCTTTCATGTAACCCTTCACATTCAAACAGAGACTGAACAGGCAGATTCAAAGGATTTATTTATTTGGAAATTATATTTTAAATACAATTAAATCAAGTTTTTTTCGCTAAAACTAATGAAAAATATAACAAAAATAATATTTAAAAAATATATATTTATAAAAAATAATATATATTTTTAATGTTTTTAAATATAATTTTATATCTTAGGCCCTCACAGAGGGCCTAGAGGGCCCTGACGGCCCGCCACTGGAATTAAGTGAACAGCCTAAAGAGTCTAGCTGCTTGTCTTCTGTCTTCAGCATACTGTCCTTCTGGCAGCTCTGGAGTGCTTTCTTACGAGACCTAGATTCTGACAAGATTAAAGCTCATCAGGGGCTGTAAAACTTTTGCGAGGACTGCTTGCCCGACAGCATTCTTTGAATGTAAAACGTAAGCAAAGTTTGTGTGGACATAAACTTGTGCAAATACTACTGCTCCCAGCCCTTTGTTTGGCATTAGGAAGGTTAACTTAACAATGCGGTAACCATTGTAGACAGAAAAGATTATCGTATGCCATGTCTCCAAGGGAGACCTGCTTTTATTATGCCGCCTTTTAGGGAGTGGAAGGCCCAGTGGAATCCAAGCACCATCAAATGTCCAGCCACGCTACAACTAGCCAGTTTCGCATGACCTTCCCTGTCACAGAGAATATTCCCAGCTTTTATCTCCCGGTGGATTTTCCTCATAAAACGCAGATAGTGTGGCCTCTTCAAGGTTGATTTGGGGATGACTATCTCATCCTCAGTGAGCTGTGAAACCAAAACATACAAGGATTATTTTTTCCAATGCTTAAGAGACTGCAAAATATCAGATGCTGAGAGTGTCCTTGTGGAAATAAAATAAAGTTGCTGGAGTTAATTTGCTCTTAGAAATAGAGCAACAGGTGCTGACTGGTGGTCTGACTTAATTCTGGTTTATTAACCACATGGAAGCAAGCAGTCATGTTTGAAATAATCTCATCCATCCTTGTTTTATTTTCAGCATTGATGGTTAATTTTGGAAAATGTAATGCAATCCTGTGTGCAGCTTTAACATTTACAGGTGTATTGTTTTTGGCACTGTCCGCTGGTCAACACAGTCACTCAGTTTCTCCTCTAAACCTTTATTATTTTGAGAACCCCAGTCAATCAATAAGGTGGCACTTTAAAAAAGTCAGCTAGCCTTTTGACCAGCCAGTTAGCCAACCAGTCCAACATCGGCAACCGAGTGAACTTCCCCATGGCTGGCTGTTCAGGACATGACTCACACACACACCAGAGTGGCAGAGGCAGAGCGCTAGGCAGGCAGGGATGCACGGAAGAAGGGGAAATTCCCATTAAGGGATGGCTAAGGAACCCAGCTTGGCCAAGCGCTCTGGTAGAATGTGCACTTCATTAGTGGGAAAGTGCTGGGGAGAACCAGGCCGGGCCAACTTCTTTGAGGCTCGGAAAAAGCTAATAAAAATCCAAGCCAAGAAACTGTTCAAGTACACCAAAAGATGGAGCAAGACAGCAGAGGTCTTATCAGAAAATTACCAAAGAGGCCCAGTGTTTCCCCTAGGTTTATTGCCATGGCAGGGTGCTGAACATTTGTTTTTTTGGGGCACCCACATTTTTTTTATCCTCTGGAGCAGAGAGAGGAGCTTTGGATTATTGTTATTGATATCGTACAGTAACAAAGTATGTGTACATTAAAAAGTAATAAAGTACAGTGTTACACTGCTTTATTACTTTTATTCAAACTGTATTCCCTTCTTATCATGTAGCCTACACTTATTCCTTTCATTGATACATGTAAATCACCTGACTACAGCATATAACATACCTGCGGCAACCCTGTGCTGCTGCTGCTTCTCTCTGCCTCATCCTCTATTGCTGGAGGCAGCTCCACCTCATCTGATCTCTGATATGAAAGCAATCGTGTTATGATCATATTGAGCTATTGGTGTGAGTATAACATTAAACAAGCAGTCTGCTTGTCATACATTGCTGACGATACATTTTAAGAGGCAATTTGTTGAGTCACTCCCGCTAAATGCCGGTAGCATCAAGCTAGCAAATCCTGCATTAGCCTCACATCAGTAGACAGAACATCCAATTATCCTGAGCTAATTTACTGAATAAACCAACTCACATCTCCTGTCTCTTTTTTCACCCAACTCATTAGACTATTCTTCTGCTGGCGTTTCATTGTTGTTTTCTGTCGAATTCAATACTGTAGTTCAAAACCGCGGTACCTGCTCACCATCTGTGAGCTATTTTTAGAATGCACACGCTACGTTCGTTGTCGTCCACCTGGGCAGGCGTGTCCTTCTCCCGTGACGATAACGGCTTGCGGTTAAAAATAATAATAAACGAATTTGAAACTGGGGGGGGGACAAACGGGCAGACAGCAGAGCTCGGAGCAATAATGCAGATTTGTTTGAATTTTTACACTTTGTTGCATGGGTGCGTGAAGGGGGGTGCTGAGGGCGCTGCAGCACCCTCTAGTGGCAGGCAGGGGGTGCGGAGCTCCCCTATCTGAATTATTATTTGACGGTTATTGCTGCTCCCGCTGTGCATAATCTGTATAATATGTAGTCAATAAATTCCACATTGTTGGTAAAATAATATTTTGGTCTGCCCCGAATGTTTTTTCTGTAGCCCCGGACAATTCTACCTCAATAATATAATACATTAACCGTGCTTTACGTCAACCTCATCATGACAGAGGACGGCAGGATTGTATTTTCCCGTGTTCATTGAATGCAACAGAGGCAAGACACTAGACCAGGGGTCGGCAACCCGCGGCCCACGGGCCGCATGCGGCCCTTTAAGCCCTCTGCTCTGGCTCCCTTGAGCTTAGACAAAAAATAAGAAGGAAATAAAATAAAAGTATTTGTAGGACTATTTATATTTTGTTGCACGGTTGAAAATGTTTCGTATCTTGTATTTTGAGGTGATACTGTGACACATAAATAAAAAACAAAACGGTTTTAATTAGGTCAACTAAAATATGTGTCACATCCTGCTACGGTCCCGCGCGAGCGCCTTTTCCTGCAGGTGAATAACCTGACCCCCGGCTCGATGAGCGAACTATGGATAAATCAAAGAAAAGTACCGGAGGAACACAGGATTTAATTCTGTGTGGACAGAGTTATATGCATTCACAGCAAACGATGCTGGTTTACCGGTATGTTTGATATGTAGAGAGAAGTTGTCAAAGGTGCTGCACTGCAGCCTTTACGTATCGAGAAACAACGGGAACAACACGGAGAGGAAGACAGCTGACGATCTTCAGTCCTAATTCAATGGGGTATGTAATTTATTTCAGAAAACACTTTTTGTTATATGGAATGCTCTTAACATCCCGATAGCAATGAATATATTAAATGCTTTGACAATAAATACATACAAAAATTAATCTCTGGAAGCCGTAGCGCTGTAAAAAGCACGACCAATCATCTGAGCCGGCCCGGCTAAAATAATTGGATGACCTACCTGCATGTCAGCCTGTCAGCCTTCCATCTGTGCACACATTTATCTCGTGCCCTCATTGATCATGTGCGCGTTCGTGTGTGTTGGAGGAGGGGCTCTGTGAGGAAGTCTGAAGGAAGAGGCATATTTTTTCCGGTTGTGTATTTTCAAATTCAAGCGCACTCGAGCTGGTTTCTCCATTGTTACCTACCCTACCTTTAACTATTTTTAGGATGCAGCTATATGTTTTATTTATTTCAAAGTGGGCCCATTTTAATAATATTTGTTTTCCTTCAAATATGCAGAGGACTCCCCAAGTGCTGTGTTTAATTTATTTTAAAGTAGGCCTGTGTATTCTTTGTAATTCTCCTTATAGGAGTTCTTTGTTTCTTATTAGAGGTTAACCGTTTTATATAATGTAATAAATAGCCTAATAAATGCAAGAAAACTGTAGTTTGTGTCTGATATAACAATAAATACAACTTTATTAGCTATCAAGCTATGAAATATGTTTTGCGGCTCCAGACAAAAAAATGTTTGGGAAAAAGGAGCAAAATGGCTCTTTTGTTCAAAAAGGTTGCAGACCCCTGCACTAGACCAATCAGAGAGTTGCATGGAAATAAAAGTGTGCTTGTGTCATTTAAGCTCGGCTCTCTGTGTGTGTGTGTGTGTGTGTGTGTGTGTGTGTGTGTGTGTGTGTGTGTGTGTGTGTGTGTGTGTGTGTGTGTGTGTGTGTGTGTGTGTGTGTGTGTGTGTGTGTGTGTGTGTGTGTGTGTGTGTGTGTGTGTGTGTGTGTGTGTGTGTGTGTGTGTGTGTGTGTGCGGAAATAGCGCATTTAGTGTGTGTGTGTGAGAGAGAGAGAGAGAGAGAGAGAGAGAGAGAGAGAGAGAGAGAGAGAGAGAGAGAGAGAGAGAGAGAGAGAGAGAGAGAGAGAGAGAGAGGGAGAGAGGGAGAGAGAGAGAGGGGGACCGGTGCCAGCGCCAGCAGCAGGGACCGTGTTGTTAGTATCTGGTTAGCTATAGCGCTAACGGACATAAGGAGCTGTTTGTTCCAAAACAAGCTGGAGAAGAGCTCTCCTCTCATACTGAGAGGCTCGGGTGAGCTAAAGGACTCTCTGAGTGTTTAGATAGTTAACTTTAGTCTAAGTTATCTCAGTGGGTCTCAAACGGTTTGGTCACAAATTATTCAAAAGATTATTTCCGCGGCACACCTTCATATGATCATTATAGTTATAAAAAAAATAAAAGAATAAAGGAAAATAGTTATGAAATACCATATGACAGTAAAACAAGAATACAGTTTGAAAGGAGAGTGACTTCTGTAAAATATTCATAAAGAAAAAGAACATCTGCTTACAGTTGTGTTTCATCTGGGTGTTGAGAGATGTATCCATAGATCTCTTAATGTTGCTCTCAAAGTGCACCAGCTTGATGCTTTTAACTTCAATATTTAAAAAAAATCTTCCTGGGGGAGCATCCCGCCGGACCCCCCTAGAGGAGGTGAGGTCCAATCCCCACTCGTAAAAAATAGCACTTTACCCCTGCCTATATTCCGTGAGCTGATTCTCGAGCCTTCATTGTAACAGTCGCGGGTGTACTGTGTGTTTGCGTGTGGGGAGTGTTGCAGTAGAACATTCCACTGTAGCGCCCCTGGTGATTGCGCTTGTGTGCGTGCTCTATAGAGAGCCGCAGTGACGCGTCGTAAAACCCGGAAGTAAGTTAGCATTTTTAGCACTTCCGGTTCCTTCCTCAAAAAGCAATGCATTTTTTCCATAGGTTTTTGGAAAATAGCTCGAAATAAGGTCTGTGGTTCACACAAATTTAAGAGGTAATTGACGTTTTGTTCTACGACATTAAATACATCAGCAGTGATCCCACTGGGGATTTTTGAAGAGTTTACGTGTCTGAAAAACGATGGTTGTTACCGAATGGCTGAATAGGACTACAGAAATTGTCGAGGCCGTTGTACGTCATTACGCCGAACACGTAAACACTCCCGCTGAGTTTGTTTTCCCCTGTGTTCTGCTTAAAAGCAAGTACCTGCCTATCTTTAGTATCTGTATATCTATATCTGACCATTAGAATCTGTATTTTTGAAATTGTCGTTTTTAACACCGTAGTTTTACAAATTATAGAATAATTAATTACCAGTGTTTTCCAATTTTACTCGGCAGTTCGTTCCGTTGGCTAACGTTAGCTAAAGCTAGCGCTACTAGTTAGCTACGCAATGGTTTGTTGCTTTGCTCCGGGTTGCAGCCACAGGTCTTCGCATGAAACGTGCTTGTTCTATCGTTTCCCCGCCAATGTTTTCCAAAGGAGAGTCTGGATTCGTGAGATAAGCTGACGTTACATTTTTTGTCCATGTCACGGTGAAATGTAAATAATGGGTAGTGACTGTATCGCCGTTATAGAGATGGCGCTGCTGAAAAGACCGCAACACAAGTAAAGATAATGAATACATCCTATTAAAACCTGTGTGGCTTATATGATAAGTCTTATTAGTACAAGCAGCATAACGTTTCACCATGTAACTAAAGATTGTAGTCAGGGAAATCAGTTTGACATATTGAACTAATAACAAATCACCTCTGGCTGGCAGAGAACTCTCTGCTCCATAGCTTCTCTTGGACGTAAAATCACATGTACATTTTACATTTATATTCAATTTAATATTCCATCCCTCACATACTTTTGTATATATAATAACTTATATTTTGTTTTTCTTGTTATGCTGCTGCAACACAAACATTTCCCAAATTGGGATCAATACAGTAATATCTTATCTTAATTAATTAAGAAATATAACTATTATAATTAGTGTAGCAGCTGACACCTATTTTCAATATGGATTAATCTACCATTTATTTCTTTAGTTCAATTTTCATCTATAAAAATGTCAAAATAGTGAAAATGTTCACGAGACTTATCAAAGTGCAAGGTTATATCTTTAGATGTTTTGTTTTAGCCTATGTACTGTATGTCTTAATGCTCTTACAGTATATGTGACGGTGTGACTTCCATGAAACTATATTTTATATCTTCCCAACAGACGAGCTGACAGAAAACCTAACACTCTAACAACCACAACATTGCAAAGGCGAGTAAATGTAAATTAAAAACAATTCACAATTGTATTATTTCTTCTTCTTTCTTGCAGTGAGGTGAAGCTGACCTTGCACTTGGTGCCAGTAAGGATGTTCCTCACGCAGGCTGAATGTTTCTCCTTCCTTACTGACAAAGAAGCCCTTGATTTGCAATGCTTCACTAATTGTCATTTCCCTTGCTCCGTAGGGACACTTTACCTCAAGCACAGCGGAAGACCCTACCAGACCATCTGGAGATGCCCCCAACATTCCTGATTGGGAGAGCCACAAATCTGACTCATGGACCTGCATCTGAGTTGCAATGGTGAATGCCCTGACGCCCTCACATTCATTCATAGTCCCCCACTGTACAGACAAAACACCATCAAGGGCCTGTTGTTGCCTTAGCACCCTGGCAATAAAGGAAGCAGTCACACGCTTTGACCTCAGGACAGCTCCAAAGTTGCTGGCAGTCAACCTTCCTTTCCTGAACAAATGCCAGTTTGGGCTGGTTCGCTGACCAGTGGTAACCACCTGAATTGCCCTCTGTTGCTCTTCAGACAATGCCATGCTTGCCACAATTTCCTCAGGTCCCTGATGCCCAACAAATTTGATAATTTCAGGAACAGTAAGTGTTTCCAAGCTGTAGTGTTCCTCTTCTGGCTCGGGGGAGAAAAGCCAAGAAATTCCTGAGAACCTGCCCCCGAGTCTGTCCCTCAGCCAGTCACGATCTTCGGAGGTAGGCTCTCTTGTCAGCGGGTTAAATTAGTTATTGGTTTCAACAGTCACATTAAAACAGTTACTAAATCAGCTTACTATCACCTAAAGAACATATCTAGGATTAAAAGACTAAAGTCACAGCAGGATTTGGAAAAACGTGTCCATGCTTTTATCTTCAGTAGACTGGACTACTGCAATGGTGTCTTCACAGGTCTCACTAAAAAATCTATTAGAAAGCTGCAGCTGATTCAGAACACCGCTGCTCGAATCCTCACTAACACTAAAAAAGTGGATCACATCGCTCCAGTTCTGAAGTCTTTACACTGGCTTCCTGTGTGTCAAAGAATAGATTTCAAAATACTGCAGCTGTTTATAAAGCACTGAATGGTTTAGGACCAAATGCATTTCTGACCTCCTGCTAAATGATGAACCATCCAGATCTCTCAGGTCTTCAGGGACTGGTCAGCTTTCTGTCCCCAGAGTCAGAACTAAACATGGTAAAGCAGCGTACAGTTATTATGCTCCAAATATCTGGAACCAACTCCCAGAAACCTGCAGGTCCGCTGCAACTTACTACTTTTAAATCCAGGCTGAAGACTTTTCTTTTTGTCGCTGCTCTTAATTGAACTATTAATATCTTAGACTGCACTGTAACTTTTATCCATGTATTTTTTCTTTTAATGTTTATTTTATTAGCTTTTCTTGTTAATGACTGATTTTAAATGCCATTTTCTTAATGTCTTTCATTTTTTGTAAAGCACTTTGAATTGCCTTGTGTTGAAAAGTGCTATATAAATAAACTTGCCTTGCCTAATAAAGATTTCATGTGACACATAAAATTGATTTGTTGATGGGAATTAATGTGAATAAATTAACTCGGTCTTAAAAGGTTAACGGTACTCTTGCTATCACTACTCACCGACACTATAAACCTTGTCCCTCATGCTAGCCCTGACAACACCGGTAAGCACACCTTCATCTAGGCTGCACTGTAACGTGTCCTGACTTGTAGTGGTTCTCTCCTCTGTCTACACTCTTGTCGTCTTTGTAAAACGATATCAGACTGGTAATTGACACAGCCATGACTTCTAGTTAAATTCAGTTTGGCTAAAATGAAAAGCTTTGTTAAAATATGCAAGCACGCGAAAGTCAAATTCAGCTTTATTGTCAAAAATTCTACATGTGTTATACATCCAGAAATATCGAAATATCGTTTCCCACAGTGTGACATGTATACATAAAAAAAAGGGCCTATATAAACGTGGTATACATTAAACAAAACTGGCCTAGATAACCGGGGTATACAGTTTAAAATGTTAATATATTTAAAGTTTTCAAAGTGCAGTTTCAGTGCAAGTCAGTTGAAACGATCTTAAGTTGGCGTGACGTTGAAGTCGTGCGACCCTGCTGCTGTACTGGCTTGTAGTTCGTTTATAGCATAACGTTAGCATTTTGCTTCTGCCGACTAGATTTATTATTCAAAAATTATAAAAGTAGGGTTGACATGTGGATATTATCCGGCTGAACAAAACGTGATCCATCTCTTAAATATGTGTCAACCACAGACCTTCTTTCGAGCTATTTTCCAAAATCCTATGGAGAAATTGCATTGCGTTTTAGACGAAGGAACCGGAAGAAGTTTACTTCCGGGTTTAAGGACGCGTCACTGCGGCTCTCTATAGTGCCCGTAATAGTGTTCACTGGAGTCCAGCACCTCAGCACCCCCACTTAAAATACCTTCCCGCGCCTCTGCTTTGTTGTTCTCCTCCTTTCCTCCGCTCTTCTCTCTGATTGTGAGTGTGTGCCAAGCGGCAAACTCTGGGGAAGAGCCGGAACGCCAATACGGAAGTGCCACACACTGCAGTTCATCTAGTGGCCAGTAGGAGCAGTCTGCAGAAGGGAGCAATTTCCATAGACCCCCATGTTAAAATGCACAACTTTACAGCAGAAATAAACATGTTTACATCGTGGTTCAAAAAACCATATTCTCTGTATAGTTAGATCCCCCCTTCATGAATATGGATTGGGGGGGGTGAATTTTTTCTCAACTCATCTGTTAAGTTATGCATATATTAGGGCGTGGTCACATTGAGTGACAGCTCTGTCAAGTGACTGCTGCTGCTATCAATCAATCAATCAATGTTTATTTATATAGCCCAATATCACAAATGTTACATTTGTCTCAGTGGACTTCACAGTTTGTACAGAATATCAGTATGACAATACGACACCCTCTGTCCTTAGACCCTCACATCGTACAAGGAAAAACTTCCAGAGAAAACCCACAGTTTAAAGGGAAAAATGGGAGAAACCTCAGGGAGAGCAACAGAGGAGGGATCCCTCTCCCGGGACGGACAGACGTGCAATAGATGCTGTGTATAAATTGAAAAGATAATACATTTGCAACATAGGTAGTCCAAATGTTTGGAAATGCATGTGTGTATAATAGGAAGATGAATCCACGAGTATATCCATCCAGGACTTATGATCCAGGACCACAGCCACGACTCAAGATCCAGGACTCGCAATCCATGACACAGGACCGCAGGATCATCCATGACTCCGGATCCCGGCGTATATAGACACCAAAAAGAAAGAAATTTGGGGAAGCTGGGTTAATCGGAACATGAGAGTACACAGGTATAGACAGAGAGAAGGAAGAAGTAAGATGTCCCCCGACAAACTAAGCCTATATCAGCAAAACTAGGGGCTGAATCTAAATCAGCCCTAACTATAAGCTTTATCAAAAAGGAAGGTCTTAAGCGCACTCTTAAAATCGGATAGGGTGTCTGCCGTCCGAACACAAACTGGAAGCTGATTCCACAAAAGTGGAGCTTGATAAGAAAAGGCTCTGGCTCCCATTGTACTTTTAGAGACTCTAGGAACAACCAACAACCCTGCATTCTTGGAACGCAATGCCCTAGTAGGACAATAGGGTATAATGAGTTCTTTAAGGTAAGATGGCGCCTGCCGATTAAGGGCTTTGTAGGCGAGAAGAAGAATTTTAAATTCTATCCTGTGTTCTATAGGGAGCCAGTGTAAGGCAGCCAGAACAGGAGTAATGTGGTCTCTTTTTCTAACTCTGGTTAGTACACGAGCTGCAGCATTTTGAATCAGCTGAAGCGACTTGACTGACTTCTTGGTACACCCTGATAATAAGGAGTTACAATAATCCAGCCTTGAAGTAACAAATGCATGGACTAGTTTCTCTGCATCGTTTTGAGGCAAGATATGCCTGATTTTTGCAATGTTACGTAGATGGAAGTAGGCGGTCCTTGAAATTGATTTTATGTGGGTGTTAAAGGATAAATCCTGATCAAATATAACACCAAGATTCCTTAAATTCTCACTGGAGGCCAAATTAATGCCATCCATAGTTAATATATCTTTAGATAATTTGTTTCGTAGATTCTTCGGGCCAAGTACAATAACTTCAGTTTTGGTCGTGTTTAACATCAAAACATTTAAGGTCATCCACGTTTTTAAGTCCTTGAGGCAGTCTTGAATTTTATTTAGATGATTAATTTCATCAGGTTTGATTGATAAATATAGTTGAGTATCATCCGCATAACAATGAAAGTTTACAGAATGATTCCTTATAATATTGCCTAACGGAAGCATATATAGGGTGAACAAAATAGGTCCAAGCACTGAGCCCTGTGGCACTCCATGGCTAACTTTGGTTTGCATGGAAGATTCATCGTTGACACGTACAAACTGAGAGCGTTCAGATAGATAGGACCTAAACCAGCCTAAAGCAGTTCCCTGTATGCCAACTAAGTGCTCTAGTCTTTGCAATAGGATATCATGGTCGATAGTATCAAATGCAGCACTAAGATCGAGCAAGACAAGAATAGAGACAAGTCCCTTGTCAGAGGCTATTAGAATGTCATTTGTGACTTTAACCAGAGCTGTCTCTGTGCTATGTTGTGTTCTAAAGCCAGACTGAAAATCTTCAACTAAATCATAGTTTTTTAAGTAATCACACAGCTGTTTTGCGACTGCTTTCTCAAGAATTTTTGAGAGGAACGGAAGATTAGAAATAGGTCTATAGTTGGCTAAAACCTCTGGATCGAGGTTGTGCTTTTTAAGAAGCGGTTTTATCACTGCTACTTTGAATGATTGTGGAACATAGCCTGATAATAAAGACATATTCATAATATTTAATAAAGAAGTGCTAATTAATGGAAAAACTTCTTTTAACAGCTTAGTTGGAATCGGGTCTAAGATACACATTGATGGTTTAGAGGAGAGAATCATTCAATTTAATTGTTCAAGGTTTATGGCTTAAAAGCATTCTAGTTTACTATCTAGTGTAATATTAGAACTTACGTTTCCGGGAGCTGTTGATAACACTATACTGGTCAAAGGCAAGAGGTCATTGATTTTGTTTCTAAGAGTAACAATTTTATCGTTAAAAAAGCACATAAAATCATTACTACTGAGTGCTATGGGAATAGAAGGCTCAGTCGAGCTGTGGCTCTCTGTCAGCCTGGCTACAGTGCTGAAAAGAAATCTTGCATTATTCTTATTCTCATCTATTAATGAAGAGTAGTATGCTGCTCTCGCTTTACGCAGTGCTTTCTTATATTCATTGAGAGTAATATGCCAAATTAAACGAGATTCTTCAAGTTTAGTGGAACGCCATATCCTTTCAAGTTGTCTCGACTTTTGCTTTATTTTGCGGGTTTCGGCATTATGCCATGGAGCTAATCTATGTTGTTTTATTTTCTTCTTTTTCAAAGGAGCAACAGAGTCTAATTTTATTCGCAGCGCATCTGTAGCACTATCAACAACATGATCAATTTAGGGTGGTGTACATTTTGTATAAGTTTCCTCCCCTACATGCAGACATGCTATCGAGTTAAGTATTGGTGGAATCTCTTCCTTAAATTTGGCTATAGCACTAACAGATAGGTTTCTGCTGCAGGAGCTTTTGGCTAATGCTTTGTAGTCTAGTAACAGTACTTCAAAAGTTACTAAGAAATGGTCGGATAAAGCAGGATTATGCGGTTCGACTAATAGTTGCTCAATTTCAATACCATAAGTCAGAACAAGGTCAAGAGTGTGATTATAGCAGTGGGTTGGTTTATTTACACTCTGACAGAAACCAACAGAATCTAATATAGAGTTAAATGCAACAGTAAGGCTATTTTTATCATCGTCAACATGAATATTAGTCACCTACGATAATTACTTTATCTGTTTTAAGTACCAAAGCTGATAAAAACTCAGAGAATTCTGATAAGAATTCTGAATAAGGACCTGGTGCACGGTACACTGTAACAAATAAGATTGGCTGCAAAGTTTTCCAGGTCGGATGCGTAAGACTGATAATGAGGCTTTCAAAGGAGGTATAATTTAATTTTTGTTTAGTATTGATAAGTAAACTTGAGTCAAAGATTGCTGCAACTCCACCTCCTCGGCCCGTGCCTCGGGCAATATGAGTATTGATATGGCTGGGTGGAGTGGCCTCATTTATGCTGACATATTCTTCATGTCTCAACCAAGTTTCAGTGAGACAGCATATATCAATATTATAATCTGATATTAAATCATTTACCAGTATTGCTTTAGATGCTAGAGATCTTATGTTTAAGAGACCACATTTAATCTTCCTGTTTTGATGCACTGTAGTAGTTGTTACATTTACTTTTATTAGGTTATTATGTATGACACCTCTATTAGGTTTTACCTTAAATTGTCCTTGGGCAGACACACACACCGTTAATATTGGGTATTTTATTGGGTTCGGGATTCCTATGGATGACTGCCTAGGAGAGAGCGCAGAGAAGCGTGTAAGACTGCGACTCTGCCTCCTGGTCTCAACTCCAGTTTGTCATGGATTAAGTCCACAGAGCCCTGAAATGTTTGCCGAAATGAGATTTGCACCTTCCAAAGTAGGATGAATGCCGTCTCTCTTAATCAGACCAGGTTTTCCCCAGAAGGCTGTCCAATTATTCACGAAGCCCACATTGTTTGCTGCGCACCACCAAGACAACCAGCGCTGAAATGATGACATGCGGCTATACATGTCATCATTGATCAGATTGGGGAGGGGACCAGAGAAGATTACGGTGTCCGACATTGTTTTAGCATAACTACACACCGACGCCACATTAAGTTTGGTGCATTCTGATTGGCGTAAACGAACATCATTACCACCGACGTGAATAACAATCCTACTGTATTTAAGTTTATTTTTAGCCAGCAGTCTAAGATGCGCTTCAACGTCGCCCGCTCTGGCCCCCGGAATGCATGTGACTGTGGACGCTTCGGTCTCTAAATTCACGTGTCTCATAATAGAGCTACCAATAACCAGAGTTAGCTTCTCAGCGGGTGTCTCGCTGAGTGGGGAATATCTGTTAGATACGTGAACGGGTTGGTGGGGACCTGCGGGTTTCGCGTTATGCCCCTTCTGAACAGTCACCCATTCTCCCTGCTGCTCGGGAGTTGCCGGGGGACGGCTAAGAGGAGCTACCTTTTGCCGGTCCGCACCGGCTAACATGGGCTGTACTGTAGCTGAGTTATTTTCTAAGATGCGGAGCCGGGCTTCTATGGCTATGATTCCCGCCTCCAACCTAACAACTATACTACATTTAACACATGTATTGGTACCAGTAAAGGAGGTAGGGGAGTAACCAAACATGAGACAGTTAGAGCAGGAAATAGCACCCGAGGGTGGGGAAAGAGCCATGGCTAGCTATCAAGCTAAAGTAGCTACCGTTAGCAAACCCGAAAATAGTGTAGGCAACTGTGGAGTTACAGTCGCTAAGAGAAGGAGAGTTTGTGAGTGCTTAAGCTGTAGTAACGTGTGATTACAACGTCAGGCAGTTGCCGTGATCAAGAGTTTTAAAACGATCGATTAAGTTAAGATAATAAGCTATCAGCAACAGAACAGGCACACGGGATACCCGGAGATGACAACACAACCGGAAGTTACAACATGCTTACCGCAATAGTGGTCCGTGTAGAAACCTGAGAGAAATCTCAGAAAATTAGCTTCTTGTCTCTCTGCTACCTGCTCCGTGAAGCTAGCTACAGGGACTCTGCCTGGTCAGTTCATCCAGGAAACACAACTTGAAGCCGGCGGTGGTTGTGTGTTCTTCAAACTTATATATCGGACTATTGCTACTCGCTCTGCGGTTAAAACAGATGGTGCATGAATGCGGTTTTGCGGTAAGTGAAATTCGAGTACTTTATTTATGTGTTAATGATTTTAATCAGCTACTTAATGAATTTTAAAGCTTGGGTTAGCGTGTGAGTAGTAGCTACATCGGTGCTAACGATGCTAATAGTTATCTTACCTCTTTCTAATCTACACACATACAAGTATTTAACTGAAGCTACACAACAGTGTTGTTGATACAGAGTTGGAGTTTATTCACACGTCACATACTACAGTGGGTAATGTTTTCAAGAAACATTGAACAGTGCTGCCACACATGACACAGGGAAAAAAGAAAAGACTCTGAACCCTTTCTTTGCCATTATTTAAAAATAGTGTCGCTCCAAAAGTATAAATTAGGCTTACTAATAAGACAACTCAGATCTGAAGCTACACAGGAATCTGCTTCCAAAGTGCAATAAAAAAGGCAAAATGAATAGAATATATATCTCTGTTTGTTTAAGGTGTCCAGGTGGACCAGAGAGTGAGAGACAGAACTGGACTCCTCACAGCAGTGAACTTCAGCACAGGTACAACCAGTGGCGGCGCCAGAGATTTTCTCTAGGGGGTGCTGTGGGGTAGCTTGACGTTTCATAGAGGGTGCTCAAACTTTAAGGGTTTCCCATTAATGCACAAGGGCTACAGTTGAATTTTCTACTGCAACTCATACTTGTCAAACCTCCCGATTTTCGCGGGAGACTCCCGATTTCATTGCCCTCTCCCGGTTTCCTCCCGGGGTCATATTTCTCCCGCATTTCTCCCGATTTCTCACAAAATCAGGTTTACACACAATTGTTTCCACTCGGACTTTAATACAGCTGAACCATTGTTTGGTTTCCATGGTAACACGTCTCTTTAGTAGCGCGCGCAACTGAAAGTCTGACAGGGTGAGGCAGATAGTCACAGAAAACAGAACAAAAATCGACAACTCTACTCTCTGCTCTGCTCACTCCTGTCCTGCCCACACATATGCTCCATCAAGGATGGTGCTACAGGCCGCAAGGCATTGCACTTATAACTACAATATAAGCATGTTAATGTTAATCTAACAGCTCCGGCGATCCACTAGCATCCCCCCCACCCCCATCTTGCATTTTGAAATGCTCCCGAAGATTTTTTTTTAAATATTGAAGTTATAAGCATCAATCTGGTGCACTTTGAGAGCAAAATGAAGAGATCTATGGATACATCTCTCAACATACATATGAAACAGAACTGTAAACATATTTATTATTTCTTTATAGATATTTTACAAATCACTCCCCTTTTAAAACAAAACATTTGAGACCCACTGAGATAACTAGACTAAAGTTAACTATCTAAACACTGAGAGTCCTTTACTTCACCTGAGCTGAGGTTATTTGAGACTCTCAGTCTGACAGGGGAGAGTTCTCCCTCCACTTTGTTGTTGAAAAAGCTCCTTATATCCATTAGCTTGGCTAGCTAGCACCAGATGCTAACCACAACGATCTCCGGTAGAGACCCACCGGTGCTCGCGCACGCACACAAAATGGCTCGTGCCACACACACACAGAGCAGAGCTTGAATGAAACACAGAGAGCCAGAAGTAAGCTACTTGTACTCACGAGGCCTATTATGTGCAGAATCCCTCTCGCTTTCAGGTGGTTTTGATTGAGTGTCCACACGTGGACGTTTAAGGACTAAAAAACGATCCATTTGTCACTTTGCTGTTAGCAAATAATTTGGCGCTCCAGCTAACAGGAAATCGCTAAAGTGTCACAAAGTAATTTAGCCTATGGGTAGGTCAAAAATCTAATGGGTGCTGGCCATTGGCCTAATCACCTGTGTTGGCTTTATGTTTTTGGTCAAACATTTGTTTGTTTCACATTTGCATTGATGTAATCAATAATTTTTCTAATTTAATTTAATTTAAAAAAATTAAAACAAATCGAAAAAAAGAAAAAAAACATATATTTATTGGGGGTGCTTAGGGGGTGCTTTGGCAATCCTGGGGGGTGCTTCAGCACCCCCTAGCTCCCCCCTGGCGCCACCCCTGGGTACAACAACTCTATTTTTCATACTGTACAAAGAATCAAGAAAGATATTGGTTTAAATAAATGAAGTATTGACTTTAATACACTGATATACATTCCATTAAACAATACTAGATCACCTACACATCAGTTAAGTTGAGTTTTTTTCCATGCAAAAAGTTACATTTAGATATTTAGCAATATGACAAAATAGTTATATCTACAGCCCCTAAACACACAAACACACCACTTTCATAAATAACACACTTGTTCTGCAATTACATGTTTTATGTTTCCTGTAATTTTTGTTAGGAAAGGACATGCCTGAAAGACACGACTCAACATTTTTGTCCTTCTCTGAGGGTCAAGAAGAACATCCAAGAGGAACATTAAAAGCTGATGTTATGAGATTTTAAGACCAGCACAGGACATTCACTAATAAACTACTTTTATTGTGAAAACACAGTCAGCTGATCGAATGCACCTATTTCCACATCTACACTCCATCAGCAGATTATTTCTATTTGCCTCGCTTTGTGAGCTTCACATCACTTGTGCCTTGTACCGCAGAGTTTGCAACGTCACAAATAAATGGGGCCAATCTTCAGTCAGATGTGAATGTGTAATCTAACATTTTCAGTAAGAATAATGGACAAAAGGAGTGCAAATACAAATACAATTTATTGAAATGTGAACCAAAAGTTAATCAAACAGGTTTTAAATAAAAAGCACATACGTATGGACAGAAGGTGTAAACCTATTAAATGTATAAGTAAACACATTTAGTCAAATAAAGTGACAGACTAGGCCTGTGCAGTTTTGCCCAGCATGGGCTCCTCCATCAGTCCTCTCCAAACCAACAGAAAGGACGTCCATCACACGGAGCTTTCTCCCTGAAGTCTCTGCAGCTTTCTGGACACCACGCTTGGCGATTTTTTGAGAGCAACGCGACCAAACCAATCACATGAATCTCCATGCCTGGTTCCTCCGGTTTGTATCGCGGTAAATAGTTCTGGTCGTAAAGAACCGGGTGATTTGCTACCGTAATATCTCATTTGGAATATGAGGAAATGAACTGCGGTCTGGCTCTCCCAAAATCTTCTACGTCACCCCATTCAAGTGAATGGGCGAAGCGTTGAAAGCATTTTTCGATGCCTGTAGTGTAGACGGGCCGTCATGCTCGCTCGCGGGAGTGTGAGCCTCACTCGCTCGCGGAGTCTGTCTGCGCGCGTGTGAAAAGTTTTTCACACTTTGGGGTGGAGCCACTGGACTTTGATTGACAGCTGCCAGGAAACCTGGAGTTGCCAGGTTTGATAAATGCCTGAACTACCAAGAGCCGAGTGACAGCAGCAATATCAGTTGGACGAGATTGAATGGTAAAGATGTCCATAAAAAAACATTATATTCGTAAAATGTACAGCTAATATACATTTTATATTTAAGCAATAGCTCACGAAAGGCCGTGGTATATGCTCATTATATCACAGCTAAGGGATGTGGTTCGGCCCGACGCGAAGCGGAGGGTCGACAACCCCCTTAGCTGTGATATAATGAGCATATATCACGGCCTGAAGTGAGCTATTGCTTTTATAAAACGGTTACCAAGTGTGGCAATATGAAAGAAAAATACACACTCTAATTTAAATAGTTTTTATTCGTAAATAATGATGTTCAAAATAAAATAGTCCCTCCGTTGCGTTCTGCACAAAACATAGTGCAAGGTGGTTGCTATGCAACAACACTAACAGCAAGCGAACATAATAGACAGAGAGCGTTGATCCATTATTTGGCTATTTATTTACATGAATGTGTATGTTGCTGTTTATTGTGCATCCACTGAAAAACTGTCCAGCATCAGTAGCATGGCTTACGTGGTCACTTGTGTAGGTTGAGGTTGTTCGAGGTTGTTCGAGGCTGTTGCTTGGCGTGGCGAGAATATTGCTCCACTTTCTCCGGTCCCCGAGATTGGGCTTCCAGTAGCTCTGGGGAGAGCTTTCGCACCTGTGGCCACTAACGGTCATAATTTCTCTGCTTTGTTTCAAGACCCGCATCAGAAAGCTGTTGAATGGTGGTACTTTTCCAGTTGGTCTACCTGCTCTTCACGTAGCTCTGCATGTCGTAGTTTAGGTGCTTTTTTTTCTTCTGGAGATAGGCACTGCTCAATCCACTCCTCCATACTATAGTAAGACCCCCCCGGAGGTCGAAGTTAATCTTAAATGTTTCCATTTTATGCTTTGTAAGTTTGTTTCGTAACGGAAGAAATTTAAATACATTTATAAAACTGACAAGTCAAATCAAGCAATCTGCTTGGTCGATAGCGTTTTTGCGGACCTCTTTGATTACAGATTTGAAAACATCGTTGCTTGCTTTAAAAGTAGCACAATTAATTATGTTAAACCTTCAAAAGTATCTAGATATCCCTGCCCTAATGCCAAAGGAATTGCACACTGAATATGTTTTGCCGTTTGATGTCTATGTCTGGACCGCTGCGTCAAAAAGGAGGGCTTCTGCCCCGTTACTTCTCCGCTGCTTTCTTGTTCAAGTATGAAAAGCAAACTCAACCCAACGGTATAGAGAGGCGAAGTCCCGCCCATCTACTTCCGACCCATGGGACCCCGGAAGCGGAAAATTATACATTGACGCCAATGGAGAGAGAAAAGTCATCTTTCGATCCCGTTTGAATTGTGCCACGAATGACACATATGATGTTTGTCAAATTAAAAGAACATTTTGCAAGTCAAAAAAATACAAATGTGTCGTAAAACTGTGAAGTTACAATTTTTTTTGTGTGAAACCGCTCAGTGAACTACAGGTCTCTGGTCTCGCACAATAGAGGCGAAGTCCCTCCCCTTCCGGGAGCCTCCATGGGACCCCGGAAGCGGAAAATTATACATTGAAGTCAATGGAGAGAGAAAAGTTATCTTTTGATCCCGTTTGAATTGTGCCACGAATGACACATATGATGTTTGTCAGTCTTAAACAATCATTTCCATGCAAAAAAAGTCACAGTTTGTCGTAAAAATGCTGAAATATAAGACTATGAATAATACGGAACTAGAAAGACTACAAATCCCAAATGCATTCTGGGTCGCGTAAGTGATGTCATAGGCGATAATGCTCCAAGACTGGTTGTGACTCGCAAAGCAAAGAGGAAGAAGAAGACTGATTTATTCCCTCCAATAAATATAAGAGATTGCTCCAATAAATTCACTTTTACAAGATGCCTGTGTGCTTTGTACGAGGTTGTAATCACAAAAGAGATCATACCACTTGCTCGTTCTATCGCTTCCCGTCTGATGAAAGGACCAGGAGTCGTCGGACCAAACATATCAGGTAATATACATGTTTTGCATGGAACATAGTCAAGTTAGCTACCTAGCTAGTAGCGAGCATGTTAGTTAGCATTATATTACATTACTTAGCCTTGTCATTTGTATTAGCCTTAACATGAAGTAAACCAAAATGTTAAACAGTAAGAGTAGTCATGATGGTAAGTATTTTGTGAAACATTTGAAGAGTAGCCTATCGCCCCCTCCACCAGGTGCTAAGGGGGCGGGAGGTAGGCTAACCCCACATTAGTATCAGCGATCTTTTCTACTTAATGCTATCTGCACAAATGGTTAACATTGACCATTAAAAGATCAGGCAGTTCAGGGAGAGTCGAAGGAAGGAAGGCAGGCAGCTTTGCATGACATTCTTCTGGACGTGTTTCATTGTGATGATAGTGAGAGTGAGTCAATCTGTTTGTTGGAAAGACAGTAGTTGAGTGATTACTGAGAGAAAATTATTAAAAGAGATAATTATTCAGTGTTGTTACTTTAAAGTGTTGTTACTGACCTTTTTCTCTTTTATTTTCTTTACCTCACCTGTAACTGCTGAGACCCTGAGGAACATGCACACTGGTCTGACCTGCTCTGGCAACCTGATTTCCACTGTACGTAATAGTATTTGGTTATGGTATATTATTTATATACATCAAAGGCACAATGCACCCCTCAGAGACACACATGTATTGAGTGTGATATTTTGCATAGGTCATGTGAAATCATCTTTACATACTAGAAAACTGTAGGAGCGGCAACTTGTTTTGAAATTGAATTTTTAATATCCGATAATAAAGTTGATCTGTTTTCTTTATTCTTCTCTCTTCCCAGCTCCATCCATCACCATTCTCTGTTCCTGCAGGTCCTGCTTGCTAATGAATATTCATATTTTTTTACACAATTACAAATAAAGTCAATGTATTGTATGACATGAAGTTGTGCTTCATTCTGAGTCAATAATAAATTCATTCTGCCTTCAGCTGCAAAATTATTGTGGACTGCACCGACATCCATGTAGCTGCCCCCCAGTAAGATGAACCAAGCAAAGTTGACATACTCAACATACAGCTGTACTCTTAAGTTTACATGAAGAATTTGTGAAATATTGGTAATAGCAGGTTTAAATGATTATTAGTAATTCATTATATAATTTTCTCATCGTAGATGAGCAGACAGGGAGCAGATGAGAAAAGCAGAATATGCAGCTGCCATTTTCCACATGGAAAAGAGAAAGGGCCAAGTGTATTTGAGTGGACAAAAGAGAAATCCCAAATACGAAAAATTAAATTATACAATTAAAGATATGTATACAAATAAATATATATCCTATATACACCATCATGTATAATGATGGTGTATGATGTAGAAGGAAGTGTGGTAGATAACAAGTAAATATAGTTACATACAGATCCATGTTACAGCAAAAGATGGAATAACTAAGAAGCACGCAGTATAATAATAATTACACGCAACAATTAAATAACTGCTCAGCATCTCCACCACAATCCCAATCTGCTGTGTCCTGTTTTCCTCCCCTCTGCATAACACCCCATCACACATACGAAACACAACGCAGAGTCCGAGGGTGTTAAGAGTATGTTTATTTAAATGTCCTCCTCTCTACTGGCCAACACAGGGAGCATATGCTGGGTGTAGAATTGTTCCAGGAGGAGGAGATTACCATGCCATGCAGGGTCTTTGGGGATGGGGATGGGGATGATGATCCCCTCCTTCGTGGTCCACAGTAGCAGAGACTCCGGTCTGTGATGTGCAGCTGTTATATAATATACAATACATTTTTTTGAAAAACATTTGATCAAAAAATAAGGATTTGGTCAGGATCTAGAGTCAGTGTGTAGTTTATTAATTAATCAATGCTCTCTACATTAGGAAAACACAT
This sequence comes from Notothenia rossii, assembly GCF_949606895.1. NCBI lineage: Eukaryota > Metazoa > Chordata > Actinopteri > Perciformes > Nototheniidae > Notothenia > Notothenia rossii. The sequence continues at coordinate 46,372,830 of NC_136905.1, read as the reverse complement.
ACCAGTGTACCAGAGGGAGTCACACACAGCTGTGCCTAGATAACCAAACAAATTGACAACAGGGATGCAAACTCATCAGGTATGAAAAAGGTGACAAGGATCCGAGCCCCCTGACCCCACAGAATATCGGCTTTAAAATGAGGAATAACAGAGGATTTTAGCAGTCAGAACAACTAAAGCAGCAGTGTTAATATTAACAGAAACGCCATAGAGTCACATCTAATAGAAATATATAAAAAACATTTATTTTAATTGTGTAGCAGTCAGTTTATAATTTTGGCAGCACTGTTGAGCATTTTGAAAATGTATTTTCATGCCTCTGTGCAAGGCTTAGTCTTTCTATCTTTATAGCCACTGGTGTAAAGTAACTAAGTTCATAAACTCAACAAGTACTATACTTGGGCACAATTTTGAGATACTTGTACTTTACTTAAGTATTTCAATGTTTTGCTACTTTGTACTTCTACTCCACTACAGTTCAGAGGTAAATGGTCTACTTTTACTCCACTACATGTATGTAATACCTTTAGTTACTTTACAGATGTGGATGAATGATGTGAAATATAATCAAGTGTCAAATCAGACTTTAGTTCCACCTGGAGTAAATCCAAAAGCTACCCTGCCTGCAGTATACAAAGTCATTCAAACTAGCTGCACCTTTACCAGCTTTGATAACACTTTAATGATCAGTCATTATAAAACATATCATATTATTCTGAAATGGACCAATCTGCAAAATGACTACTTTTACTGTCGCTACTTTCACTATATTTTGATAATAATACTTTTCTACTTTTACTTGAGGAACATTTGGAATGCAGGACTTTTACTGTAACAGAGTATTCCTACACTCTGGTACTTCTACTTTTACTCAAGTACAAGAACTGAGTACTTCTACTTTTAATCAATTACAAGATATATACTTATACCACCTCTGTTTATAGCCTATGAAAAAAACGATTAGAAAACGAAGGCTAAAGCTAACGTTAGCAGATAGTGACAATGTATGCTAGTTGGCTAGCTCAACGATAATATTGGGACGGGAAAAAAAAACTTTTCAGTGCACATCACGCTCTGCCGCTCCGACAGGGAGCTCTACTGTGAACACCTGAACGGCCCGTTCTAACAGCTGTTCACCAGCGGTCCAGTCTGTGCCACAGTGACTCCGGACGCACAGTTAATATTAACGAACGCACCGTAGGTAATGTAGCTGCTGAAGCTAAACCATCATCGCCGAGCAGCAGAGGCTTATTATACATCATGAGCAGAGCCGACAGGCAGGAAGACTCGAGCACACAGCTCGCGCTTCATTATAATATATAAAAAAAAGCTCGCGGCCGCACATTAATCCGGGTCCCAGACCCCCTCCCATACCCCAAAAATACTTTTATTGCAGATCTACAGGAATCACAAAAACGACCTATTTTGGATTCAAAACGGAGAATTTCGCCGAAAGGTGACAAGTTTGCATCCCTGGACAAGATAACCAAAATCCTTGAATCTACACACAGCAAATAAACTCAAATGACACAACGAGATGTAAAAAGGAGATCACACATATAGTCGATATAGAACTGGCCGCTTCAATCTGAAGAGCAACTAAAACAAAACACGGGAGTGTATCTTGTTCTTGTGAACACTAATGTTATCCACAGCATACACAGACACCACAAAGTTCTTAAGGAGAAAACTAGTTGCTAAAACAAAACACGTTAGTGTACCTTGTTAGCTAGCTGACATTAACCTTAAACATTGCACTCATATTACTCACTGAAACCTTGTAAAGCCGGTCCCGCATGCTGGCTCTTACAGAACCGCTCCCTTTCGTGTATGTACAGCTCTCAACATGCCCAGACTTGTAGTGATTTTCACCTCGTTTTATACTTTTTCGCCTCATTCTGAAAGAAACAGGTGAAATTTACTAACGTGACAGCCATCTTTGTGATGGTGACGAGTATTGTGCGAGACCAGAGACCTGTAGTTCACTGAGCGGTTTCACACAAAAAAAATTGTAACTTCACAGTTTTACAACACATTTTTATTTTTTTGACTTGCAAAATGTTCTTTTAATTTGACAAACATCATATGTGTCATTCGTGGCACAATTCAAACGGGATCGAAAGATGACTTTTCTCTCTCCATTGACGTCAATGTATAATTTTCCGCTTCCGGGGTCCCATGGGTCGGAAGTAGATGTGCGGGACTTCGCCTCTCTATACGCGTCACCATCACAAAGATGGCTGTCACGTTAGTAAATTTCACCTGTTTCTTTCAGAATGAGGCAAAAAAGTATAAAACGAGGTGAAAATCACTACAAGTCTGGGCATGTTGAGAGCTGTACATACACGAAAGGGAGCGGTTCTGTAAGAGCCAGCATGCGGGACCGGCTTTACAAGGTTTCAGTGAGTAATATGAGTGCGATGTTTAAGGTTAATGTCAGCTAGCTAACAAGGTACACTAACGTGTTTTGTTTTAGCAACTAGTTTTCTCCTTAAGAACTTTGTGGTGTCTGTGTATGCTGTGGATAACATTCGTGTTCACAAGAACAACATACACTCCCGTGTTTTGTTTTAGTTGCTCTTCAGATTGAAGCGGCCAGTTTTATATCGACTATATGTGTGATCTCCTTTTTACATCTCGTTGTGTCATTTGAGTTTATTTGCTGTGTGTAGATTCAAGGATTTTGGTTATCTTGTCCAGGGATGCAAACTTGTCACCTTTTGGCGAAATTCTCAGTTTTGAATCCAAAATAGGTCGTTTGTGTGATTCATGTAGATCTGCAATAAAAATATTTTCGGGTATGGGAGGGGGTCTGGGACCCGGATTAATGTGTGGCCGCGAGCTTTTTTTATATATTATAATGAAGCGCGAGCTGTGTGCTCGAGTCTTACTGCCTGTCGGCTCTGCTCATGATGTATAATAAGCCTCTGCTGCTCGGCGATGATGGTCTAGCTTCAGCAGCTACATTACCTACGGTGCGTTCGTTAATATTAACTGTGCGTCCGGAGTCACTGTGGCACAGACTGGACCGCTGGTGAACAGCGGGCCGTTCAGGTGTTCAGAGTAGAGCTCCCTGTCGGAGCGGCAGAGCGTGATGTGCACTGAAAAGTTTTTTTTTCCCGTCGCAATATTATCGTTGAGCTAGCTAACTAGCATACATTGTCACTATCTGCTAACATTAGCTTTAGCCTTCGCTTTCTAATCGTTTTTTTCATAGGCTATAAACAGAGGTGGTATAAGTATATATCTTGTACTTGATTAAAAGTAGAAGTACTCAGTTCTTGTACTTGAGTAAAAGTAGAAGGAGCCTACTCAGATCGTGTAGGCTACTTGAGTAAAAGTAGAAGTACTCAGATCTTGTACTTGAGTAAAAGTAGAAGTACCAGAGTGTAGGAATACTCTGTTACAGTAAAAGTCCTGCATTCCAAATGTTCCTCAAGTAAAAGTAGAAAAGTATTATTATCAAAATATAGTGAAAGTAGCGACAGTAAAAGTAGTCATTTTGCAGATTGGTCCATTTCAGAATAATATATATGATATGTTTTATAATGATTGATCATTAAAGTGTTATCAAGGCTGGTAAAGGTGCAGCTAGTTTGAATGACTTTGTATACTGCAGGGTAGCTTTTGGATTTACTCCAGGTGGAACTAAAGTCTGATTTAACACTTGATTATATTTCACATCATTCATCCACCTCTCTAAAGTAACTAAAGGTATTAAATACATGTAGTGGAGTAGAAGTACAGCATGTACCTCTGAACTGTAGTGGAGTAGAAGTAGAAAGTAGCAAAACATTGAAATACTTAAGTAAAGTACAAGTATCTCAAAATTGTGCCCAATTATAGTACTTGTTGAGTTTATGAACTTAGTTACTTTACACCAGTGGCTATAAAGATAGAAAGACTAAGCTTTGCACAGAGGCATGAAAATACATTTTCAAAATGCTCAACAGTGCTGCCAAAATTATAAACTGACTGCTACACAATTAAAATAAATGCTTTTTATATATTTCTATTAGATGTGACTCTACGGCGTTTCTGTTATTATTAACACTGCTGCTTTAGTTGTTTTGACTGCTAAAATCCTCTGTTATTCCTCATTTTAAAGCCGATATTCTGTGGGGTCAGGGGGCTCGGATCCTTGTCACCTTTTTCATACCTGATGAGTTTGCATCCCTGTTGTCAATTTGTCTGGTTATCTAGGCACAGCTGTGTGTGACTCCCTCTGGTACACTGGTATGTGTTTTCCTAATGTAGAGAGCATTGATTAATTAATAAACTACACACTGACTCTAGATCCTGACCAAATCCTTTTTTTTTTATCAAATGTTTTTCAAAAATGTATTGTATATTATATAACAGCTGCACATCACAGACCGGAGTCTCTGCTACTGTGGACCACGAAGGAGGCGATCATCATCCCCATCCCCAAAGACCCTGCATGGCATGGTAATCTCCTCCTCCTGGAACAATTCTACACCCAGCATATGCTCCCTGTGTTGGCCAGTAGAGAGGAGGACATTTAAATAAACATACTCTTAACACCCTCGGACTCTGCGTTGTGTTTCGTATGTGTGATGGGGTGTTATGCAGAGGGGAGGAAAACAGGACACAGCAGATTGGGATTGTGGTGGAGATGCTGAGCAGTTATTTAATTGTTGCGTGTAATTATTATTATACTGCGTGCTTCTTAGTTATTCCATCTTTTGCTGTAACATAGATCTGTATGTAACTCTATATTTACTTGTTATCTACCACACTTCCTTCTACATCATACACCATCATTATACATGGTGTATATAGGATATATATATATTTGTATACATATCTGTAAATTGTATAATTTTATTTTTCGTATTTGGGATTTCTCTTTTGTCCACTCAAATACACTTGGCCCTTTCTCTTTTCCATATGGAAAATGGCAGCTGCATATTCTGCTTTTCTCGTCTGGCTCCCTGTCTGCTCATCTACAATGAGACAATTATATAATTAATTACGAATAATCATTTAAACCTGATATTACCAATATTTCAAAAATTCTTCATGTAAACTTAAGAGCACAGCTGTATGTTGAGTGTCAACTTTGCTTGGTTCATCTTACTGGGGGGGGGGGGGGCAGCTACATGGATGTCGGTGCAGTCCACAATAATTTTGCAGTTGAAGGCAGAATGAATTTATTATTGACTCAGAATGAAGCACAACTTCATGTCATACAATACATTGACTTTATTTGTAATTGTGTAAAAAAATATGAATATTGATTAGCAAGCAGGACCTGCAGGAACAGAGAATGGTGATGGATGGAGCTGGGAAGAGAGAAGAATAAAGAAAAACAGATCAACTTTATCGGATATGAAAAATTCAATTTCAAAACAAGTTGCCGCTCCTACAGTTTTCTAGTATGGAAAGAGGATTTCACATGACCAATGCAAAATATCACACTCAATACATGTGTGTCTCTGGGGGGTGCATTGTGCCTTTGATGTATATAAATAATACCATAACCAAATACTATTACATACAGTGGAAATCAGGTTGCCAGAACAGGTCAGTCCAGTGTGCATGTTCCTCAGGGTCTCAGCAGTTACAGGTGAGGTAAAGAAAATAAAAGAGAAAAAGGTCAGTAACAACACTTTAAAGTAACAACACTGAATAATTATCTCTTTTAATAATTTTCTCTCAGTAATCACTCAACTACTGTCTTTCCAACAAACAGATTGACTCACTCTCACTATCATCACAATGAAACACGTCCAGAAGAATGTCATGCAAAGCTGCCTGCCTTCCTTCCTTCGACTCTCCCTGAACTGCCTGATCTTTTAATGTTCAATGTTAACCATTTGTGCAGATAGCATTAAGTAGAAAATATGCTAATGTAGCGTTAGCCTGCCTCCCGCCCCCTTAGCACCTGGTGGAGGGGGCGATAGGCTACTCTTCAAATGTTTCACAAAATACTTACCATCATGACTACTCTTACTGTTTAACATTTTGGTTTACTTCATGTTAAGGCTAATACAAATGACAAGGCTAAGTAATGTAATGTAATGCTAACTAACATGCTCGCTACTAGCTAGGTAGCTAACTTGACTATGTTCCATGCAAAACATGTATATTACCTGATATGTTTGGTCCAACGACTCCTGGTCCTTTCATTAGACGGGAAGCGATAGAACGAGCAAGTGGTATGATCTCTTTTGTGATTACAACCTGGTACAAAGCACACAGGCATCTTGTAAAAGTGAATTTATTGGAGCAATCTCTTATATTTATTGGAGGGAATACATCAGTCTTCTTCTTCCTCTTTGCTTTGCGAGTCGTAACCAGTCTTGGAGCATTATCGCCTATGACATCACTTACGCGACCCAGAATGCATTTGGGATTTGTAGTCTTTCTAGTTGCGTATTTTTCATAGTCTTATATTTCAACAGTTTTACGACAAACTGTGACTTTTTTTACATGGAACTTTTCTCTCTCCATTGACTTCAATGTATAATTTTCCGCTTCCGGGGTCCCATGGAGGCTCCGGGAAGGGGAGGGACTTCGCCTGTTTTTCTCAGACGCGGAGGGATACTGATTTGTTGTGAAAAGTAACTTACAATTCTACCCGTGGTATACGCTCAGTATATCACGGCTAAGAACCAATCAGATTGCTTGATTTAACTTGTCCGTTTTATAAAACACAATATATTTTTGAGTGGGCTGTATCTGTCGAAAACTGCTAGCTACTGTCTGCTGTTTGCACCTCTTACGAAATTAACTATAAATGAACTATAGTATTACTATAGTATACTGTAAGAGTTGTATAGTGTCCTATAGTACGTTTGTAGTGTTCTGTAGTATTTTTCACCTGCTATCGTATTACTATAGTTTTTTCTGTGGTGCCATTTTATTAGCTATAGTATCCCTATAATATGTCAATAGTAAAACTATGTATCTGGATCTTTTTAGTATTCCTATATTATTTTAAATAGTATAACTATAGTATAATATATATATAGTGTTTCATAGTTGTTTTTTAAACACAATATAGAACAGTGGTTCTCAAACTTTTTTTTTTCAATAAAGCACCCCCTTTGACATTTTTCTTTAGCCAAGTACCCCCTGAGCAGCGCAAAAAAAATTGGTTCAGAACAGCGCTGCACCATCAGTGTCTGATTTATTAAAACAACAACCTTGTAACTGAGAAACACTTAAATGCTACATTTCAAATGTTTACAATCCATCACTAAATTCATGGCCAACCAATTTCAACATCATGCAATAACACTAAGACGACATTAGTTGCATTGAACTGATCTTTTTAATAAGTTGTACTTACAATTTAGTGAGAAACATGGGCTTGTGCTTCACTGAGGATCTTTGTCATTCTGACAGCGAGGCAACTGCAGTTATTACACTTATTACACGTTTTGAAATATGTGTAGCCTAACTCTGTTAATATAAAACCCACACTGCTCAAACGTTGTTACTTTTCCTAAAATTATTATATTTATTTATTTTGGGGCGTGGAGAATGAAGAGAAAAATATATATGAGCATTTTATGAGCATGGGATGTTGACCCCTCATGTAAACATAATGCTGCGCTATACTTTGCGGCCACACGCCGTTGCCAAGCAACGCTTATTGTTTAGTTCCTTTGATAAGCAGGCAGTCATATCATTAACTAAAACTAGCTAGATCTGATAGATTTGGACATAAACACGAGTGAAGTCTACCCGGACGCGAGAGAGGGATCAGAGATCAGATCAGCTGCTGCTGACGGAGAACACGCAGCTCTGCATGATCACAGCTCCGCCGCTGTGACGGACCGTTGAGCGGAGAGAGAGAGAGGAAAATAGAGCACCCCGTTTATTGTTCCCATTTTATTATCCAGAATAACTGTAAACTTTCGAAGAAAGTAGTTAATCTACTATTAGTATTTTAAATGCAAATGTTACGGGTTAACATAAAATACATCTCACATACCCCCTGCAGTACTCCAACGTACCCCTAGGGGTACCCCCATTTGAGAACCACTGCTAGAACACTCCTAGTAATATCATGATATTGTCATAGTGAATGCATATTATTACTATAGTGTTTGTAAAAGTACTACTATAGTTTTTTTTTTGGTGTTTCCGTATTAAGACTATATTATTTTAAATAGTATAACTATAGTATAATATATATAGTGTTTCATAGTTGTTTTTTGAACACACTATAGAACACTCCTATAGTAATACCATGATATTGTCATAGTGAATGCATATTATTATATAGTGTTTGTAAAAGCATTACAATCCTAGAATTAATTAATTACATAAATAACAACGTATTAAGCTTATTATGGAGTCAGATTTGGGACCCACTCAATATATGTTTCTCACACTTTGGGGCGGAGCCGCTGGACTTTGATTGACAGCTGCCAGGAAGCCCAGAGTGGCCAGGTTTGATAAATGCCTGAACTATCAATTAATTTGATATAAAAAAATGACACATTAATTCTAGGAGTGTAATGCTTTTACAAACACTATAGTAATAATATGCATTCATTGTGACATTATCATACTATTACTATAGGAGTGTTCTATAGTGTGTTCAAAAAACAACTACTGTACAGAAACACATATTATACTCTAGTACAGGCAGTGGTTAATTTGAGCCGGATCCTGCCGGAACAGGATCCGGCACCTCTTCATTTTGGCCACCCTGTGTTCCGGCACCTATTTGGGCAGATCCGGTACCTCTCACAAAAAATAAAAATTAAAAATGGTTAAAATGAAATAAAATATGCAGATATTAATTTACAGAAAAAATCCCAAGAATTTCATGTCGTTTATTAAGATTAAGATTTGAAAGAGTCGGAGATCTGTGTTGACGCACTGAAAAGCTGGACCAACGGACAAACGTCTTTCACTTTTGAAATTCGCCACATGAGGAGCACGTCGCAGAGAGGAAGAAACGGTGATTCAATGCAAGCATGTCAAAAAGACAGTTACATTTACTGTCTTTCTTCAAAAAGAAGGAAGAGGTAATAGACACTTCAAAACGAGTCAGAAAAGCCTCCACAAGCAGCGACGAGGGCAGCTGCAGCGGTCATGTTGATGGTCAAAACCAGGAGGAGGTTAGCGCCGCAACAGCTAGCCAGCTAGCTAACCGACAGCTAGCCAAGCCCGGGCAGCGGGTCAGGTTCACCGCCAGCCGGAACAGGAGCCAGCTACCGTCAGCCAGGTGGACCACAAACAGCAAAGGGTGGGTACTCTGGCATCAACTAGCCCGGTACAACAGCCGGAGCAAGAGGCGAGCGGAACCGCGACATCAGCTGGCTTACAGCAGGAAGATTCAGTAGGAGAGGAGAGCGCATTGAGCGTAGAAGAGTGTGGGACGTCCAGCGACAGGTCAGTTTTTTCTAACTGTGGCCAAGAACTTGGAGGACCGTATGTTATCTCAAGGAGGCCGGATGCCAGATAAAACTGGATATAACAAGTTCATTGAGGAGTTGAAGGTGCTTTACGCACAATACTGGCCCGAGGACGCAGGTGCGCTGTATGGAGAGACTGAGGTCGAGTCACTGTGTCAGCGCTTCAACATTGCCAACCCGCGCGCAGTCATACGAGCCTACAGAACGTACAGAGACTCAGATGGTAAAGACACCCCCGATGAGCTGATGGAGTTACTTGTTGCTGTCAACAGCATTCCCATTGCAAGTGCTGAATGTGAGCGCGGATTTTCTCAAATGAACTTGATTTGCACTCCCAACCGTAGCTCTTTGCTCACATCTACCATGTCATCTTTACTCTTCCTAAATCTTGTTGGACCCCCCCTGGCTAAATTCAATCCAGTCCCGTACGTGAGGTTCTGGGTGGCCAAAGGACACAGAACTGCCACAGACACACGCAGTAAAAGCAGAAAAAAAGAGATAGAGGACAATCCGGACATGCTCGTGATGTGGGGTGTTTTAAACAACTAAATATGGTGAGCAAACATACTGTCTATTAATAGGCCGCCGTGCCAATCTTTGAATAGGCCTAATAAATATTTTTTTTACACGTTAAACCTGTTGAGAAATTAATTGCTGGCTGTATACTGAAGTCCCACCTGTGGTGATGTGGGCCTATGTTGTGCGTACTAGCCTAAAAAATTATAAATTATCGTCATAACATTTATACCATGGATACTATTTGAAATTGAGGCTTGTAAGTCCCACAGCGTTGCAAGTGGACATTTTCATGTTGTTTTCAGCACCTTTTCTGTATACGTTCCGGGACCTGTACGCGTCTCGTCATCCCTGAGCTGTCATATGTACTTTGCGTTCCGGCACCTTATGATTTACAAATTAAGCACTGAGTACAGGGGTACTCAAATACAAATCTTAAAGGTCCAACATTTATTTTTCAATAAGACAAAGGTCCGTTTATTACGGTCATTCAAACTTTTAAACAATTACAACAAGATTCTTAACACGAAGTTGCAAAAACAAAAATAATCTGTATGCAGCAGTTTTCATTGTTATTGTGTCTGTGCTCGATCCCTCAGGGTCGCAGCTTAAGAGCTGTTATTAATAAAGGCAGCTGCACCCTCTTTCACTCAGCATTCCCATTATTGCTTTATAAATGTCTTGCCCCCTTGTGTGTCCACTGAGGTTCGTTAGGCCCAACACATCTTCAAAAACTCCCCCTTTGCCTCATCATAAAAACTCACTAACACCAGCAACTGAGCATTGTCAGTGGACTCATCCACAGCTAAGGAAATGCACTGTGTTTTTTGGATTCCATCACAGAGCTGATTAATCAAATCACCAGCCAGTATTTATGTTCTTCTGGTTGCTGTGGAATCTGAGAGGGGGATTTGCTTGATTTGACCTGTTATTTCCTCTTTTAGTTTGCCTTCACACATGGTCTCCATCACTTCAGTCATGCATTATTTTATACTTCAGTTATGATCCAGTGGAAAGCCCTTACCTACTGGCCTAGTTCAATCAAAGTGGTTACTTTCTTTTGGCTGGGCAGTGTAGTTTTACACACCGTCTTATTTGACTTTCTCTGGACTTAAAACTGTTTTTTGGGGGCATACCCCCACAAACAAAAACATATATTTACACACGTAAGGTCATCATCTTAACAGTTGTGTATGCTCATCCGTGAGCAGAGCACCAAGTTGACATGTCTATTACAGCTGAATGCGGCGATTACCATCTTGTTCAGCAAAACGCCTCACAAACTTATTAAGATCCAAAGCTTTAGTGCGTTTTGATTCAGTGCTGAGTACAGCCAACCTGACAGTCTCTTCTCTGTCATTGTAGACCGCGCCTCATTCCTTCAGTACTTGGGTCCGAATGCTTCTCGTTTTGCGCCGTACCGTTCAAAAGAAATCAATCATATTTCCACGCTCGCGCCAGGTCCGGGGGAGGGGTTACAAGGCGTGCGTCTTGTGCTGCATTCACTTGCACTCGGACATTAGAGACTTTCTCTCATGAATGTCCGATGAGCCACAACTTTTCTTTCAAAACGAAGCTGCCAACTGGGGTGGCAGCTGGGGTGGCAAGGCCTATTTTGAGGGTAGCAGTTGCCCCCCCATCAGGGCCGCCTTAATGCACGGGCTGACCTGGGCTGAAGGCCAGGGGCCTACGGAGATCGGGGGCCTATCATGAGCCAATAAAAAAATTAAAAAAAACTTTTTATTTCGGGTGTTTTTTTTTTTTTTTAAATAAACAAATTCTTGGCTTTCAGAAAAAGGAAACTTTCATTTCCAAAATCACACGATAAATACATTTTTGAATCTTGTAAAGGGAAGACGACAGCTCTCCCTCGCCACTCTGCTGTTCCACAGCGCCGCCCCCCTCCCTCCACTGAAATTATTATTGTAAGACGTAGAGTAATGATAGATAACACAGCAAGGTCCGTTACAGTTTGTTTTCATCTGATTTTAAAAAAACAAAGTCTTGGCTTTCAGAATATTAAACTTGTTTCGGCAAATTCAGATGATAAATACAACTTTGAAGCTTGTAACGGCATAATTACAAGCGGAGAACGGAGTAACTTGACGTCACAGCAGGCATAACAACAGCCGATGTTTCTCGTGAGGGTTTTCCCCGGGAAACAAACACAATACACACAAACGCAAATATACACAAACACCCACACGTCAGAATGAGAATATGTTTCACATGTGACTTATTCAAATTGCGAGTGATTGAGTGAAGAAAAAGTTTGAGTGGCGCTCGGAAAAGGAAATTGTTGAGGGAAAAGGAGTTTCGAGACAAGCAGCTATTACAAAAAATGCCGACGCTTACAGGTTATTTTAAACCTGTAGGCCAGGATGAGGAGGAAGGACAGATGAGTTCTGTACCGAGCGGTAGCGGTGCCGGCCGCGGGGCCTCGGAGACAAGTAGGCCGTCTGGTTCTGATAGCGATGGAGTAGCGGGAGAGGAAAAACAGACAGGAGGGACATTATCTGTTGGAGGAGATGGAGAGGACGACGAGGACTTGCTACGTGGAGGGGAGCCAACGGCAACCGGACAAATACATGAGGGAGGCCCGATACGTCACTCATATGGAGGAGAGGACCAGGCGCGTGTTGAGCAGAGTGGAGAAGTGCGATCACAGAGCCTGCCGAGGCTATAAATGACTTTGATTTGTTGTTTAAATAGGGGGCCTACAAAAACTATCAGCCCCAGGGCCTGATGGCAGGTTAAGGCGGGCTTGCCCCCCATGCCACCCCAGTAGGTGAAACTAGGCTACTACTACAGTACAGATGCAACTAGATGAGCTGTTAACTCTCGCTCTGACTTTTTTTTTTTTAAAACACGCATTCCGCGAAGACCCGCCCTACTGTGCCTCTGATTCGCAGACTGTTGGTGGGGGAAAAAAACGCTGACGGGATGCTGAATGTGATTGGACCAATGCGTTGACAGACACACACAGACAGTTGAACAGTCGGACATGCAGAGCGCTCTTTGAGTGGACATAGCGGAACATTTTGACTCGTTGCGTTGTGGCGATGTCTCGCAGATAACACATATGAAAAGTATAATTTGCTCAGAGTCCAGAGACAGTTGTGGTTTGGTCCGGATCCGGACCGGAGTCCGGACTTTGAGGATGCCTGCTCTAGTAGTACTATTTAAAATAATATAGTCTTAATACGGAAACACCAAAAAAAAAAACTATAGTAGTACTTTTACAAACACTATAGTAATAATATGCATTCACTATGACAATATCATGATATTACTAGGAGTGGTCTATAGTGTGTTTAAAAAACAACTATGAAACACTATATATATTATACTATAGTTATACTATTTAAAATAATATAGGAATACTACAAAGATCCATACATAGTAGATACTAAATACATAGTATTACTATTGAAATATTATAGGGCTACTATAGCTAATAAAATGGCACTACAGAAAAAACTATAGTAATACGGTAGCAGGTGAAAAATACTACAGAACACTACAAACTTACTATAGGACACTATACAACTCTTACAGTATACTATAGTAATACTATAGTTCATTTATAGTTAATTTCGTAAGAGGTGCATACAGCAGACAGTAGCTAGCAGTTTTCGACAGATACAGCCCAATCAAAAATGTATTGTTTTATATTAAATTAATTAATATATATATATATTAGCTGTACACTTTACGAATATAATGTTTTTTATGGGCATCTTTACCATTCAATCTCCTCCAACTGATATTGCTGCTGTCACTCCTCGGCTCTTGGTAGTTCAGGCATTTATCAAACCTGGCAACTCCAGGTTTCCTGGCAGCTGTCAATCAAAGAATACGCAAAGCAGTGGACACTGAAACATGCACATACATTGGATAAATAACATAGGCTTTTAGTTTATTTAATAAAAGAGCACATGTTCAATGTGAAAAGTGACCGTATGCAATTTGGTGCTATATACTGTATATAGCGCCCCGCCAAGACAATGGTAGGGGAAACACTGAGGCCTAAAGACTTGCTATGTTATTTCAGTGGTCAGGTTTGTTGGGATCATATGGGACATCATGAGTCAACAAAAAAAGCAAAATCTGCCAAAAGTTTCTGAGAGCCTAAGGCGTCTCTAAATTCTCTATGGTATCTGAATGTCCAGGTATTGTCTGATTGCTGCCTTTGCAGCTGGCCTGCAATTGTTTAGCTCAACTTCCACTGCTGCAGTAGAGCAGGACCCCCTAGACTTCCACTGCTGCAGTAGAGCAGGACCCCCGGTGCTTTAGCAACACTGCCCAGCAACCACCCAACTCTCTGAGCAGGGAGAGGCCACATAAAACACAAGCTGTTTCATTGCTTTTATGCAAACGGCTACACTTTATACCACACATCGCTACTTTGAACAATATCAGGAGAATTTATTTTGCAATACTACAAAAAACTTTAGAGAAGAAAGCAAGGGATATGAAGTGGAACCTGAATATTTATTGAATTCCAAAGGAGCTGGAATGAGAACTCAAGACACTGAAGTTAGGATGTGATTCAGCGTATCTTTCCTTTCAAGAGAGCACACGCACCATGATTTAGACACGCAGTTGAGGTCTCAGAAGGGCTGTCAAAAGTTGGTGTTTTTGTTGCTGTTGCTATGGCAGGATGGCTGAATATTTATAGGCAGGACCTCCCTCCCCACCAGTGAGCAGGGTTCGACCGGCAGAGGCTGGGCTCCTGCCTGTAGCACCTGGACAGTTACAGATCCCCACAGCCCATTTCAAGTTCTTGGACACACCATGCACCACAGGAGCCCGCTTGCCCTTGCCCCCGAGCCACACAGTCATCCGCTTCCATCTCTCTCCATGAACTTTGCCTGTGTTTATTCTCTCAAATAGTAACAAAAGGACGGGGCCGCCGAGAACTGTATCTTTTTACAACGTGGTGACATCACTTCTGAAAGCAGTGAGATAAACACATGGAGCTCGAGCTCCTGGTCTTCCAGGTTTACAGTTCCCTGCCTGTCAATCCAGAGGGGCCCCTATGTAACCCCTGGTGACCCCCGTACCGCTGTCTGACCTGATTGGGGTCAGGAAAATTGCCCACGTTGGTTTCACAGCCCAATGAAATCACCTTAATGGACGCGTTACACTGTGTTGTTAATTCAGTGTGAGGAGCTGGGAAATATGGCGGAGTTTTTTCTTACTTTGTGCTATAATACGTATGAGTTAACACCACTTACAGGGTGTGTAAAATGAGAATTGAATTAATGAAAAATAAGATCATCAAACTTATGATAGAGAACACAAGGAACAAGCCAGGAACCAGCAATGATGCTGTCTTTAAATGGTCTGAGACAAGTATAAATGTATAATATATGATTCTAAAGATCATGTAAGAGGGAATTTCTGGTTATCCACACTTGCCTGAAAATGACTGCTATGCATGTCATGTGATTGCATTTCATAAAATATATTCATATTTACTCTCTATTTCTTCAATATGTCTTCAATGTTTGAAAATAGTTTTTAAATGATAATGAGGAACTTAGCTTGGGTTGAATCATCATTACTCAACAGCTGATTCAGTGGTATAGCCTTGACAGATGCTTCTCATGTATTTAATTTGATTGGTACACTAATGACTGCCACAATGTATCCCCACTCAAAGCAGAATTTAATGGGGCTGTAAGTGAAGTGAGTCGTAGACATGGAGCTGGTTTCTGATGGTAACTGGGCCACTGCAGAAAATCCTGTAATAACGCACATTTGTCTTTTCTTCCTCTCTGCAGTTACTTTGACAGCATCTGTTGACGAAAACATTTGGGAAAAAAAAGAGCTAGATATCCACATCCATCAATTTTTTTCAAGCTTGCAAAAACTCATTTTTCAAAGTGTCTAGTTTTTCTAGTTTATCAGGGCTTTTTTAAATTTAAATAAAAACATACGACTAGCCAAAACATTATTGTGAGAGTAGTGAGAGTGAATGAAAACAGGACATTTGACAAACAATGAGCTGGAAAATGTGTAGAAGGGAAATCAAGAGTCAGGTGGTGATTATCTGAGGTTTCAGTAGTGAAAGCAACATATGTAAAACTAGTCACGTCATTCATTGTTGAATGGAATAATTCTAATATCTTAATATCTTGCCAACAGGACCTTCCTTTCAATAACTTTTAAACAGACATGTACGAGTCACTATTTGCCACCAGATCTACTGTGCCAGATCTTGTAAAAAAACTGTTGTCTTTATGGGCTCATTTGTAATTATCAAGTACATTGTTACCAAGGGAGCAACAATCTATTTCCATGTTTAAACCAGTAATACATCTACCATGAGCTTTAGATATATACATCTAAAAGGCCAAAATAATAGTGAATTTGGAACTTGTATGTTTAACAACTCCCAGAGCTGTGAAGCCGGACCCCGGTCCCCCAGAGCCTCCAGCAAACCCTCCATGCACATCCCAAAGACTGAATTCCCTTTCCTCTTCTCCCGCCTGAGCCCTGATACTCCTACTCCACATGTGAAATCAATACCATATCATTTATAGCCAATTCTCACTTGAACCATCAACTCTGAAACATATTGCCAAGCTATTAGCTTTTTTTAATACTCTCTCCTCAAAGATAAAAAGTGAATGAAAAGATGCCAAAAATGACATGACAGCACATTCTAAGGGTATTAAAGATTGCCTCTTCAAGTAGTATCAATGCATAATAATGCAGTTCTTATTTCATGCTTAGTAGTTAATGGATTCTTAAGAAACATTTTTATTTCATGCCCAAATTGCAAGAACGTGTGATGAGAGCCGCCAGAGAGTGTTAAGCTGGATGTGCAGGGGCCTCCACATGCTCTAAGCCTCTCATAGGTGTTTAATAAGAAAGCTTTGGTGCATCCAGCCTAGCACTTTGACTGAGATTATTTGCTTCCCAGACCAACCCGAGGGCCCTTTAATTTACATGAACATAATACTGGAATACACTCTGACGCACAATGCACTTTTTTGTTGTTGCAGTAACAGGTAGCATTATTTTTGGAAAAGTTAAACCTCCACCCTTCCCTGCCAACAGTATTCTATACCTGTCTAATTTTAGGACATTGTTGTGTGAATTTTCTTTAAAAGCAGCAACAATAGGAGTTGTGTGCCCGGAGAATGCCAGAACCAGGATTTGAACCACCACAGAGGTGACAAATATGTGATTTGTGAGCCATTTTAACGCTACATCACACCTCTCTCTGCAAGCCCCTTAACGTCCAATTACAGCATTCAAATACCGGTGACAGGAGTCAGTTTCCATCCAAAAGAGAAAGAGGGGAATGTGGTTTTCTTTCCTCTGTGGTATTAGGAGTATTTTACCAGAACCTGGACACTAATCTATAGCCAAAGTAGCCTGTTTTTCTGCGCACTTCAAATCCCATCAGACATAGCAACACACAACACTCACATGGCCTGGACGCAGGGGGACTTCTTTCCATTCACATCAAACAAATACTCCAGTTGTGACTCCACTTTCCCCGGGTTTTTATGACAAAGCACCAGTGTTGGTATAAAACAGGTCACTTGGACCTCCCCAGGACCTTGTTGGTGAAGCTGTGCAACCTGCCAATATCCACAGCCGCCCAAGTTTCCCCCCTTGACCAATAACTCCACTCCCGCCCATATGTCGTAAACATTTATAAAACAATATTTCCTGTCTGTGAGTCCCATGTATGACTGTATTGACTGTGTTAATATGGGTGCAGAAGCTTATAACGTATTCCTGGTGGTCAAACATTTCCTTTGCAACAAGTTGTGAACATGCATCCTATAAATGCATCAGTAAAAGACGCTGTGTGTGTGTGTGTGTGTGTGTGTGTGTGTGTGTGTGTGTGTGTGTGTGTGTGTGTGTGTGTGTGTGTGTGTGTGTGTGTGTGTGTGTGTGTGTGTGTGTGTGTGTGTGTGTGTGTGTGTGTGTGTGTGTGTGTGTGTGTGTGTGTGTCCATCTAAAAATGTGTGTATTTTAGGAGCAGGGTTGGGTACCGAGAACCGGTTCCAACATTTCGATTCCAACTTATCATTTAGAAATGTTAATTTCGGTTCCGCTTTTCGATGAGGAAATGTTTATCGCCGCTCTCCGTATGACTGCGGCGGGGCGGGAAATGTAGCGTTGTACGGTCAACACTTCCTACAGCGTAACCTGGGACCAGGGCCGGCCCGTCGCACTGGTTATGGCTAGAAAGGATCCGTCTAGTGTAAAACTCTCGCGAGAGTTTGCAAGTCACGTGGCTGAATGTTTACGTTTGGAAGGCAGCCTTTCAGTTACGACCATTAACATCAGTGGGCCACAGCAAATGATCGTGAGAAGCTAAACTATCTATTAATTATGTCAATGACAGGGAGTGTGATTGTTGCAATAGGGTGTTAGCGGTCTTGCTGTTCAAAGAAGAATGACAACACTGTAGATCCCCAACACTATGGTTTATTTTTTATTCACAGGCAAGTCAACGTTGTCGCAGTAAAAGTCCCAAGATAGCTCCTGGTGCAATAAAATGTTACCTTTCAGTGTTTTACTATTATCCTGCTGCATTAATGTGTATGTTGCATCATGTTACTGCTGTAGATGTGTTTCCGAGCCGCTCCAACGAGAGTTACAACGAGAACGTGACGTCATATTTACACAAGACGGATCCTTTCTAGCCATAACCCGTCGCACTGGCGTTATAGATGTTCGCCTAGGGCGCCAGTTCTGGGGAGGCGCTGCGCTGGCAGCTCTGGGAGGGAAAACACATTTTTGACCGTTGGTGCTCATCCTAATTTTCAGCCTTGATGTAACAACATTCATAATTAAGTAAATGTAACACCCTTTTCATCCCGGTTACACTTTTCATTTGCCCTGTACGATGGGCGCTGTAAGTGATGAAAATGGGGGATGTTGGCTTATCTGGCACCCGCAGCTCACAGCCAAAGTGAGAGGGTGGGAGCGAGCGAGGGAGAGAGGGAGGGTGCGCCGGTACCAACGCTGTTGTTATTAGAATCTGGTGCTAGCTGCAGATACAAGAAGAAGATATTTCTACAATGATGTGGAGGGAGAGTCCTCTCCAGTCAGATTGAGAGGCTGACAACTACAGCTCAGTGAGGTAAAGGACTCAGTGGGTCTCAAACGTTTGATCACAATTTATGTAAACACATATTTCCAAGGCACTCCTTTATAATTATTGGGATAAAACAGGTTTGAAATCATTCCAATGTATATATAGACATATCGTTTTAAACTGGAGAAATAAAAAAATATGCATAAATAAAAAAGTAAAATAAGATATGAATGAACAACAAAAATAAAATTCGTTACATGTATTTGTTATTGGCTATGGTAGGTTATTGGTTATGTTCACATACTTATTTGATTATTAAAATGTAAACCGATCTTTTTCATATGGGTGTTTAGAGTTGTACCCCCTAGATCTAGTCTCTATTAATTCTGCTTAAAGTGCACCAGATTGAAGCATTTTACTTTAAAATGTTCAAACATTTCTTCCCTTTATGCCTGAGAAGGCAGATATGCTTGTTTTTCTCAACAATAACTGTTTTTAAATGGGGGGGGGGGGGGGGGTTCCTTTAAAAGTTGGACTGTTGCACTGTTGTAGCTTCAGTTTCAGGTTACAGTTACATAGCAGTGAATATAAATAGACTGATTCATGTGAATATTACTGTAAACTAACCTGTGTAAAAGTTTCTCGAATAAATGTAATTTTTTAGGTGGAAGAAGCATGTATAATTTTTTTACCCCTCAAAAATGCTGTGTATAAAAATGCTGCAAGCTTGCTTCTAGATATATATGCGACGCTAGGGATGATCTCGCGCGCGATCTTGTGACGATTCTCTCTGACCAATCAGCAGTCGAGAGTGTTGAAGTCACTAGTTCAGCCCTGGCCCTGGCCTGATAGAACCACGATTTTATGGGGCCGGAAAAAGAGGGAAAAAGTACCCGCTAGCCGGTGCTACGCTATATGGAAAGGCCACCAAAAACTGGCCTGGCCGCTTGAGGACGCTTAAACGGGGCTACCCGCTGCAGTGGAAATGCGCCATAAGTGAATCAAATATTGCAGACCAGAAGTCTGATAGTATAGGGCACGACCAAAACATGTGCATGTAGTCAGCCGGAGATTGTTTACATCTATTACATGTGTCAGACCTGTCAGGGTATATCCTGGCCAGCTTAGCGTTAGTGTATTGTACTCTGTGCAGAATATTGCACTGCAGTAAGCTATGCCTTGCACATATAGAAGAGGTGTGTACCAGGTCTAATGTAAGTCCCCATTGATCATCTGACATGTTAATCCCAAGGTCCTGGTCCCATACAACTCTAAGGGAATTTAAGCAAGTAGGATTTATCTTAAAAATGTTATTATATATAATGGAGGTGAGCTTCCTTGAATCGGTCTTAAGTGATAGGAAATAATCAATTATCGAATCAGGAGGCCGGCCTGGAAATTGGGGGTATTTCTTTTCCACAAAGTGCCTGATCTGAAAGAATCAGAACAAGTGAGAACTTGGAAGGTCAAATTTGTTGGCTAAATCTGCAAACGAAGAGAAAACACCACTGGCATAAAGGTCATTAATAGACCGCAGGCCTTTGTCTGACCAAGTCCGGAAGACAGGATCCGAGCACGACGGGAGGAAAAAGTGATTGCGATAGACCGGGGCTAGACCTGATGACGCTTGTAAGCCAAACTGCTTCCTAAACTGACCCCAAGCCTTTAAAGTGTTAGTTACAATCAGATTGCGAGCAACTTGTTTAATTGGAAAGGGCAATTGAGAACATACCACCGACCAAAGTGGGAGACCCAAAGAGTAAGCCTCCATCTGGGCCCATCGAGGGTGCTCGCCTTGTGCCAAATTAGCGTTCCAAAAAAGAAGCTTATTAATATTACATGCCCAATAATATTGGCGCAGATTGGGCAGGGCCAGGCCACCTTCAGACTTAGGGAGTTGAAGAAATACTCTTCTGATACGAGCCCTCTTGTTGCACCATAAACAAGAATTAATCTGCTGGTCAAGTGCTGAGAAAAAGGATTTATTTATAAATATTGTAATGTGTTGGAAGGAATATAAGAACCGAGGTAGCACCACAATTTTTATCAAATTAATGCGTCCCATTATGGAGAAAGGCAAGGAGGACCATCTAGCTAAGTCTGCTTTGAAGCGTTCTACTAATGGACTAAGGCTCTTAGCAAAAAGCTCTCTAAACGATTTAGTAATATGGATACAGGTATTCGAATCCCTCTGAGACCTTCTTAAAAGGAAAGAGAGTTTGGGGAAGTTTTTCAGAGA
This sequence comes from Notothenia rossii, assembly GCF_949606895.1. NCBI lineage: Eukaryota > Metazoa > Chordata > Actinopteri > Perciformes > Nototheniidae > Notothenia > Notothenia rossii. The sequence goes on along the minus strand of NC_136905.1, from coordinate 46,351,601 downwards.
GGGTGTTAACAGGAAAATATTCGCTTTTCTGGAGGTTGAGTTTGTAGCCAGATAGCTTCTTAAATTGCTCTAAAATGCTTAGAATTATAGGAAGGGAGGATGTTGAGCATATTTGTATAATAACAAAGTCATGTTTCAGTTCATGTTTATTACATCATCAGAATGTGCCTGAAACGTGGTGATGCTGATGAGCATGCGCAGATAAAATAAACGGCCCGTACTCCAGGCCAAACTCTGAGCGATGTGGTCGTGTGTTTTTTTTCTGTCCGTTAGCATACTTACAAGCTACTTTGGTTGACTGCAAACGTGGAGGCTTCTGCTGAATATAATGTCTCACGCAACAGGTTATGGGCCCAGTCAAGGAGGCCAAAGGTGGTTTAAGTTGTTATTCGACGAGGACGAGAAAAACTTTGAGTTATGGGAAACGAGGTTTTTGGCGCACATGGAACTGCGCGGCCTCAGTGAAGTTATCCTGGAAGAGCCAGCGATAGACTACAACGACTAACAAGCACTTGAAGAAGACGCAACAAAGAATGCAGAAGCATATGCTGAATTAGTGCAGTGTCTAGATAATAAGAGTTTATCACTCATAATGAGAGACCTGAAACGAGATGGAAGAAAAGCGTTGGCAATACTCCGAGAGCACTACGCAGGAAAGGACAAACCACGAGTCGTGAGCCTGTACTGTGAACTCTCTTCTCTCCACAAAGCAAGCAACGAGACTGTTACTGTTGATATTATTCAAGCGGAGACTATATTCACGTCTTTGAGAAGGGGCGAAGAAAATATCAGTGACGGGTTGCAGATTGCCATGGTAGTGAAGGGGTTACCGGACTCAATCAACCCGTTTGTCGTGCACGTCACTCAAACCAACGACCGTCTAACGCTCGGTGAGTTCAAAGCTAAACTGCGGAGCTATGAGAGCACTGACAAATATAGGACGAGTGACATGAATGCGGGCGAGGACGGCGTTATGAGGATTAGCGGGGCGAGGACACGAGGACGTGGAAGAGGGAAGAAGATGGACTTAGCCGACACTGAATGCTACACATGCGGAAAGATGGGGCATATGGCTAGGACATGCCCTAACGAGATCCAAGCGAGACGAGAGGAGCGACGGTGGGAAACGCCACACCGAGGACGAGGCAGAGGGCTGGGCAAGTGAAAACGAGGCTCAAACGAGCGCTTTACATCCCATCTTTTCCACAGGACATTTTGTCCGGGATGATTTTTCCCTACTTTATCAAAGTAAAGAGTGATACAGCAAAAGCTACTGAAAAATTCATAGCGGATACTGCTCCATATGGACACATTAAGTGCATAAGATCTGACAACGGTACTGAATTTACCGGGCATGAGTTTCAAACTTTACTTAGGATGAAAGGGATAAGGCACGAGACAAGTGCCCCATACTCACCTCACCAGAACGGTACTGCTGAGAGAGGTTGGAGGACCTTATTTGAGATGTCACGATGCATGCTATTAGAGAGTAACCTCCCAAAACAGTTATGGACATATGCTGTACAAACAGCAGCACAGATACGTAACAGGTCTAGAGCAGACACCATACCGTGTTTTTACTGGCAAAACACCCAACTTGTCCAACATGAAAATATTTGGCTCTGAATGCTACGGGTATAAGCAGGATAAGAAGAAGCTAGATTCTAGATGTGCAAAGGGTATTTTTGTAGGATACGACAAATATAGCCCAGCATTCCAAGTATTTTATCCTGAGACAGGGAAAGTCCTGAAACATAGGCTGGTCAAATGTATCACAAAGAGTAGCGCAGATAGTCAGACTCAGACAAATCATAATATGGATGATGACACTTATGGAGAAACTATTCCCACAACACCAGCAGGGAAAAAAATGGTGAACCAGAATCAGAGAGAGCCTAATGTGGGTGTACAGTCCTATAGTGAGGAGAATATTGAGGCTAGTCAGATCCACACAGATGGTACTCAAAGAGAACAGGGAGAGAGTGCACGACGCTATCCCACTAGACAAAGAAACGCTCCAGAATATTTAATGGAGTATCAATGTAAGGCTGATTGTAATGATGAAGGTGAAAATGTAGATTATTTCTACTGTGTACTTTCAAATTTTAGTGCACTCGAGCCAGTTTCTGAAACTTACCTACCCCATCTTTAAGAGTACATACTTTCATAGGGGGAAAGTAGAGGGTCAATGATAGAAATATAGAATATATAAAATTAAGAAGATACTGTAAGTGATCTCTACAATAAAACAGTTTAGTGCAGGATGTACAAAGATATTAATACGAGGAGGTGCAAAACAGAAAAACGAATTAACCTTTATTTAAACATTAAATAATATTTAAGATTAAGGTCTTCTTTTAAATAAGAAAAAAGCCTTGGGGGTATCTATCTACAGATACCTATATTAAGCCTGACAAAGTACTTAACGTCTAATATATTGCTTTCCTGCCATGTTAACTATGTTGAAGCACTTATTTTAACTGATATTGTATACATTAATTATACTCCTATGTATGTAGATAGTATAAGAAATGTGCAGAATATGACAGTTTAATGGTGGAGATATACACACATATTGATAGATGTCTTGTAATGCACTGTTGAGGAACCTCAGCTGTGACCCAAGTTGTTCATTCATTGCATAACTACACCATAGTTGTGTATACGATATTTCAATAAACCTAAGAAAATCTTGAAATCTTGAAAGGGGTGTGCAAAATAGCCATTATACAGTCTTTAATGAACTATTAGTAGAGAATAACGAGTAATGAATATACTTTATTACTCGTTTCCATTCATGTCAATTGCAGATAAATGTTTAGTCTTCTCAAGCACCAACTATCAAATATCTCTCCTGATTGTTGGCACTTGACAATCACCTTCCCTGAATTTTACTCAGGTGTATCTAAAGTCTGAATTAAGGGTTGTTTATATTTCACATCATTAATCAGAATCTGCAAAGTAACTCAAATAAATGTAGTGGAGTAAAAATACCAGGTTAACCTCTGAATTGTAGTGGAGTAGAATTACAAAGTAACAATGAACTGTCATGTGGGTATATATTAATGCTGCGCATTATGGACACAAGCGATTTTCACCCATGTATTAATTATATGTTTTACATTTGATAACACCAATGTGTTTAATACTGGCAATTTCTAATTTCGGGAAAAACTAAAACGTTCAGTAGAGACGTCCCATAGAACATTTAGTGAAACACAATAGCCAGCATGTGTAGTTCTGGGGGGCCGTTCGATTCCAGCTTTGGATAGTCTGGTGTGGTTTCGTTCCATTTCAAACAGCTGTTTGACGCTCAGCGTAACCTTGGCGCACTGCCACTCCAACATCCAATCCCAGAGCTTGAAGATTAATCACGGGGACAGTAGTCCTAAACGATAACTGGGGATTATGGGTAGTGTAGTGTCTTCGGCCATCCTAAACTCAGAAATGTTGACAATCGCAATGATGCTCGAAATGTCCCTTATAAGCCTACGTCTGTTCTATTTCGTATATGGCTTCGCCCTCTAAGGCTATCGCTATTGGGTAATCCCCCTGCGCCCCCGCGCAGCACTGAAACACTTGTAGTCCACGCCCACCCGCAAGGTGGGCCCCACCCTCGGGCCTCCTTCCGGTATAAATAGGAAGGTGGCCCGGCAATCTGCTCCCTCTTTTTTTTTCAGCAAACCAGCACAGTTACTGAAGCACAGCAATTGAGAATCATCATGAGCAACAACTGTGTCCGTGGTTGTCCCTCATGTGGCTCTGGGTTCATAATGAGTTATGACCTGCAGAGATAAAAGCAGTATGAGAATCCTGCCGGGGGTCAGAGCACGCGTACACGGCTCTAAACCAGCAGGTAGCATGCACTGCGCTCGTCTCCCCTCGGGCGACAGGAAGCGGAGAGCGGACACTCTATCTGCTGTGGCCGAGGAGGACGGTTGGCCCGTCCAGGCTTACGAGCCCGCGGACGGGGCCTCGTGTCCCTGGTGCAGACTGCCGGGCAGGAGTCCGAAGCAACTCCTGCCCCGCCTCCCTCCACGGTTCACCGTTTGGTTCTCCCCTCCCTTCTCTCCCCCGGACGGGGGAGACAGAGTCGGAGCAGGGTGCCAGCTTGGCGGCCGAACATGCTTTCCCCCTCTCCGTCACCACAGCGCGGCGGCGTCTGTTACGGAGACGGCCAGAAAAATGCTACTGGACGCTCCAATCAGCCCGGACGGGCTGTTCGGACCCCAGTTCATGAAGACGGCCGCGGAACAGGTGGACGGCATTCGCCAGCATGTACAGCTGGCTCCAGTCGGCTGAGCTGCCACAGCGGCACCAACGCCCGCAGCAGCCGCGGCGTCCACGCCGGCCACAGGAGGCCGCAAGCGGAGAGACGCCCACAGCAACCGCCCCGGCGGCTGCAGGGGCTCCGTCCCACGTCTCCGCTCCCCCGCCACCCCGGAGACAGGGTCTCCCGGCGGCGAGTCAAATGGGAGTGAGGCTCCCCCGCTCCTGGTCGGCTCCGCGAGAGCCTCCGAGGAAGCGGAGCCGGTAATTAAGCCGGCTGCCACTAATCCGTTGATTAAGTAGGCAGCAGGGCTCCCTGCAGAAGCCTGCTGGTTTTAACCTATCGGTTAATAAACCTGCAGAGCTCGCGGCATTCCTCTGTCGGAGATACGCCTCCTACACACGGTCATAACCTATGAGCGCCGGTATAACGCCTCATGTGGACAGCACTGCACACACCTCCACTCATCCCCTGAGCGTGTACACGCCTCATGATGACAGCCGGAGTGAAACGCAGCGTGTGGAGACTCCCTGGCGTGGCTCGTTGCCATGACGACCACAGAACATCTTGAGCATGTGCGCCCGCTCTTAGAGTGTTTCTCAGAGTGGCAGCGCGTGTGTCTGATGGACAGATGGATGAGCAGGCTGATCAGCAGAGGATAGGTCCTGCAGTTTGCCTCTCCCCCACCCCCACAGTTCAATGGGATACAGGAAACACTCCTGTCCTCCCGGAAGCTATGTCTTGTGCTCCAATCCGAGCTGCTGGAACTCCTGTTGAAAGGGGATATTTCCAGGGTTCCTCAAAGGGAGGAAAATCAGGGGTTTTCACTCCCGTTATTTTTCAAATCCCGAAAAAGACTGGGGGAATGAGACATCCTGGATCTGTCAGTATTCCACATGCTGACGATCAAACAGGTGCTGGAATGTTTTCACCAGAACGACTGGTTCACTTCCACCTGAAGGATGCATACTTCCACGTACCCATCATCCCGAAACACAGGAAATTCCTGCGTTTTCCATTCAGGGAATATCAGACCAGACAATCGTCTGCCGTGCGGATATTTCCTGGCTCCTCGCATTTGTGTAGAGAAGGCTGGAACCACTACACAGAGGAGGGATGAGAGTGTGGTTTCCCTCTGGACGACCTGCTATTTGCTGGCTCGCCCCAGGGAGGAAGTCGCTTTACAGACGGTACATCTCGTATCGCATCTGTCAAAGCCTGGGTTTCATAATAAATTGGAAGAAGAGCTGTCCTCTTCCCTCTCAGACAATCGTTTATCTGGGAGTGGAGTTAAACTCAGCCAGCATGAGAGCGCGACTCTCGCGGCAGCGAGGGGAAGAACTGACAGCTCTCCTCCGGCGTGTCACAACCCACACAGCCCTCTCCGTGACGCAGCTGCTCGGCGTTGGCGTCAGCTGGTCACGTGATGATCCCCCTGAGTCTCTTCCAACAGGGGGACACTCCAGAGGTGGTTCATTCGCTGCAGAAGCCTGCTGTTTTAACCTATTGGTTTATAAACTGCAGAACTCGCGGCATTCCTCTGTCCCAGATATGCCTCCTACACACGGTCATAATAACCACGAGCACCGTTATAACGCCTCGTGTGGACAGCATGCACACACCTCCCATCCCCTGGGCGTGTACGCGCCTCATGAGGAGAGACGGAGTGAAAGGCAGCGTGTAGAAACTCCCTCGCAGCCCTTTTGCCTCACGGGCAGCGGCGGCGATAGCGTGGCTCGTCACCATGAAGACCATTACGGCACTTCACAGAGAAGCCTCTCCCCCCAGCAGTTCCATGGGATACAAGAAACACTCCTGTCATCCCAGGAACAGTGTCTTGCGTGGTTTTTACCCCCGCTATTTTTCTATGCTCCTCTGTCCGGTGCGCGCGGTGTCCTGCTATGTGGCGCGCACGGCGGCCTGGCGCCGTTCTCAGCGCCTGTTCGTGCACTATAGAGAGAGCTCGATCGGGCAACCTCTGTCTGCACAACGGCTGTCACACTGGCTGTGTGAGGCTGTGTCACAGGTATATGTCTCCTCTGGGGTGGAGCCCCCGGAGAACATCAAGGCGCACTCCACCAGAGGAATTTCCTCCTCCACGGCTTTGCACGGAGGAATGTCAGTGGAAGATATTTGCACGGCTGCATCTTGGTCTTCCCCCTGTTCATTTATTCATTTTTATTTGAGGGATGTCTCCCATTCCTCTCTGACACACCCTGTACTGGGTGTCCTGTCGGGGTGAGTGACGTCAGGGAGCCAGCTGTGCGCCTCTCTCCTGCCTTTTGGCACGCGGAGAGCGGCCCATTTCCCCTCTTATAGGAGGGATGTTCCTTTTTCCTCTAACACACTTTGTACGGAGTGCCTGGTCAGAGTGAGTGACGTCAGGGATCCAGCTGTGCGCTCTCCTGCCTGTCTGCACGCAGAGAGCTGCTGTTCCCCCACTACGATCGCAGGACGAGGTGGGACTTTCGTCTCTACTTTCTCACAGCGGCCGGTATGTATTGTTCCCAGCCTTCACCCCGTCAGGAAGATAGGCATATTTTGCTATGTTCCAGGTACGGTGATGAGCCATTACGCATGGCACATCAGGCAGGGGGGTGTTATTGAGCAGGTATGTCTGTGCTTCTAGTGCCGGGCGGACCCAGTGGGGCGCAGATTACATCATGCTTCGCCCTTAACCCAATAGCGATAGCCTTAGAGGGCGAAGCCATATACGAAATAGAACTGAGGTTACCTACTGTAACCCCAGCTTCTATGAGTAAATGGCGCAGCCCTCTAAGTGCGGGGCCCCACTGGCTCTACGAATAGCTGAAGAAAAGTTATGTTGTATGGGAGCAGATTGCCGGGCCACCTTCCTATTTATACCGGAAGGAGGCCCGAGGGTGGGGCCCACCTTGCGGCTGGGCGTGGACTACAAGTGTTTCAGTGCTGCGCGGGGGCGCAGGGGGATTACCCAATAGCGATAGCCTTAGAGGGCTGGGCCATTTACTCATAGAAGCTGGGGTTACAGTAGGTAACCTCAGTTTCCTGTTATTTTTATTTTGAAATTCAGTTCCTGACGGACGCCAAAAAAGACAGAAATTATGGAATTAAACAAATAAATAAAAACAAGGTTAACAGTGTGTTATTTAGAAAAAAATATAACAAATTAGAGGGAAAAAAATATTTAAAAAAACACAGATTTCAGTATTCTGAGGCTCTGAGCCCCATTTATTTTCCTCACAGACGACAAAAAAAGTCTGACATTATACGATTTAAAATAAAAACAATAATCGTGGCTTGATATTGAGTAAAACATGTTTTTATGAACCCCACAGCTTCCGGTCTTCCAAGAGCCGAACGGACAAAAAGACGTGCTGCAGGCACGAAACATACTACCAATCAGGGGCGGATCTAGACAAATATCCATGGGGTGGCAAGAGGGTGGCAGGAGAATTTCAGGGGTGGCATCCCCTGGCAGAAGTATATGCTGATTTAATCGCAGTCATATCAATTAATGTTAGTAGTAGTAGTAGTAGAACCTTTATTTATCAAGGAAAATCAATTAAGAACAAATTCTTATTTACAATGATTACCTGACTAACTTGGAAAGCCACAATATTTATTTTAACTCAATAACATTTGGTGACATTATTGTGGCACATCAGTAAATATATAAGGTGGCAGAATTAATTTATTGAATTTTAACTGAATGAGTTTGTCTCATTCTCAGACCAGCAGGGGTACCAAATCTATGCAGACTGCTGCAATAAGTACATTAATTAACTGTCTCGTCGATCTTTGTCTAAATGAATATGATATTAGCTGTCAATCACTGTTATGATTCACATATTCAGTGTTATTATTAAAAAAAACTATATTTTTTGGAGGAGTTAATGATGAATTTTCCACAATATGCTTGCTCACCATCCTTCAAATTTGAAAGATAAGTAATTACTATCATAAATCAAAAGAATTAAAAGAACAGTTCAGCGCCTTCATTGCAAACAGTTAAATCCTTGACTTTACATCAGAAAGAACAAACATTAAAGAAGTGACTAACTGCATCAGTTAGGGTTAAAAAACGTGTATTCAGCTCAAACATAAACATCGCTGCAGTTATTATCCAGTGGAAAGTCCTTACCTACTGGCCTAGTTAAATCAAAGTGGTTACTTTTTTTTGGCTGGGCAGTGAAGTTTTACATCTTATTTGACTTTCTCAGGACTTAAAACTGCTTTTTGGGGCAGACCCCCACAAAGAAAAAAATATATTTACACACGCAAGGTCATCATCTTAACAGTTTATTATGCTCATCGAGTCATCCGTGAGCAGAGCATCAAGTTGGCATGCCTATAACAGCTGAATGTGGCGATTACCATCTTGTTCAGCAAAACGCCTCACAAACTTATTAAGATTTAAAGCTATGGTGCATTTTGATTCAATGCTGAGTACAGCCTGAAGAATATATTGAGGATTAAAAAACTAATGTCACAACAGGACTTATAAAAGCTTGTCCATGCTTTTATCTTTAGTAGACTGGACTACTGCAATAGTGTATTCACCACCATCTACAACAGGGCTATTCAACTACACATTCAGTTGGGCCAGATTTTATAATTACAAAATTCAGCTGGGCCAGACATTCAGCGGCCTGTAAAAAGCGGGTAGTGACACATTTTAAACAAACACATATTACTGCGATGAAAAACATGCAATTTTTATTCATTGTTCATCTAACAAAGGTAGGTCAAAAAGTGCATAAAAACACAACAAATTAGCATTAATTTAACAGAATCTGAAAAAAAAGTGCACAGTTGTAGCATTACATTTGTTTGCTTTAGAAGTCAAATATTCAGGTTATTTTCTTTGAACCAGGCACATCACAAAGTGCATTTACTGAATACAATAATAGCAGTCTTAATACATTTCCTGACATACAAAAAAAACAGGTAAAGAGCAATGCAACACAAAGAGGTAGTACTGTAGCAATACTATTTTTTCACTTTTCAAGTAATAACAAAAAAAATCATACGTTTTGGTCACATTTGACCCAGACACATTACAAAGTGCATTTAAATGAATACAGAAATAACTGTCAAGCTACCCTTCAGTGCACAAACATATAACAAGGGATACGGTTAACTATATGAATGAATACTACACTACACGTCTACTATAGTAAACTAGGTGCTTACTATCACCTCATTTGTGATTTGTCATCGCTGACTTTCTCAATGGGAGAAGGGACATTTTTTGTTTTGAACAAGAGCAGTGATTTTTGGCTCATAGGATATCAATGCAATCCTAAGACATTGGTGAAAAGTGCTGTCAGTCAGGGAGCAGCAAGTGCTACTTTTGATTGAGTTCATGTGTGAAAAGCTTGATTCACATGTGTATGTTGATCCAAACATACCGAGCACACAGATCGCTACTTTCTGAACGTTAGGGAACTGCCGTTTTTTGACATCACTCCAAAACTTCGCTGGCCCTTTAGTGCGCTGCATGTCAATAAGTTCCAGTGTATATTTCCCCTTGTCGATGCAGGGGACCACTTCCTTTGCTCTGGTTGATGCGTCCCCCTCTATTGCAACAGTGAAGGGGTCTCTGGCAAAGCCCATCACCTCTGTGGGCAGAGCAAGTCCATCCAATCGACCGGCAAAGTTCTCTTTCAACCTCGCAATGAAATCTGTCATCACATCCGTGATTTGTGCCGGAGATGTGATGTGTTTGGGGAGCGTCGGAAAATGCAGCATCCGACCCGTGCTCAAGTCGGTCGCGAAAAGGTCCAGCTTGACTTGGATCTGCTCCACAAGATCAATGACCGTTTTGTCACTGTTTACGCTTCAGAGTTGAGAGAGACATGTTTTAGAGTTGCTATCATAGGACCACCGTTACTAGCACCACTAGATGCACTTTCAAAAAACGTGCTGCGTTGTGGTTTGGTGGTTTCTATGCAACGCGGAGTGTTGCGTTCATGGTCTGTACTAGTGTAGGAATTTGGCTACGGGAGGCTGGGCCACTCGGGAGTTGGTTCTGGGCCGCATCTGGCCCGCGGGCCGCCAGTTGAATAGGCCTGATCTACAACATTGATTTAAACTGGTAGCCATGTACACTTTTAGATGTTGGTCATCCTGTTCGGTGATTTTCAAAACACTATTTTTGTCAGTTTACTTTGCACATTAGCACTAGTGTATGGTATTCCACGTTGTCCATTTGTTGCAACAGGATTTTGGAATGATGACCTCTAAAGGGTTTCCCCAGGCTAAAGAGGCCTAATGAGCAAATAAACACACATTTCCACCTATGACCAATGTATTTTGTGGGTTGTTTGATGTTGCTATTAGATGTTATATTTAAAACACATCAAAATCATATTTTTTAAATAAATTGTGAGCCTCTCCGCTCACACAGGGTTCAAATAGGGACGGAAAGAGCAGGTTGGTTGAACACAGGCGTTTATTAACTCCAAACAAAAATATACGCGGGTCTCAAATGTTGCCCGGGTGGGAACCTTCACAGGTCCTTTGGCGACCTTCCAGGATCCCGCCTACTGCAACACAGACCAGAACCAGGTTACGACATGCTTTTATTCTGGCACTGATTACCTGATTCCGATCAGCTGTCTGGCCTCCGGCCGAGCCACTCCCTTCACTCCAGCAGCCAGCGCCCAAATCACACCCCGCTGCCACATACCCCCACCGCCCGACTCAGGCCGGGATCCCGCCGGCCGCAAGCTGACTCTCCCCCCCCCTCCTCCACCGAGCGAGAGGAAATCAGCCACGACCATCCGGTTACCCGGCCTGTGGATCACCTTGAAGTTGAAAGGCTGTAACGCCAGATACCACCGAGTGATCCGAGCGTTGGCATCCTTCATGCGGTGGAGCCACTGGAGCGGGGCATGGTCCAACCAGAGGGTGAAAGGGCGCCCCAGGAGGTAGTACCGCAGGGCGCCGACCGCCCAACGTATGGCGAGGCACTCTTTTTCCACCGTACTGTAGTTCACCTCCCTCTGGGCGAGCTTACGGCTAATGCACAGTACGGGGCGGTCGACCCCCTCTACGTGCTGGGACAAAACGGCCCCCACCCCACTGTTCGAGGCGTCGGTCTGCAACACAAAAGGGAGAGAGAAGTCAGGAGAATACAGAAGCGGCTTACCACAGAGGGCTTTTTTAACCCTCTCAAACGCCAGCTGACACCGCTCCGTCCACTGGACCGGATCTGAAGCACCCTTTTCGGGTCAGGCAGTGCCTAGCCGATCCAGGAGTTCGTCGACCCGGGGCATTGGATAAGCATCAAATTTGGACACCTCGTTCACCCTGCGGTAGTCCACACAGAACCGGATTGACCCGTCGGACTTACGTACCAGCACAACGGGGCAACACCAGTCACTGGTGGACTCTTCTATCACTCCCATCTCTAGCATAGCCTGAAGCTCCGCCTGAACAATTTTCCTCTTGTGTTCAGGCAGCCGATAGGGCCGTGAACGAATGGCCACGCCCGGCGGCGTTTGTATGCGGTGGTGTATGAGAGAGGTGCGCCCTGGCAGTGTAGAGAACACGTCGGCAAACTGCCTTTGCAACGAAGCAACGTCTGCTCTCTGGCCCGGTGAGAGATTGTCGCCACAGCAGACCAGGGCTAATTTGTTGCTTTTAATGACCTCCGGTCCCAACTCATCTCTCTCAATCACCGTGGTGGCCAGAGAAACCGACGCCACCTCCCTCCATGCTTTCAGGAGGTTAAGGTGGTAAATCTGTGTTGCTCCCCCCCTGTCAGAACCCACCACCTCATAATCTACGTCCCCCACTCGTCGTGTGACCATGAAGGGTCCTTGCCATTTGGCGAGTAGTTTAGAGCTAGAGGATGGGAGTAATACAAGCACTTTATCTCCCGGTGAAAATTGTCTCAGTTTCGACCCTCTGTTGTACAGGCGCTGCTGACGTTCCTGAGCCTGGAGCAAATTCTCCCGTGATATCTGCCCCAGTGAGTGGAGTTTTGCTCGCAGGTCCATAACGTACTGTATTTCGTTTTTACTGGTGCTTGGACCCTCCTCCCAGTTTTCCTTAACTAGGTCCAAAACACCCCGGGGCTTCCTACCAAATAACAGCTCAAAGGGAGAAAATCCCGTGGAGGACTGGGGCACCTCCCGCACTGCAAACAACAGAGGATCGAGCCATTTATCCCAATTACGGCTATCTTCGTGAACGAACTTACGAACCATGTTCTTTAGTGTTTTGTTAAACCGTTCAACTAGGCCGCCGGTCTGCGGATGGTAAACACTAGTCCGTATTGAATGGACGCCCAATAGTTCATACAGCTCGCGTAGTGTGCGTGACATAAACTGTGTGTCCTGGTCAGTCAGGATCTCTTTCGGGATCCCGACTCAGGAGATAATGTGAAACAGTGCCTGCGCGACGCTCTTTGCAGAGATAATACGCAGCGGCACTGCCTCGGGATATCGCATTGCATAATCCACTAGGACTAGTACAAAGCGATATCCCCGTGCACTCCGGTCTAATGGCCCGATGAGGTCCATACCAACTCTCTCAAAAGGCACCTCAATCAATGGTAACGGGCGCAAAGGCGCTCTGGGGATGGCCGGCGGGTTAACCAGCTGACATTCACGGCAAGATGCACACCACCGCTTCACATCTGCGCGAATGCCCGGCCAATAAAATCGGGCCATTATCCGGTTTAGTTATTTGTCGTACCCTAGGTGACCTGACATGGGGTTATAATGAGCCGCCTGGAAAACCATTTCCCCGACGGCTTTTTGGCACCAACAACTGGGTATTTATCTCTCCTGTCTGTGTGTCACGGCTTACACGATACAGCCTGTCCCTAACCACCGTAAAGTGTGGGTGAGTGAGTGCTGCTTTTGGGTGTAGCTGGTAGCCATCAATACTCACCACCTGGCCGAAGGCGTGCTGACGGGTCTCGTTCCTCGACTGTTCGAGGGGGAAATCCTCCATGGGAAACACCAGCGGGTCCAGAGGGACCTCCGCCGCCCCCCTCCGTGTCCGTTTCCCCCTCGATGTCGTCAGCCGCCTCCGACTCTCCACTAAACACAGCACACAACTCACATTTCCTGCCGTCCGCTAGCTTAGCAAACCCCGGACAATTCGTTCCCAAAATCAGAGGGTGCGTAAGGCGAGTGCTAACTCCAGCCCTGACTCTATGCTTTTTCCCCTTATAAGAAAGGTCCAGCGTCACCTCCGGGTACTGGTGAATATCCCCATGCACACACCTCACCTTCACCCACGATGCTTCAATCAATGCCCCAGGCCGAACCAGGTGCTGATGGATCATCGTCTGATTACAGCCCGTGTCCATCAGAGCCTGGTGTGTACCCCCCTGTATACATACCGGTATACGGTACGTCCCTTCCAAATTGGGGGAGGCAACTGGCGGTCCTGCAACCCGAACCAGCTGTCCGACCTTCATGAGAGGACACTCCCGTCGGAAGTGGCCGGGCTGCCCGCACCGCCAGCAATCCTGCCCTGGTGTCTGAGGAGCCCCCCGTGGTGCCGGACGACCGGAAGCGTAGGCCGGACCCTGGGGAGAGATAAAAACAAGAGGGTAAGGTAGAGCTAGGGGGGAAAGTGTCTGGGCTGCGGGGTTGGGGCGGTGTGATGGTGGGGAGGGAAGGGCAGCTGCTCCAGGAAACCTCCTCCTCGGGGCTGGGACGGGTCTGCCTGCTGAGATGGCTAGTGGTCGGGGTTCCTCTTTCATGCTCCGCCGGGGAAGCGAGAGGTGGTCCTCCGCGAGGACGACGGCTGCTTCCAGGTTGGCGGGGCGATGGCACTGGACCCAATTCGCCGTCGAAGATGGCAGGCCGGCGATTAACTGCTCCAGCGCCACCTGCCCGACGACTTCCTCAGCGGAGCGCACCCCCGGCTGGAGCCAGCGGCTCGCTGCATCCAGGAGCCGCTGCGCGTAGGAGAAGGGCCGGTCAGCGTCCTCGAAGGGGAGGGCCCGGAACCGGCGGCGATGTCCCTCTGGCGTGCTGCCAAGGCGGTCCAGGATGGCCTTCCTCAGATGCCGGTACACATGCCGAGAGGCTGCTGGCAGAAAAAAAAAACTCGTCCTCGTCTTCCACCACCACTGTTGGGGGTGGTGGAGGACAAGGTTGAGATTGAGACATACGAAAAGGACCGATGGCTGACAGCAACCCTTTCTCGAAGGGCGACATCTCCCTCCCCCTTTTTCTTTTCCTCCGGTCCTCAACAATCTCCTGCCCTGCCCCGGCTTGCTGACTGCTGGCTTGCTGACTGCTGGCTTGCTGGCTGCTGGCTGGCTGACTTTCATCTAGCTGGCTCTCTTCTGGCAGCAGGGGGTCAGGAGTAGCACAGGTGGATGGAGGCAGGGTTTGCCGGGGGACATTGCTGGACGTCTCACGGTCAATGATAAATGGGGTTAAAAAACCCATCACTGCCGTGAAACGCCAGGGCTTATATCCCCCTGACGACCCTGCCCCGCTTCTTTTAGCCTCTTTCTCCCTGGTTTTCTCCTTGCGGAACCTGTCCCTCGGTGACTTCCAGTTAGTCCTGCACAATTCCTCTAATGAAATGAAATAATAAACTTAATTTCTTGAATTACTTGAAGAATTTACTAAATTATTCCTCCATTATAGAAAACCAAATCCCTTTATCACAATCAATTGCATAATAAAAGGTTTTACATGTCACACTTTATATGATGAGATACAATATATATATATATATATATATATAATAATAATAATAATAATAATAATAATAATAATAATAATAATAATATATATATATATAATTGATGACATTAATGTCTACCCAGCTAGCGGGGAACGTTCTCACAACTTTGGCTAACGTTACCTATTGGTTCTAACAAGGTTTTAAAGAAACGTTTTAATCTGATGTTCAAAGAACCTATTTAGGATGTTTATTTGTTCAAATAATGTTCCTATAAGGTTTAAGGTTAACTAAGACATAACGTTTTAACTGCAACATTCAGAGAATGTTTTGAGGATGTCATTAAGGCCTGAGATGACAGAAAGCTTTTTTATAAAACGTTCCTTTAAAGTGATATGTTAACAAAGGTGGAACGTTTTGCCTGCAACATTCTAAGGATGTGTTTTGGACGTTGTTGGGTATCACATTATAGATGTTCTTTATAAAACGTTCCCTCAATGTTACATGATAACAAATGAAGAACATTTTCAAAGCAACATTCCGAAATTGTTTTCAGGATGTTATTGAGGCCTGAGATGAGAGAAAGGGTTGCATAAAATGTTCCCTCAATGTTACATGATAACAAATGAAGAACATTCTCCAAGAAACATTCTGAAAATGTTTTCAGGATGTTATTGAGGCCTGAGATGACAGAAAGTGTTTTATAAAATGTTCCCTTAATGTGATATGTTAACAAAGGTGGAACGTTTTGCCTGCAACATTCTAATGACGTGTTTTGGACGTTGTTGGGTATCACATTAAAGATGTTCTTTATAAAACGTTCCCTCAATGTTACATGATAACAAATGAAGAACATTTTCAAAGCAACATTCTGAAAATGTTTTCAGGATGTTATTGAGGCCTGAGATGAGAGAAAGGGTTGTATGAAATGTTCCCTCAATCTTACATGATAACAAATGAAGAACGTTCTCCAAGAAACATTCTGAAAATGTTTTCAGGATGTTATTGAGGACTGAGGTGACAGAAAGTGTTTTATAAAATGTTCCTTTAATGTGATACGTTAACAAAGGTGGAACGTTTTGCATGCAACATTCTAAGGATGTGTTTTGGGCGTTGTTGAGTAACACATTAAAGATGTTCTTTATAAAACGTTCCCTCAATGTTACATGATAACAATTGAAGAACATTCTCCAAGAAACATTCTGAAAATGTTTTCAGGATGTTATTCTTTTTTTATAAAACGTTGCTGTTATGGCAAATATTAACACGGTCATGGTCAACGTCAGATTTATTTCTAGAGCGCTTTAAAAAACAAACTTGTTGCATTTGTTTGAAAAGGATGTTTTAAAAAAGATCTGATGTCACCATATTTTCCTTTTGAAAAAAACAAACAAGCACGTAATTCACGATAAGCTGTAAGCAGATATTGCATGTTTGCGGTGGCATGTGTGAGTTCCCAGCTAGAAATGTTTGTTACCATTCGTTGTTCTATGAATGTTTTCAGCGGGACGTTTTATTTTGGTTCCCAGAATTTTCTTCTGAAAGGTAGGATAACGTTCTTTAAAAACATTCTTGAAATGTTTGGTGATAACCTTCTTAAGATGTTTTTGATAACCTTCTTAAGATGTTTTTGATAACATTATTAGAACATTATGCCCTACAGTTCTTAAAACGTTTTCAGCAGGGCGTTTTATTTTGGTTCCCAGAATGTTCTTCTGAAAGGTGGGATAACGTTCTTTAAAAACATTCTTTAAATGCTTGGTAATAACCTTCTTGAAATGTTTTTGATGACCTTCTTAAGATGTGTTTGATAACCTTCTTAAGATGTGGTTGATAACATTTTTTGGGACATTATGCCCTACTATTTTTAAAACGTTTTCAGCTTGAAGTTTTAGTTTGGTTCCCAGATTGTTCTTCTGAAAGGTATGATAGCGTTCTTTAAAAACATTCTGGAAATGTTTGGTGATAACCTTCTTAAGATGTTTTTGATAACCTTCTTAAGATGTTTTTGATAACATTATTAGAACATTATGCCCTACTGTTCTTAAAACGTTTTCAGCGGGACGTTTTATTTTGGTTCCCAGAATGTTCTTCTGAAAGGTAGGATAACATTCTCTAAAAACATTCTTACCATTTTTGGTGATAACTTTCTTAAGATGTATGAGCGCATTCATCTTAATAATAAGTGCCGTTCAAATTCTCTACATGATAGGAAAGGAGGTTTCAAACTTCATTTATAACCTCCTTTAGCTTAGGAACCACTGAACCTCCCTTACCAAAAGGAGAGGAGAAAATGCTGCCCCACAATGCCTTGCAGCCGCAGCATTTGCCATCACACAACAGTCGGCCGTTCACGGAAACAACCGATTATGACGGAGAAATTATATCATGAAACTTACGGTGCTTATTAAGCATTTTAAAACGTATGTGGTAAGTTGCCAAAGTGCTTTGTTTTGAACGTTCATCAGTATTATAATCAAAAAGAGAAATATGAACGTTAGTTTTTACTGAAATGATTAAATAAAGCAACATTCAGAGGATGTTTTGAGGATGTTATTGAGGCCTTTCATGTGATATGTTAACAAAGGTGGAACGTTTTGCCTGCAACATTCTAAGGACGTGTTTTGGACGTTGTTGGGTAACACATTAAAGATGTTCGATATAAAACGTTCCCTCAATGTTACATGATAACAAATAAAGAACATTCTCCAAGCAACATTCTGAAAATGTTTTCAGGATGTTATTGAGGCCTGAGATGACAGAAAGTGTTTTATAAAATGTTCCTTTAATGTGATAAGTCAACAAAGTTGGAATGTTTTGCCTCCAACATTCTAAGGATGTGTTTTGGACATTGTTGGGGTAACACATTAAAGATGTTCTTTTATAGAACATTCCTTCAATGTTACATGATAACCAAAGAAGAACATTTTGGAAGCAACATTTGGATAATGTTTTCAGGAGGTTATTATTTTTTTATAAAATGTTCCTGTGATGCGAAATATTAACAGGGTCATGGTCAACGTCAGATTTATTTGTAGTGAGCTTTAAAAAACAAAGTTGTTGCATTTGTTTGAAAAGGATGTTTAAAAGAAATCTGATGTCACCACATTTTCCTTTTTAGAAAAAAACAAGCACGTAATTCATGATATTGCATGTTTGCGTAGGCATGTCTGAGTTCCCAGCTAGACATTGTTGGTTCTAAAAACATTCTGAGAATGTTACCATCCATTGTTCTAAGAATGGTTTCATCGAGAACTTTTATTTTGGTTCCTAGAATGTACTTCTGAAAGGTAGAATAACGTTCTCTAAAAACATTCTTAAAATGTTTGGTGATAACATTGTTCGAACATTATACCCCAAGTGTTTTTGTTGTTTATGCACATACAGTACGTATCTCTATTGTCATATGGATCGAATAACACTTAGAAAACCAAAGACAGACATCTAGAAGAACGGACCGACTATCACTGCCAGTCCCTGAAACCCCTGTTAGTGTTTGTATGTGTTTCTTTCTACTGTGTGTCTCTCTCTCTGCCTGCTGGTATGCTCTACACGGCTGGAAGCAATCTCCAATCAACCACACCTGCAACCTGCTCGTCAGCCACACTATGAAAGCCTGCAGCCTGCACTCATTCCCTGCCGGATTGTTGCTGTGAACGGATTGTTGCTGTGAACGGTTTGTTGCGTGCCGCTCTATCTTTTTACCAGCATATTCTTTAACAACTTTGCCTGCTTTTGCCTCACACTGATTTGTGTGTCTCTCCCAGGAGGAATCCAAGGCCTTCCACACTCCCAAGACCAGCCAGGCCTCTCTACCCACCCTGGAACCACTTTTTCCCACTGCCGCCATAACCAACCTCCACTCCCAGCTCCCCTTTTCTAATAAACAAATGTTACTTTCACCAGCTGAATCCGTGTCATCCTTTTACATATGTTAATAGTCAAATTCCAATTGTTAAGTCAACTATCATAATCATCCTAATGACCACAGTGGTCAGTCCACGTACCCAGGAATTTTGAGTTCAACAATTACAGGAATATTATGTCCTTATGTTCAAATAATGTAAACATATTTTAGTAAATGGTTACCATAGAACATTTGCATAATTTCTTTAAAATAAACCATGTTATCCTTCTCTAAAATAATAACATTCTGGCAACATAAAAAATCTAACTTGCAGCTGAAAATGTTTTAAGAACAGTAGGGCAATGTTTTTAGAGAACGTTATCTTACCTTTCAGAAGAACATTCTGGGAACCAAAATAAAAGTTTCTGGCGAAAATGTTTTAAGAACAGTAGGGCATAATGTTCTAACAATGTTATCAAAAACATTTTAAGAATGTTATCACCAAACATTTTAAGAATGTTTTTAGAGAGCGTTATCCTACATTTCAGAAGAACATTCTGGGAACCAAACAAAAACTTCCCGCTGAAAACGTTTTAAGAATAGGAGGGCATAATGTTCTAACAATGTTATCACCAAACATTTTAAGAATGTTTTTAGAGAACGTTATCCTACCTTCCAGAAGAACGTTCTGGGAACCAAACAAAAACTTCCCGCTGAAAACCTTCCTAGAACAATGACTGTAACATTCTCAGAATGTTTTTAGAGCCAAACATTTCTAGCTGGGTATGGTCCTATTTTATGCAACATTCCATGCTAGCTAAATATACTGTCTATGCCTGCTAGCTGTCCATTCAATGTTAAAACGAAGTACACTGGATATAAACTCCCCAAACATGCGAAAACCTACCAGTTTCACCCACTATCTCTGCCACCTCCCTCCATGCCTGGCTCCTCCGGTTTATATCCCGGTAGGTGAACAGGGACTGATCGTATAGGACCGGGTGATTTCCGACTGCTAGTATTATTTTATCCTCCATTTTTTGGTACATGAGGAAATGAACTGCGGTCTGGCTCTCCCAACATACACACGGTTTGATTGGCTAGCGCTTGTACTGGCAGATTTGCATACGCGGGATTTGATTGGCTGACACCTACGTCAAAGCTTCAAAAGTTGAACATTGCTCAACTTTTGCAGCGAGCACTGCGAGCAACGCTCCCGCAATGCAGTTCGGCGAAGACACCCCAAAGTGAATGGACGCGTTCAAGAGTCAATGCACGCCGCCGTGTGGACGGGCCGTAACTTGTAAGTTTACTGACATTCACATACCTCTGAATATAGAAACTCTGCGTCTGCGGCTGACAGTTTAAAGTTTAAACCATAGAGGTTAAACACTGTCAGCCAATAAAACACGTTTATTTCGATGCAACTCTCTGATTGGTCTGGTGGTGTCCTGCCTCTGTTGCATTCACTGAACACGGGAAATTACAATTCTGCCGTCGTCTAGGTAAAGTATGGTTAATGTATTATATTATTGAGGGAGAATTTGTCCGGGGCTAAAGAAAAAACTTCGGCACCGGATGCCTACCCCAGGCGACGCCCATGGGGCCGACCATAGCTACTGTGTTTTATAGCAGTGCATGCTACCTCTGTTTAGCGGCAAGATGCTTCTTAGCTTCCTCGACAGATGACAGCCGAACTTTGTCTCCATTCTCCGCCGTAATCATCAGCTTGGCCGGGTACTGGAGAGCAGGCCTAAGTCCGAGTTTATACAGCTGCGCCATTACCTCGCGGTACAGAGCTCGCTGCATCACAACCTCGGGAATATAATCTTCGTAGAGGGCAATCAGTTTCCCCTCGTACCGTAGATCCGCTCTCATTTTCCGGGCTTCACGGATGACTCTTTCCTTGGTCTGGAAGTTGTGAAATCGGATGATGACAGGCCTCGGTCTTTCCCCAGGCTTTGGCTTTGCGACTAACGACCTGCGAGCCCGGACCAATTCAGGAGAAGTAGGCAGGATTTGGTCCCCCAGAAGCTGGGGTAGTAGGTCGGAGAAGAAGGCGGTTGGTCGTGGGCCCTCAATCGACTCCGGGAGACCAATGATGCGGATATTCTTACGGCGGCTGCAGGCCTCGAGGTCTGCAGTTTTCGCCCGCAGCTTAGCATTGCTAGCAGCTGGCTCCGCACATGTAGCTTCCAAAGTCGACAGGCGCCCGTCGCAATCGATTCCAAAGAGGTAACACGCTGCCCATGATCAGAGATAGTCGCATGAATCAGATCAATTTTGGACTCGAGTGCGGCGAGCCATAGCCATTATATACAGTTTTTAATGAACGATTGGAGAATAACGAGTAATGAATATGCTTTCTAGGGATCTGCAGATACATTTGTAGTCTTCTCAAGAACCAACTATGAAATATCTCGCCTGATTGTTTGCACTTGACAATCACCTTCACTTAATTTTACTCAGGTGTAACTAAAGTCTGATTTAAGGGTTGTTTATATTTCACATCATTAATCCAAATCTGTAAAGTAACTAAAATAAATGTAGTGGAGTAAAAATACCAGGTTAATTTAAAGAAAGCCTTCAGGATTACAAAAGACCCCCATCACCCCAGCCACAAACTGTTCAGTCTGCTTTCGGCGGTACCGCAGCATCCGGACTACAACCACCAGATTCAGGGACAGTTTCATCCCACAGGCAATAAGACTGTTAAACACCTGAACTTTGAAACAACATCCATAACATTCATCTGGCCGCTACTTAGAAGTTATTTATCTAGTATATCATATTCCAATCACTTGTATATAGACTCTTATTGCACTATTTCACCATTTTACTATTTCTCTTTTTGTTTTATTGCGTTGCACTGTTGGAGGAGCCTGTGACCTAAGATTGGGGGGTGGGGTGGACACGTTCCAGTCCTGTTTTGGATAGTGTGCCGTCGATGGGTTTCATTCCATTTCAAAGTGCTGTTTGACGCTCCGCGTAAACTTCTGCCACAGACATCCAATCACAGAGCTTGAGGACTAATCACGGGGTTTGTCAAGCAAAGCGCACGGTGTCGCATGGTGTAGTCCTAAACGATAGCTGAGGATTATGGGTAGTGTAGTGTCTTCTGCTATCCTAAACTCCGAAAAAATATTTGTTTCTCCCAATCGAAGGGGAAAACACAAAAGCATTGTACACAATTTAAACCAATCAATGTTCTGTAATTAACAAGGATAATCTGGTGTTTTTCAGTTGATGAGTAGTGCAGATATCACTGTAAAAATCAATCGACAGTAAGGAGAATACTTACTTCCGGGTGTAAAATTCTCCATTATCCAATGGGAATGGACGCTCACATTGCCTTTAACTGCCACCGACATGGACCGATGCGGTGCTTCCCTGAGCGTCAAATACCGCCGCCGATGGGAATACATTGTAATCAGTTGAAAGCTCTTTGCGTCCGTTTATGAAGCTGAAAGAGACTCAGCGCGTCACAACTGCACGCCATAGGACCTGACCAGGCGTCGCTCCTGGACGTTCAGGGAGTGAGACTGTGTTGTGTGTAACAAGACATGAAACTATAAGTGTTAATTGT
Organism: Notothenia rossii; assembly: GCF_949606895.1. Classification (NCBI taxonomy): domain Eukaryota; kingdom Metazoa; phylum Chordata; class Actinopteri; order Perciformes; family Nototheniidae; genus Notothenia; species Notothenia rossii. The sequence continues at coordinate 46,329,251 of NC_136905.1, read as the reverse complement.
GTCTAAATACTTCAAAATTAAGTATTTCTATCGAAGAATATGATTTGGGGTATTTGCAAAGCAACTATCTGCGGACTTAGAGGAAATCGTACACAAAGTATGTTGACAGATCATTTGGAATGTAATTGAGCGGACTTACTAGCGTGGAAACCATCACAGAAATTGACCACTTGGAATGCTTTTGCATGACATTAGGACAACATGTAAAGTGTGAAGTCTGTGAAAGGTAGCAGATGTTGCAGTTGATATTTATACTCTATTATCTATCTTTGTGACCTGTAGTAGACAGCGTTCTGCTAGAAAGACTGATAGAGAACGATTAAGGTCTTTGTACAGTTGTATGCTAATTGGTCTATTCAAATGTGTACTGAACATGTGTTGACACTTTTCAAATGTATGGCATGATTACACGCACTGTAATCATGCCATACATTTGAAAATATACTGCTAATATGCATGTTAATTAACAACTAGTTGTTGGTGAATTTGTGTACCTTAATATAAAGTGTTACCATAAATGCATTCCAAGTAGATTCTGACTGAGCTGAGCCAGTTATATCAGCTCTCAGCTTAAAAAGAGGCAGACATCCATGAGGCAATGTGTGGAGGGCAATAAGGCATAAGGCACCTTTTAAAAAGCTCTGCAGCCTTTACACCAGCAGAGCAGCTGAATCCAGAGAATTCCCGCCCAGCAACAAAAAGGTCACGCCTGTCACAGCTGAGCCATGAAGAGCTGCAGAACATGCTTTGAGAAAATACCTTTTAATGACGAGCACATATAACAATGCAAAACCGAAGTGACCTTACAGCTGGGATAACACCCTCCCGAGAGTTTGATAAGACCCTCTCTGCCTATATTGTAGCAGTGAAGACTGAGCCGTCACCTATTTTTACACATAGATCCTCAAAACACACACATGTGCTCACCACTGAACACACACACACACACACACACACACACACACACACACACACACACACACACACACACACACACACACACACACACACACACACACACACACACACACACACACACACACACACACACACACACACACACACACACACACACACACACACACACACACACACACACACACACACACACACACACACACACACACTTCTTCACACTTCCATGGTACAAAACATGCACTGCGAACAATGTTGACACTGATCTTCTTATAAAACTATAAGGACTTTATTAACAGTTCCTTTGTTCCCGCAATCTTAGCTACTGTTAGATTTGACCACATATCCACAATAAATGACGCAAAGAGGTGTTAAACAAGGAAACCCTGATGAATGTGGACTTGGTGTTGATTTGTAGACTACCAAGCAATCACCTAAACCAGCTGATGATTCAGCTGAGCTCAGATGTCTGATCAGACATTTTTTAGACACACATTTATGATCATGCACAGATCCCTCTCGCTCCTTCCTTTCCCTGCTTCCTCAGTCTGCTTACCATCAGCCTAGACAACAAATAACTAAAGATGTCATGTTAATGGCAGGGGGCTCTACTGAAGCGTCTGGCCAGCACAGACAACCGGAGGAAGCTTTCTGCTGACAAATGGGATTTGGTGCTGGGCTTGAGCAGCATTAACTGGTGGGTTTTATTGGTTGAAGGAGCACGATATCATGGCGGGTTTCTCCTCTATGCCCCTCTGGCAAAGTGGATGACGTTGCAAGGAGCAAAGGCATTTGGTCACGCAAAGGTGCCGAGCACTATTAAACAGATGGCAGGAGACCAGTGAAGAGAGTGGCAATGGACAGCAGATGGAGAAGAGATTATGCAGGAGGCCAGAGGAATGCAGTGCATACTCCCGACACACTGCAGCCCCCTCTTACTGCTCACATAAACACTTGATGAGTTTACCTCCTAGTTTTTACTCTTGTTTGTAGTGCATGTGAAATATGAAACGGTGTGCATTTCCAGACAATATGCATAAAAGAGAACAGAACACATCTGCCTTTTTTGAGAGAACACAACTGATTTCATGGAGAGTAGAGGGTATTTATTGTCCCTTTATGATCATGTATCTAGAATGACAATAATGCAATCAGCACAGAATGACAAAACATTTTACATGAACATAACATTTTGCAATAGTAATTCAAAGGTAAACCAATAGGGGGCAAACTTGTACAATCATCAAAAAGTCAGGTCATGTGTGTGTTAGCGCTGCACAGTGCAGGGGAGTCAAATTGTGCACAATGACATCTTCATCTGCTTTCTGTGAGACCGTTTTATAAATAAGGTAAGCCTATAAACGTGGAAGTAAGGGTTACTTATTTTAATTTTAATAAGATTCATATTATGGAATTATTCATATTTAATAATAATATGCGGCCCTGAGTTTTTAGTGATATATATTCAAAACTTCTAAAAAATAATCCATATAAAGTAAAAGGTGGTTTCTTTAAAAAAAAAAACGCTATAAATGAACCTCATACAAACATATATTACTATAGAAACACCTCACAATGACCAACAGAGATATATATGTATATTATTTATATTGCCATGTAAACATGCTTAATAAATATAGAGAAACACTTACAAAATACAAAAAAGAGACACTATAGGATTCAGCTTCCCTCTCAAATGAAAACAACCCATGAGGCAAAGGAGACATATACCCCTTCTTCTGTGCACAATTTCATATAAAAAAGTGTGATGTGAAGGAAAATATGACTATGGGGGTCTTTGAAGGAAAAACACCCATCCGAGAGCTGCTGGGACAGGATGAGTGAGAGTGTAGCTGGGGATGTGGGGGCTTTGAAACCACAGGTAAGAGTGACAGGCTAACCCCGCTCTCTGTCAGCGACGACATGTGAGTATGACATTTGAGAGCAAGGTTACACAACACAGGAATCTGTTGGAGCTGAATATTATATCTTATGAGAGAAGTCAGATCTTAAGAGCAGAGACACTGACTTCCTACATTTATTTCACTTTTCAACAAATAAAAAAAACACTTCCAACCTAATCTGTAGGCAGTGGTGGAAGGTAACTAAGTATATTTACTTAAGTTCTGTACTACATTGTAGATACTTGTACTTCGTTTGGGTAATTCCATTTTCTGCTACTTTATACTTTTACTCCGCTATATCAGATGTTTGTACTTTTTACTCTTATGTATTTATATAATAGTATCATTTATTATTTACTTTTCAGATTCAAATTATTGAAATATTATAATAATATATAACACATACCTTAAACTTTATTTATACCTGGAGAAATTCACAAGCTATACCCAGCAGTACATAAAGTAATTCGATTTATCAGATGCAGAAAATACATGAATGCATCAATAATTATAATAAAAAAATTGCCATTCTGAGTATGAGTACTTTAAGTATATTTTAAAGCTTATACTTGTTTACTTTTACTTAAGTATCATTTTTACTTAAGGACTTTTACTTGTAACACATTTTCCCTTGAGCTGAACTATATCCTCGACCCAAAGAGGAATACACAATCTGACTCAATGTTCTGAGCCAAATATTTTATTAACAAATGTGATTAAGAAAAATCCTGAATAGGGCTCACATTTAAAACATAAATAAAAAAAACAGAATAGGTCATGTCATATACATGAAATGAAGTCCTGGCAGGTGTTTGGCAAATCCATGAGAGCTCTGTAGTTCTTTATTAGTCTGTGCACTGTTATTGGAAGAGTGTCGTCCATTATACCTGGCAGCTGCAGAGCTGCCTCTGTGAGGAGCCCGGTCAGAGGATGGCGGCCTTAGGGGCCTCAGGGGCCTCAGGGGCCTCAGGGGCCTCAGGGCAAGGCACTTACTCACTGGCTCTGATATTAGCACTACTATAAAGAATACATTAATCCAATAGAAATAGCTGGTGTAACTGTAAGATAAAAGCAACAAATACAAGCCACGTAGCAACTGAAACAAAATAAAAGGCCAGTCTCTAAACGTTTTGTATGCTATTCATATTGTTATGTATTGGAGTTGCAGCAGGTACAAGCACATCTATAGGCAAAATAAAAGCACGAAAATCGACACCTTATCATGGTTTGAGATCATGACAGTAATGTAACAGAGTAGTTATAATAAGGAAACCAAATGCAGAAGTGGCATGAAGCAAAGTCATTAAGTCATTTGACTATCAAATACATCTGAGTTCAAATCACTAAAGAATTATACTAAAAGCATTATAATTCATCGTTAGTGTTTCCCAGCTTCAAATAAATAAAACTAAATTCCCTCAGGAAAATAATGTAACCTACCTTGTTTTTAATTGAAAAAGAATTATTGGTTATTGTACCTATTATAGAGCAGGAGGTATAAAAAACGCTGGTTGTTCTAATGTATTTTTTCCAAGGACCAAAATGCAGACACAATTTAAATTGTTATACATTTCGCGAAACGGATATGTTGAGGAAATGTCATCGTCTTTAATGTAAAAATGTGGGGTTTTATGTGTCTTCTAATCTGTCCGCAATGCTCAGTGTTCTGACAGTGAAGACAGGGACCCGGGTGATATGAAACCGAACGAAAACCACAATCATGCAGGGTGCACAATGTGCTGCAGCTCTTCATCTGAAAAACGACACGGTTGTTATCTCGCACATAATGAACGGAGATCTGGCATGTGCAAAATAAGGATTAACTCGGGTTTAAAGATTTGCATGAATTATCTCCAATTATCCTTTAAAATCATATTTTAACTGTTATTGTTTTGTTGGATAAATGACTCATTTTTAAAAAATATATAAATTGTTTGAAAAGTATTAATTCCCCACTGTGATACAGCATTTATAACAAAAAATTGAAGTGGTTATGGTCAGAAATATTGAAGTTTTGCCAGAGCCGCAAACACTCTAACGCATGAGGAAGAGCTTGTTGTGTAGTTGAGGAGCCAATAGGCGGCGCTGCAGACCAACTGTGTGACAACAACTATGCAAAGAGACAACAACTATGTGTCCTGCTGCACTCAGCAGCATATTCCTGTTCAAAACTTTATTTCGCCTCCTGTTGTTCTGTCATGCGCAGTGAAATTAGGAGAATTAGAGAATCAAAATATTTCATTACAATTATTTATAACAAACGGCTCATGACAATCCTAGTAATTCTACATTTCACGAAAGTACATTTGCTTTTTATCTTTGATTAAAATGTATTTTTTTTAATTAATATTCAACAATTCCTTCTGTCAGGAATCAAACATTTGCGTTTACATGAACCTGCTGATCGAAGCCGGTGTGTGTGTGTGTGTGTGTGTGTGTGTGTGTGTGTGTGTGTGTGTGTGTGTGTGTGTGTGTGTGTGTGTGTGTGTGTGTGTGTGTGTGTGTGTGTGTGTGTTTGATTCGGGCTGTCAAAAGTCTTACCAAATTCGCATTTTATTTAATCTGTGGCGAAAAACCAACCGCAAAGTAATTCAAAACCGGTATAATTAATCTCTCACGGTGCCACTTCTAATATATTTAATCAAAAGATTGGTCAATGGTAAGAAAAATAATCACACTTTAGTATCTTTACAAAAATATTAATAGTTTTTGATACAACACATTGCCTTCATATAGTAGCTTACCTCAACAAATGACAAACTATTTCATTGCACACAATATATGAAAAATAATAAAAGGACAATTCATGTTTGGAGAACTAGGAGCTGACTCGGGTAAAACGCCTATTTAGCTGTAAATAACACAGGCAAACCTGCAACCCGTGTGACGTTTTCATAACGATAAAATTAACCAGAAGTTCCTGAGAAATATGAAACTGGAGAAGTGAGAAAAGAGCAGCTAATTGTCAGAAGAAACACGTGCCGTTGACTTTGTGTGATCGCCATGCTGCAGGGTGTCACAAACCACACCATTCATTATCCTACCACAAATAAATAAAATGATTTAAAGCGATGGCTCTTGCTTTTGCCCTCCGCTCTCTCAATTGGATTTGATGGTTTCAAAAAAATCTTGTAAACTGCTCGAGTATCCAAAAGAACGTTCTGGAGGAACAAACGATCAGGGTTTCCTTGTGCCCCTCCAATCATGTCTTTAAAGAAGGTATCAGCCTTGGCTATGTGGTACGAGAGGTGTCAGATTAGAACACGCTTCATACTATGGTCTAGAGCCCTAGTTGCTATCCAAACACAAATAAACAGAGGAGGAACATTGGAGTTAATGATAGAGGAGGGGGGTGGAGGCGTGTCGGAGGGCGGGCTGAGCGCTGCAGAGCCCCGAAGCCCTGAAAAGTGAGGACCGGTGCGCATTACCCACACTTCCAGCCCCAGTTCCGGACGGATCGCACTCTGCTGCTGTCGGTCCTCCTTACTTTTACAAGCTGTCAGATCTCTGCAAAGGTCCGAGACATCAGCTGACCGCATGGCTTCATGAAAGTTTCATGGACTTGGAAAACTTTCAGCGGCGCTTTATTGGAGCTCTTGGCCTCTTTAGTTCCTGTGGATTACTGGCATAACGCAGGACCCTTTGCAGCTATTTATTGGGGTAAGATTCTGTTTGCTAGTGTTCATGTCAGTCTTCTGCAGGGAGGGACTCTCAAGTTCCTTTGGAGAACTTTTAAAGAGAATAGCCTACATTACGTGTCAGCTCAAACCAAATAGATCAAAAATGGTAATACAAATATAATGAGCATAAGTTAAATTAAATGTTGTTTAAGAAGTGGTGGTTGCTTGGTGATGATCAACACCTTGAGGTCATAGTTCACCCACGTTTTGACATCACTGTTCTCTGTCCTCAGTGCATAACATCCCGAAACAAGCGGTCCATAAAAACTAGTCTTGATTGAAAGAAATGTAAAGGCTTCGTCCAAAAAAGGAATATGACAAGAATTAGCCTAAAAGAACACGGCAAGGCGTTGAGACTGCTGTCAAAGTGAAGTCCAAAGGTTATTGAGAGAATAGGTTGAACACAGTTGTTCATATGATCGGAGAACAAGTGCCTGCATGGTGACTTAGGCTGCACCTGTGCACACTTTCATTTAACCCTATCCCGCCTGTGAAAGGGAAGCAAAGTATTCAAAGATCTGTGGAACGAATGTAATGACCTGACCGAAACAAGCAGCAGCCCTCCGGCTGGACTTTCACTCTGCAGTGTGAATGTCTTAATCTCCAGAAAGGTTCAAGTTCTGCACCCTTGTGAAATATTTCATTCAAATACGATTTCATCTGACCTTACAAAAACCCGCTAAGCAAAATATTCAAATACAGGAAACAGTTTTTTTTAAATGTAATTATCGACTGAATCGGAAGGTCAGCTCGCCGTCGCACCGCAGTTTCCACTGGAGACCTGGCCGATACACGGGGTTCTCCTCCGGGCTGGAAACACCCCTTGTCATCCAGGAACAGGGGCATCGGGTCTCAAGTATTCTTGTTAATATTTCACCATATGTCCTACATTGTGGAGATAGATTCATCTTCATGTAAACTTGTTCTGTAGAGAAGTTAAAAGGCCCAGAAGTTATTTGCAACTCTGTTTTATTGGGAAATCTATATTATTTTAAAAGAAAACACATTTAGAAAATAAACCTACAAGATAAATATTTGGCCACGTTGGCTACGTTCCACCAAAATGAAAATAAAAAAGCACATGCATTTCAAGAAGGGATTAAATTCACTTTCTTGTGGGTAAGGGCCAGCATTTCTGTGTTCTGCTCTGACTCACCCACTGATTTGATCGCTGCTTGCAAAATTCCTGACTTCTGCAAAAAAACAAGGAAGAAACTTGTTTTTCATTGTGAAACACTACAACGTGTCTTCTCTAATTACCTTCTATGAGATATAGAGCATTTTTATTCTTCATGTGTAATTTAAAGTGTACATCGATGCCATATTAGTGTTTCACACCCACTTAATTTAATTACAGTTTCGATGACTGATTTGTTTTATTAAATCGCTTTGAAGCGTCTCTCCGTCTTTGGGACACACTGTGTTTTTGCTACTGCGTGTGTATGTTCTCTTGTGTTTGTTCTGAAGACGAAGAAGGATTTCACTTAAAACGATTTTCACCTTTGGCAAATTATAAAATTATTATAATCATTAATTTTCTAAATAATCTGAGTCCACATTACCCACTTTAAATTAGAGGGAATTTCCTTTGGTTAGCGCACCATGAATATATCCTGTCAGTTTAGTAAAAACTACATAGGTTAAAATAGTCTACAGTCAAACAGGTGTTTTCACTTTAACATGTACTCAAAGGGAATGTGTGGATGAGCTGTTTTGTTAATACTGGCTCAAATGTTGCATTTGTTCACAACACTCATTCTTTCGTATGTTTTCTTCTCAGGGTATTTACCGTGTCTTCTGCTGAGTTCTGAGCCGAGATGGGGAGCAAAGCCCTGCACGCTCCGATCCCCCTGCACCCGGCCCTGCAGCTCACCAACTACTCCTTCCTGCAGGCCGTCAACACGTTCCCCGTGGAGCAGCTGCAGGGGCTGTACGGCCTCAGCGCGGTACAGACCATGCACATGAACCACTGGACTCTTGGTTACCCGCACATCCAAGGCCTGAGGTCGACGATCACAGAGATGGCAGCAGCCCAGGGTCTGGTGGACCCCAGGATTTCCTTTCCAGCGTTACCCTTCACAGCTGCAGCGCAGCTCTTCCACCCTAAACAAGCAGGCTTTGCAAATGGCCTTCCCCTGCTGCACAAGGAGAGACCGAGGTTTGACTTCGCCAACTTGGCCCTCGCTGCCACTCAGGAGGACCCTCCGAAGGCTGGGGATCTGGCGAAGTTGGCATCGGGGCTAGGGGGAACCATCTCCGAGCTGAGCAAGCTGTCCCCGGACAGAAAGCCCACCCGGGGCAGGCTCCCATCCAAGACTAAAAAGGAATTTATTTGCAAGTTTTGCGGCAGGCATTTCACCAAGTCCTACAACCTCCTGATCCACGAGAGGACCCACACAGACGAAAGGCCCTACACCTGTGATATTTGTCACAAGGCTTTTAGAAGGCAGGACCATCTCAGAGACCACAGGTAAGATACATTTGTTTAACAGATAAGGTGCTGCACATTCACATATTCCCGGTTATGCAAATAATTGTAATCCCAAATGTGTATTAATCTAAATAACCTCGTCACTTCCATTTAAAAGTATTTAATGTTTTTTATTTATGTTGCTACCAAATAAAGGCGTTTGCCAAATAGTTCTGCACGAGGGCGCTAAAGGTCTTTTACGCATTATGCTGCACAGTAGAGATGTTTCGCCCTGTGACTGGGGTTTATAACCGCTTCAAGAGAATCCATGCCTGAGCAGACATTTGATTAAGTGTCATTTCTGTTTTACAGATACATCCACTCCAAGGAAAAGCCATTCAAATGTCAAGAATGTGGGAAGGGATTCTGTCAGTCTCGAACTCTAGCCGTCCATAAAACCTTACATATGCAGGTAAGCTGGACATATTAACAGTCTCCATGATTTTATACTCACTAAACTATGTGATACCTTATGATCATAATTCACTGTCTACTGCATACATGGGGCTCACACTCTCATTGAACAGTTTCGTATGGCCAATTACCAATTAAAATAAATAAATAAAATGAGAGACAAGTACAATTTGTGTTAAACTTTGTGTAAATCAGTGAGCGCTATATCTGACGCAATAGTGAACAAATTGAGATGAATGAAAGCTTTGCTATAGACGTTCTATACAATTAAAGGGAATAATCCTTTGCTTGCTTCAAATCTAAACAGGAGTCTCCCCACAAATGCCCCACATGCGGAAGAACCTTTAATCAAAGAAGTAACCTGAAAACTCACCTTCTCACCCATACAGACATCAAGCCCTACAGCTGTGGCCGCTGCGGAAAGGTGTTTCGGCGCAACTGTGACTTGCGACGGCACAGTTTGACGCACAGCCCACAGGACTACTAGCCTGGAAAGACTAACAAAATAATAATGGACAAAAAGCAGCAAGACAAGTCAACGAATATTTTTTTTCAAAGACAATCTCCAAATCAGGACACGTTTACTGCCGCACTATAAAGAGTGGGATGTGGTTACATCTCAAGAGCCATGCTTTCAGACCACCTGTAAATACCCAGACCCTGTACATAATGTTTTTCTATGTTCTGTCTTACCTTGAAATTATAAACTTGTCAAAAAACAGTCATAAATTTAAAGTATGTTCAATTGTATTGTATAATTAAATATTTCCATGATACATTTGCATATGCCTTGTTTTTTTTTACATGATCTGCTTCACAGTGTAAAAGCCCCAAAAGCAATATTTAGGTAAAATCGATTCCTATGAACAATGACTGTGTTTACAGCCAGTGAGAGCTGTTGTTATTTTTCTGTTTTACGGTATACAGCAGAATATATCCGTTAGCAGCTAGAGTATGGAATGCAAAATTATGTGTCTTTTCAATTGATTATGGTAAACAATCCGAATGTTTATTTAATAAAATGAAAATCATTACGATTTGTACACAGATGTACATCCCTTTAAGTGTTGAGTGTAAATATTTTAATTATAGAGCTCAGTTATTCTAGATCCTGGACCTAGAGACTCATTCGTGTTCTCCTCGCCTCATTAGAAGCTTCATCACATCTGTCTCTGCATCGCCTGTGATGTCGGTGGACGTTCAAAGCGACAGAAAGAGTCTCCAGCGCAAAAACACAATTTAACCGAAGGAGATGAGACCTGGCTGACGGATTATATGTTTTGGGGGAAATTGATCAAGCTTCAATAATCCATCAATTACAAAACCAACAAAAAAATGATATGCAACTGATTTCATTTAGTTTTTTAGACCCTATTTTACATCAACCCTCGAACAATTGTTGTTGAGCACATTTTTAATTTATATAAACATCATACTTATCTGAGCAGCCGCACAACTCGAGTCAAAGCTAATTTAGGTAGCCTATAGTAGGCCTATGTGGGCTATAGTTTAAACATCATTATTTATTTTCACTGTATAATTATTATACAGAATAGGCTACGTTTCCGGGAGATGGTTGCTAGAAGCATCGGTAAAGACGGTTTTCTATAAATGCGATTTATAAAAGATGTACATGTTTGGATTTGATCCAACTAACCTTCGATCGGTTAAATTCAGAATGCGCTTACATATTAACCATAGCTATGCCCGGTGTCCGAATATCTATACTATTTAGGCCCGGGCCGCCCCTCCCTACACGCAGATCACGCAGACTGCGTGCCTCACCTTTCGGAGGGAGCCTCATCGTGCGGAGGGAGCCTCACCTCGCGGAGGGGACATCATTTTGCGGAGGGAGCCTCATCTGAAGCGCAAATAAGGTGCAACTCAGTTTATGCGCAAATGCGACTCAATTAAGCGGGCCACAGTTTTGCCGCTGCGAGGCTCCTCATCACATAACTTTGCCTGGGGCCACAAGTTGGCCAGGGGCAGCCCTGAATGTAGGCTATATAGTCGGTGCAGATAAATAACACCCCCTCCTTTCTCTGCCTTTCTGTGTCTTGGCCAATTGGCATTCAGGCGCAGGCTACCATGTTCACCTGACAATGCAATTAACTGTTTGAGAATATATATTAAACTGGCTCGAAAATAAGGGGTTGAGTATACAACAGGTGTTTCAAAACCGCTCTCGTTTACAGGTACTGTAACTGCAGGATTTTCTGAATATTTTCCAAATGTAAAGGTAACAATGTGAAACCTCTCCAACAATCTCTTCAATCCGAGAAAAACAACAACTATTAATCACCGAAAAATAAATCCTGAAAACGAGGCGACTGATGAAAAATGGATTGTGTAGGCCACGTCATAGCTAATAATAATAATGAAGATGATGGACGATAATAAGGACAAAAATCTGGGGTTTTGTGTTTGGTTTGCAAATCATCGTTTGAGAAAGTTATTCATTAATGTTTTATATAAATATATATATTTTAGTGTTTATTATTTTATAAAGTTTCATATTATAGCGTAGTTACACCAATTAAGCCTATACAAATATATTTCATTGAAAAATAAAAATATTGATATTGTTTTAATAGGTCCTCTCATAACGCTTCTCTTCGAAGTTCGAACAGGACATTACCATCATAATGTGCAGCTCATAAAAAGGATACCGTGTAATACAAACAAGGTGACACACCTTTATGTGTGGACAACACTCATAAGCTCGAGAACAAATTATTCAAATTACCCATCACTAGCCTATATTAAATCATATTCAGATTCCTCAGCGTCCTTTCATTAAGCCAATGCTCCCATTGGATATAATAATTTCTTCAAATGGGAATTATTTTCACTACTCTATCTACAATTCGTTAAGGCTGTTTAATTCGTTTTTATTTCTACTTGGAAAAAATAAAAAACTACGTCCTCATTTTAATTGTAATGCTATAGCCTACTGAATTTGAACACGTAGGCCTAACAATGCATTCAAATAAACGGTAATGCCAGCCTGTGACCCTAACGCACGCACGCACACGCACACGCACGCGCACACACACACACACACACACACACACACACACACACACACACACACACACACACACACACACACACACACACACACACACACACACACACACACACACACACACACACACACACACACACACACACACACACACAGGCTTGTGGACTGTGTACTCAGCAGGCTTTATCTAACGGACAGGGAGAGGCTCCGCTAGCTGCCTCCATGATCTCCTGACCCGGGCTGTGCTTAGCGCAACAATCTGATACATCCCTAAGACCTAAACAATTGCTCGTTATTATAAGTGAAAGACCATGTTGGTTTGGCAGTTATTTAGATGTATTTGTACTGACAGGTTGTGAGAAATGAACTCTTCTTAGTTATTATAGTAGGCCTATTGTCTTTAAAAAACTTTAAAACTGGCAGCCATGGAAATCCTCAGAAAGAGAGATATGATTTGACATGACCGAATGGCCGCAGAAATAAAATGTGTACAAGTTTGATTTTGAAGTAAAGACTTTTCACCACAATTATGCCTATGTAATATTTGAATGCATATAATTGCATATGTTATCGAGACAAACATAATATATATACATTACTTGTAATTTCCAAGGTGATATCATTTTGATTTCAGAATGTATTGGCATGATAATTTCCCTCCGCTTTATTTTACCCAACGCAGTATATTAATAACAGTGTATATCTAGCCTACATTTCAGTGCATGGACATGCATCAAATAGCCTGTTGATCAGGTTATTTGATCATGATAATGACATTCCATCATAACGGTTAGATGACCGACACACTGTTTAGAAAGCATACATCACCTGTGTGACGGACATAAAGATTCTTACTTTCATTGACTTTAACGTAGGCCTACTCGTTCTGAATCTCTGCTTTTCTTTTTCTGTTGTTATTGTTTTTTGCATAGATAATTCAATAATTTCAAGAAAAGCTTATTTAGGAGCCGCCCATTGAGAAATGTAATCTACTTTTAGGCTGTAACGGGATTACGTAAAAAGGATACACAATCGGTTACTGTAATCACTTGCATTAAAAAATACGTAATCAGATGACTGGTACATCTTTTAGAAATAGGAAAGATGGATTGCTCTGTTGTCTTACATAGGCTAGTATTAGGCCAATTGACATTTCCTTTTGTATTTATTTTGCATTGCATTCGATTCGATATTGACGTAATCCCAAAGTAACGGAAGATTATCGGGATTTATTTTCCATTGTGGTACTGATTAGTTTTTTCCCCCAAGAAACTATTAACTAAAACGGAATACAAGCCTATTAAACGCACACGACCCTGTCTAGTGTCTTGACAAATGTGAGTTTCCACAGCCATAAGGCCTAGGGTCGCGCGAAAGCTATGACGAATTGTACATGAATTGATACCTTCCAATGCTCCTCGGAAATCCTTTATCTGAGATGTCACTTGTGGGACTACGAGCATGTATTTGTCTAAAACAGGCTATTGATGAGTTGAATTGAAACATTATACATGTTAAACTATATTTTTTCAAACGAAATGGCACAGATACAGCCGTTTCTTTATTATCGGGGTGCAGGTTTGAAGGCCACCGTAAAGCGATAGGAAAATTTCCCACATTTACAAAGGCAACACTAGATGTACGGAAGCCGCGGTGGTGTTGTTTACTGATGACGTTTCGGCTGAAGCCGTGGAGTGATGTGGCTAACATCTATTTACAGGATAATAATGTTATATTAAACATCGAGTTCACGGTATAGCAACAGGAGACACGCGGTAAGCGCTGGCTTCTCTATGTTTACTTGTGGCTGTACGTTTTATGAAGCCAAACGAAGTTAGCGTCACTTTTTCGGAGCAGTTAGCTTAGCTTTCCTGCTTTAATGCGTATCACTAGACTGACAGGAGAGCAAAGCTAGCCTATCTGGCTAAATAGCTACTCCGCACAAGTTACATTTCTTACTACATAGCACGATTCTCCTTCATTTAACCCTTACGTTATATTTAGTTACATTGTACGGTGTTTGGAAATTGAGTTTCTAACTACCGCTGGCGTTTCTTTTATAGTCGCTCGCATAAAAAGTGGATTCATATTAGCAAGCTGGCTAATTCAAGCGCTGATGTAAATCAATACGTTAATAAGTATGGCCACTGACATTTATTAGTCAACAGCGAAAATAAAAGCCTTGAAATGCAGCTCATGTGAACAACAGAATTCCCATTCTTTCTCTACTTAGCGTAAATATCCTTTCTAAAAGACCAAATGTTGAAATAGACATGGCATGCAGAAACACAAACATAGCCTATTGATAACAAGTGGCTCTCGTACTGCCTTTTACATGTTGTTTGTAAAATATATATCGTATTGATTGTTTTGCTTTGCACTATGCTTCTTAGTATCATATATTTTTCTTATTACCTCATGGTATTTTGTGTTGTTTATTTTTTTGAATTTCTTTCACCTGCCATCCGGGTAAGTGAGGCCACACCCGTTTGTTCGGTTTTTTACTTGCTCTGACAAAGACCTATATTTGTTTTAAACATGTTGGCTTTTTAATACATTTGGCCACTGCAATAATGGATTTTTAACATTTATTTCCTTGTTTATTTAGGGTAACTTCTCTTTATCACATTTGGAGACATGTGGTAGTAGCACAGGTGTAAACAGTTGGCTCAGTGGAAGAGCTTACTTGGAATTCTAATGGAATTGAGCCATTGTTAACGTTATGAATCTCACCTTTGCTCTTCCGACTTTGACATGCCGCTTTCCTCTGTGAAAAGGGTCTAAACCAAGACCATGAAATTAAAGTTGCTCTGTTAAATTCAGCTGTGCTTTAATTTTGTGCTTTTAAATTTGTAAAAGTGTTCTCTTTTACTCTGAATTGTCAAAATGTCTTCTGCCTTTCAGAGAGATTTCAGAAGTTTGAGAGCTACAGCCTCAAAGGCACAGTCTCTATTTGTCTCGGCCTCGGGCCAAGGAACAATGATGACATTTTTAATAAGCTTCTTTTCAAATGGATATTTTTGACTTGTTACTACAAGTCTTCCTTTACTTACTTTCATTAATTGTGGCTCCATGAGTGTCACATAAGCCTTTCCAGTGAGCTGACATGCACAGTACTATTGTTTAGGTTAAACAGGCATTTTATTAAGGCGATTGAAGTATCAGAATCAGGTTTATTGCCAGTTTACACGTTTACACATACAAGGAATTTGCTTTTGTGTCTGGTGGTGCAAACATAAACAATAAGAATAAGAAAATAAGTTTCAATAGTAGGTCAATGTATATAAAGATAATGAAAATAAGTATTTTAAAGAAACTATTTAGCATTAAAAAAAGAATAAAGAAAAGTATTTACACCACCTTTACATTTTAGAACCTTAAAGGCTAAAAAAAACTAAAACACTTAGGACAATATATGATGATATTTCGCAAACTACAGTGTATTTTATTTTAAAGTGGGGGGCTTTAAAATGTAATACAGATCATTATGTGTGCACAAATGTGCAATATATATATGTGTTATGTACAAAGACAGTGTTGAATGACAAATTGTGTTGTTCAATATTTGATGCCTTTTCAGGACAAGCACAAGATGTTGGAGTCCTATGTTACACCACTCCTGATGAGCTATGTGAACAAGTATATTAAGAATCTAAAGCCATCTGACCTGCAGCTGTCTCTCTGGGGAGGAGATGTGGTGCTCAGCAAGTTGGACCTGAAGCTGGATGTGCTGGAACAGGTACCGTACTGTATATCCTCTGCACTCTTAAACTATTTCAAGACCAAGACAAGACTTATTAGTATGACGAGATTGAATTTTCTCATTTAATGGCACATGATGGTTTATTTGCTTGAATGTCATTAAGTTCTGACAAATTATAGATATGAGCTAGTGCTCAGTGCAGCTTGTGGGAGAAATGTTTTCATGTCTATACATAATATCTGGTCCATATTGCTCCAGCCACACAGTTTCTCAGATTAACATTAGTGTCTTGATTGTTAATGATTATAAGGGAATCAAAGTCATATACACTTTCCAAAACTAATGTATCTTTCCTGCATATTTTATTAGAAAATATTTACTGCAAAGGATTTAAGTCTTTTGCTCCTATCATGTCATTCATATTATATTATTTTTGTAGCAATTTTTGCAGTTGATTTACATTTTGTTTATGGCTTTTGTTTATTAAAGGGGCCCTATTATGCTCTTTTTCAGGTTTATATTTAGTGGCTGTACTGTGCATGTCTCCATGCTTTAATGTTCAAAAAGCTCTTTATTTTTCTCATACTGCCTGTGCTGCAGCACCTCTTTTCACCCTCTGTCTTAAATCAGAGCCCAGTCTGCTCTGATTGGTTAGCTGGCTGGCTCTGTTGTAATAGGTCAACCGCTTAGAGATGTGTTAGAAATGTCCCGCCCCTTAGCGTATAATGTGTTGGAACACTAGCCATTAGAAGTGCAAGTGTAACATATTGATGTCATTATGTGTAAGTAAACAAAGGTGTCCAATGGAGGCACTTCAAGCAGGTGGGGGGGGGGGGGGGGGGGGAGTGTGTAGGAAAGAAACTCCTTCTGGAGGGAACACAGGGATTTTAGCCTTTGCAGACCATTTAAATGCACACAAACCTGTAGAACACAGGCTGAGGTCTGATCAACCTTGGCCGGGTCGCCTGGAAGACTCGAAACACTCCACAAAACAACACTGATGATGTGTTTAAGTTTGAGCATCGGAAGATGTGTGTATTAACAGAATTAACAGGAGAGCTAAAACCCCAAAAAGTAGAATAGAGCCTATTTAACAATGCTCATCTAGGAAAATACAACATACAGTTAAGATATCTAAAGGAATGTCTTCATTATACAATTAGAAATGTTAATATGGCGAAGCACCCAATATGACATTGCTTACATTGCACAATGTTTTTTCAATAGTTTCAGAATTAGATTATATGTTGGAACTAATATGTTGAGGTTAAGCATGTAGCCCACTTACCCATTTTTCCATTCAGTCTACTCCTTAGGTACAGTATATATGTGTATTTAGTTACACTCTATTTCCTGGACTACAATCAGGAAAAAGGAGTGATGCAAATCAGCCCGGCATAAACACAGAATCTTTATTGTAATTATTTTTGTAGCACTTTGATAGATTTCCTGCAGTTTTATTTTGACACAGTTTTATTTTTTTACACTTGTAATTTCTGGATTAGATCAATCTGCCAATGAGTTCAAATAAAATGTTTTATTTTGAGTGAGTTCTGACTGCTTCTGAAAAGCAGACCAAAACAATACCTAACCCAACAGAGATGGTGATGAAAGACCTTATTGGAAGCAGCTTTAAGACAACCAAATAGAGAACCGCAGTGACGCGTCGTAAAACCCGGAAGTAAGTTAGCATTTTTAGCACTTCCGGTTCCTTCCTCAAAAAGCAATGCATTTTTTCCCTAGAGTTTTGGAAAATAGCTCGAAATAAGGTCTGTGGTTGACACAAATTTAAGAGATAAGTCACGTTTTGTTCTAGGACATTAAATACGTCAGCAGTGACCCCACTGGGGATTTTTGAAGAGTTTACGTGTCTGAAAAACGATGGTTGTTACCGAGTGGCTGAATAGGACTACAGAAATTGTCGAGGCCGTTGTACGTCATTACGCAGAACACGTAAACACTCCCGCTAAGTTTGTTTTCCCCTGTGTTCTGCTTGAAAGCAAGTACCTGCCTATCTTTAGTATCTGTATATCTATATCTATATCTGACCATTAGAATCTGTATTTTTAAAATTGTCGTTTTTAACACAGTAGTTTTACAAATTATAGAATAATGAATTACCAGTGTTTTCCAATTTTACTCGGCAGTTCGTTTCGTTAGCTAACGTTAGCTAAAGCTAGCGCTACTAGTTAGCTACGCAATGGTTTGTTGCTTTGCTCCGGGTTGCAGCCACAGGTCTTTGCATGAAACGTGCTTGTTCTATCGTTTCCCGGCCAATGTTTTCCAAAGGAGAGTCTGGATTCGTGCCATAAGGTAAGCTGACGTTACATTTTTGTCCATGTCACGGTGAAATGTAAATGATGGGTGGTGACTGTATCGCCGTTTTAGAGATGGCGCTGCTGAAAAGACCGCAACATAAGTAAAGATAATGAATACATCCTATTAAAACCTGCGTGGCTTATATGATAAGTCTAATTAGTACAAGCAGCATAACGTTTCACCATGTAACTAAAGATTGTAGTCAGGGAAATCAGTTTGACATATTGAACTAATAACAAATCACCTCTGGCTGGCAGAGAACTCTCGGCTCCATAGCTTCTCTTGGACGTAAAATCACATGTACATTTTACATTTATATTCAATTTAATATTCCATCCCTCACATACTTTTGTATATAATAACTTATATTTTGTTTTTCTTGTTATGCTGCTGCAACACAAACATTTCGCAAATTTGGACCAATACAGTAATATCTTATCTTAATTAATTAAGAAATATAACTATTATAATTAGTGTAGCAGCTGACACCTATTTTCAATATGGATTAATCTACCATTTATTTCTTTAGTTCAATTTTCCTCTATAAAAATGTCAAAATAGTGAAAATGTTCACGAGACTTATCAAAGTGCAAGGTTATATCTTTAGATGTTTTGTTTTAGCCTATGTACTGTATGTCTTAATGCTCTTACAGTATATGTGACGGTGTGACTTCCATGAAACTAATATTTTATATCTTCCCAACAGACGAGCTGACAGGAAACCTAACACTCTAACAACCACAACATTGCAAAGGCGAGTAAATGTAAATTAAAAACAATTCACAATTTTTTATTTCTTCTTCCTTGCAGTGAGGTGAAGCTGACCTTGCACTTGGTGCCAGTAACGATGTTCCTCACGCAGGCTGAATGTTTCTCCTTCCTGTACTGACAAAGAAGCCCTTGATTTGCAATGCTTCACTAATTGTCATTTCCCTGGCTCCGTAGGGACACTTTACCTCCAGCACCAGCGGAAGACCCTACTAGACCATCTGGAGATGCCCCCAACATTCCTGATAGGGAGAGCCACAAATCTGACTCATGGACCTGCATCTGGGTTGCAGTGGTGAATGCCCTGACGCCCCTCACATTCATTCATAGTCCCCCACTGTACAGAAAAAACACCATCAAGGGCCTGTTGTTGCCCTAGCACCCTGGCAATAAGGGAAGCAGTCACACGCTTTGACCTCAGGACAGCTCCAAAGTTGCTGGCAGTCAACCTTCCTTTCCTGAACAAATGCCAGTTTGGGTTGGTTCGCTGACCAGTGGTAGCCACCTGAATTGCCCTCTGTTGCTCTTCAGACAATGCCATGCTTGCCCACAATTTCCTCAGGTCCCTGATGCCCAACAGATTTGATAATTTCAGGAACAGTAAGTGTTTACAAGCTGTAGTGTTCCTCTTCTGGCTCGGGGGAGAGAAGCCAAGAAAATTCCTGAAAACCTGCCCCCGAGTCTGTCCCTCAGCCAGTCACGATCTTCGGAGGTGGGCTCTCTTGTCAGCGGGTTAAATTAGTTATTGGTTTCAACAGTCACATTAAAACAGTTACTAAATCAGCTTACTATCACCTAAAGAACATATCTAGGATTAAAAGACTAATGTCACAGCAGGATTTGGAAAAACGTGTCCATGCTTTTATCTTCAGTAGACTGGACTACTGCAATGGTGTCTTCACAGGTCTCACTAAAAAATCTATTAGAAAGCTGCAGCTGATTCAGAACACCCGCTGCTCGAGTCCTCACTAACACTAAGAAAGTGGATCACATCGCTCCAGTTCTGAAGTCTTTACACTGGCTTCCTGTGTGTCAAAGAATAGATTTCAAAATACTGCTGCTGTTTATAAAGCACTGAATGGTTTAGGACCAAAATGCATTTCTGACCTCCTGCTAAATTATGAACCATCCAGATCTCTCAGGTCTTCAGGGACTGGTCAGCTTTCTGTCCCCAGAGTCAGAACTAAACATGGTAAAGCAGCGTTCATTTATTATGCTCCAAATATCTGGAACAAACTCCAGAAACCTGCAGGTCCGCTGAAACTCTTACTACTTTTTAAATCCAGGCTGAATACTTTTCTTTTTGTCGCTGCTTTTAATTGACTATTCCTATCTTAGACTGCACTCTAACTTTTATCCATGTATTTTTTCTTTTAATGTTTATTTTATTAGCTTTTCTTTTTAATGACTGATTTTAAATGCCATTTTCTAATGTCTTTCATTTTTTGTAAAGCACTTTGAATTGCCTTGTTTTGAAAAGTGCTATATAAATAAACTTGCTTGCCTAATAAAGATTTCATGTGACACATACAATTGATTTGTTGATGGGAATTAATGTGAATAAATTAACTCTAGGTTAACGGTACTCTTGCTATCACTACTCACCGACACTATAAACCTTGTCCCTCATGCTAGCCCTGACAACACCGGTAAGCACACCTTCATCTAGGCTGCACTGTTACGTTTCCTGACTTGTAGTGGTTCTCTCCTCTGTCTACACTCTTGTCGTCTTTGTAAAACGATATCAGACTGGTAATTGACACAGCCATGACTTCTAGTTAAATTCAGTTTGGCTAAAATGAAAAGCTTTGTTAAAATATGCAAGCACGCGAAAGTCAAATTCAGCTTTATTGTCAAAAATTCTACATGTGTTATACATCCAGAAATATCGAAATATCGTTTCCCACAGTGTGACATGAATACATAAAACAAAACAAAAAGGGCCTAGATAAACATGGTATACATTAAACAAAACAAAAAGGGCCTAGATAACCGGGGTATACAGTTAAAATGTTAATATATTTAATTTAAAGTGTTCAAAGTGCAGTTTCAGTGCAAGTCATTTGAAACGATCTTAAGTCGTGCGACCTTGCTGCTGTACTGGCTTGTAGTTCGTTTATAGCATAACGTTAGCATTCGCTTTTGGCGACTAGATTTATGATTCAGAAATTATAAAAGTAGGGTTGACATGTGGAGATTATCCGGCTGAACAAAACGTGATCCCTCTCTTAAATGTGTGTCAACCACAGACCTTATTTCGAGCTATTTTCCAAAATCCTATGGAGATATAGCATTGGTTTTTCAAGAAGAACCGGAAGAAGTTTACTTCCGGGTTTTACGACGCGTCACTGCGGTTCTCTATTGTGTTAGGGTTATAATGTGTAATGCTATGTCAAATCCTTGGTCAAAATCAAAATGTAGAGACCCTCTTCCTGGCCTGAAAAGAAGAGAATATACTTTTTTGTGTAACATTGTGGGATTTATCCTGCAGACATACTTTACATAGGAGTCATGTAAAGCTTGTCCGTAGGCAGTCTGGTTTCATGGACCTTGTTCTCACATAGAGTGGTTCAAGATGCAGAACAATGATTTGTCTGCCTCTGAGAAAATCTGACTGGTTTTGAAAAAAGCCTGACCAATATGCAACATTTAACTCTGTTTTACTATCCTTTGTCTTCAAATATTAGCTTCAAATTTTTTTTAGAATTGGTTGGATGAAGGATCCAAATGTTCTTGAAGCCTCAGCAGTCATATCACCACATGTCTTTACAATGTTGTCTGCATGGCAGATGTAATACTATGGTAAATATTATTCCAACTGTAGTTAAATAGCTATTTGTTTCTTTTTTGATATGTCTTTGCATACTAATAGGAGTTGAAGTTGCCCTTTACATTCATGAGTGGTCATATCCATGAGCTGCGTATCCACGTACCCTGGACCAAGCTGGGCTCGAGCCTGTGGTCATTACCATCAACACCATGGAGTGCATCCTGAAGCTGAGAGATGGAGCCCAGGTCAGTGCTTTATCTTTCATCACACTATATGGCCATAGCAGGACCGACCAGATCTTCTCCTTATTACTAGCCCTTACTCTTTTCATGCCTATATAGGTTAGGCTTTCACTTTCCATTCGCTCTCTTTGTTTCCAAAGGTTTTTCAACTGCCTTTGTTTTAAATAAACAAATGCAGTTATTATTTTTGTACCCAGGCAAAGACCACATGAAGAGACATTACAATTTACCATTTCATTTTCAGTTTATGCTGAATGCTAAAATATGAAATGCTTTAAAGACAGTTATATCTTACATAGGCTCCGCCCTCTACTGGACTCTATGGGTACTACCCTCAATCATGTTAGGCGAGCATTCACCTACTGAGATATCTATAAACGTAACCGGCCCCTCGGGGCGGGCCTACCTGAATGCGCGCGCAAGCCCACCGTATATAATGTGGTCACTTCTCCTGACTGTCATCCTTTTCTCTTCAGCGAGTGAGTAACAACTGAAGCAGAGAAAGTAAAACGTTTGAAAAAAGAAGAAAGAGTTATCATACCTTCATGGAGCCGCCACTTCTAGAGACCCGGGCCTGTCCTTCGTGCCCTGGCTTAATAGCGGGTGCCGATCCCCACCACCTCTGCTTTGAGTGCTTGGGGGACCAGGATATGACCGAGGCGGTGCCATTCACGTTCACCATTCCAGCGGGGCGGATGGCTCCGTTTCCGGAAGGAGGATGGCGAGGACTTCTCGTGAGAGTGGCCGTGGTGCGTTCAGGGACCTCCGCAGAACAACGGTGGGTTACGTATTGTAACCCTAGTTCTAGAGTGATGTGTGTGTGTGTGTGTGAGAATGCATTTCAGCAAAAACGATTGCATTTATCCCAGAGTAAGATTCATCTCTCCACAATTACACATTTCTCCATAATGTCCGTTTCAAAGAGACAGCATTATGACGGCCCCATGAGAGCATGCCGCGGTGCGTTCAAGGACCTCAGTAGAAAATCGGCCCTTTCTTTGTCAGCCCCCCATGGGCCAAACTTCCTTTTATGGAAGGTTTGGCAGCGGAGTACCAGAGAGTACTACAGCTTCTTAGCTGCGGCTCCACAGCTGCTTGCATGTCCCCTAAACACAGTTTTATGGGGAATGGAAGCTCAGCTGTGTACTGACAGTGGATGGACAGGACATTGAGACTGGGTTACTCACTCCAGTTTTGCAGGGCCTCCTCCATTCACGGGCATAAGAGAGGCAAATCTATCATCCTAGGAGGAGATAGGTTTCCTTTCAACAGAAATTCAGACCCTTTTGCAAGAACGGTGGGTTACGTATTCTAACCCTAGTTCTAGAGCGATGTGTGTGTGAAAAATGCATTCAACAAAACGATTGCATTAGGCGCGTTCACACCCGAGTACTTTACCCGTACTTTCCCGTTTAGTTCCTGTTGTGAGTTTTAGTGCCTGGAATTTTGCGCTCACACCAAAACAGTACTTGGTTCCGAGAACTTTTACTCCCATTTTTAGTGCCTGCTGGTACTATCCTGGGAGAAAAAGTACCAATTTCGATGGCTTGGCAAATTGCAAACCAAGGCCCGTAAAAAGTTTTGTGAAGCCGCCATTGTATTTGCTGGCATTAGCATTAGCCCCGCGCACCAACGGAGAGAGAATAACTTATGGCAACACAAAAAAAAACATGGAGTGATGAGGAGGTGTCGGCGTTCTGGCGATTTACTCGGAAGGCTTCAGTAGAAGCTGATGGGAGTCCCAGCAGCTTCTACTTAAGCCAGTCCCCAACTCCGTGGACTCCGGCCGGGAACTTTGGGTGGCAGCATATGCTGTGAAGTGGTTTGCAGGCCTGCCAGTAAACCCAAAGCAGCAGAAAAAGAAGAAGTGACGTCAGCGGCTTCATTTGGGTAATCTTCCCTCAAGGAACTTATTCCGGTGTGAACGCGATCTGTACTTAGTTCATGGGGGTACTAAGTGCTAGCACTAAGTGCTGGGCACTAAGTACGGCAAGGTACTTGGTTTGAAAGCGGCTATTCATCCCAGAGTAAGAGTCATCTCTCTCCACAATTCCACATTTCCCCATAATGTCTCGTTGAAATCGGCAAAGATCCGTTTCATACGATGTTAATTGGGCACCCATTATGAGACACAATTCCCCACTCGCCGCCCCAGTTGTAACTCCAGTAAAGGAGGCAGCCAGTGGGCGTGAGCATGTGAGTGTGATTAACCGCAGGAAGTGCTGTGAAAGCGCTATGCGGGTTCAGGGACATTATGGCCGGCATGTTGCAGAAAACACACCTCGCCTAGTGTAATAGCTCCGATTGATGCATTTCACCGTCTGTGTGAAGACGGCATTATGACGGCTCTGTAGAAAATCGGCCCTTTCTGTGTCAGCCCCCATGAGCCAATCTTCCTTTTATGGAAGAGGATTTACTCCATGTACTTCTGGTTCCCAGAAGACAGGATAATTCTGACCCATTCTGGATCTTCGCAGACTGAATCAGCACATTGCTGCAAAAAGTTCCATATGTAAACCAATTACTGGAACTAGGGCAGCCGGGCAATTGGTTCACAACCATCGACCTGAAGAACGCTTACTTTCATGTAGAAAATTGCTCAAAGCACAGAAAGTATTTGCGTTTTATAATGCAACCTCATAGTCATGGCCAGGTCCAGGGAAGGGGCAAACACAGCCCAATTGATCCAAGTACATTGCGGTCAATTGGAAGAAGAGCAGTCCCATACCTCACCAGCAGGTGGGGTATCTGGGATTTTGCTCGATGCAGGCAGACTACGTGACTTATATACGGTGGGCTTTCACGCGCATTCAGGTAGGCCCTTCCAGAGGGGCTGGCTACGTTTATAGATATCTCAGTAGGTGAATGCTTGCATAGCATGATTGAGGGTAGAACCCATAGAGTCCAGTAGAGGGCTCCGTCTGTGCTTATATAAATAGAGTTACAATACGTAACCCCCCGTTATGTGTTCTTATTATTGCAACAGTTACCTGCAAGTAATTCAAACTTCTTTTAACCTTTAAGTAACATAGAAGTATATCAATAGTACATTTTGTAAATATGGTACTTTTTATGTTTTTAAAGCCTGCTATACAATTTACTGATGCAATTTTCCAAACTGTTCCAGCTGTTTTATTTGCCTTTGCCCACTAAGCCCTATCCGCATTACTGATATTTATGTATCTTAATCTGGTGAAAATATTGTGTAAACATGTTGTTAAAGGCCATGGTAAAGAACTGTCGCTGTATTGATATTGCGGTATTAGACACAAAATATTGTGATATTGATGTTTTCTATATCGCTGTTCACTCATAAGTAGTTAATTGAAAAAACAAGTTCACAAGTATTGTTTTTACTATTTTTAACTTCAGGTGTATAGCAAAGCAAGTGTATTAACCACTGATGGCCTCAACCAGTTTTTAGTTGACAGTCCCATTGCTTGTGCAACTCAGTATTTCATGCTGGTTTGGTGCTTAAGCAAGGTGTGCCCATTTAAACCTATAAGACATATCCTATCTGGCGAAACAAATTGAAAGCTATCAAAGCATCCAGAATTAAGAAATCAAGAAAATCACAATTGCAAATTATGAAACTTTTAAAACGATGACTTTGGGAGTTTTAATCTACATTTTCAAAAGCTTCTGGAAAAAATAAAACAAGCTTAGGCTTTACGACTTGATAGAGGGATGAATATGTATTAAGCACGTTTGTAAGACCTCAATAATTCTCATTTGCTTAGTAGCAGTTGCATTTTTTCTTTCTGAAGAATGTAGAATGTAAAACTCCCCTCGACGCATCAAGATTGAGATGTTGTCTTTGTAAAATCAATTAGGAAATGTTATTTCAAGAAAATATGTTTATATTATTGTATTTAGTTTAGTCATAATAACTTAAACTTTTTCACCGCGGTATATGAAGGCCATTTCCTAAAATGTATTTTTGCCTGGTCCTACTACTACCTTTGCCACCCTTACAGTTTTAAAATGAAAGTGTAGCTCAATGCTGGGCCGTTATGGGAAGGTTGAAGTTTTCGAAGCCAGATGTCCCAGAAGAAACACATTTTGAGGGAAATCAATTACAGCTAATTGTATATACTGCGGCAAAAAAGATTTGTAACACATGAGCTTGAGCTGCCCAGAACTAATGGCAAATATCATACTATGCAGGTGGCTACTGCTCATGCAATCAGGTTTCAGTTTGATAGCAATTCTAAATTGTTTCTTTATGCATCATATTAAGGTCATTTACAGAAACGGATTCTCAAAAGAACACTTTTTTTCAGATGTTCTGTAAAAGGCTCTGTAAGGAAGGTAACTTTGTTACTATGGACTGACGGCTTTGGGGGCCTTGTAATATTGCACATGTGGGGTTTGCACTTTATATAACGACTTCCTTTTGCTCAGTAATAATGTCACTCAGCACTTTAGTGAACAGTTTGCACTTTATTAGCGTGATTCGCACAGTACAGTTTGACATTGCATATTTGCACATTTGTATATAATTTATACTATTTATTGATGTAGTATTTATTAAATGATTCAACCGTATTAATTGGAATGTCGTCTGGCAGATGCTGGTCGGTCCTCGGCTCCACCTGAAAAGAGAGGGGAGTTATAGCGAGAGCGCCGAGAGTGTTTATGATTGTGTAAGATTGGCAGCGGTTGAGATGAATCATTGTGTGCAAAATCAAATATTATATTTTAGTGTGTATATGTCATGACATTAAGTTGCATTCATTGTAGAAGTGAAACACTGTGTAAAGGTTCGTCCATCGCTTACCCATGCTGTTTCGTCCTGTGTCCGCTCCAGTGTGTTTGGCCAAAAGGTCCTCGGGAAACAAACACTGACTAAAGAAGGTTCCGGGACGAACCAAGTGGCAAGATGGGCGTAGGGGTTTGTTTTAGTTGGGAATGTATTTATAGTTATTCTGTTTAGTTATAATGTTGTTCTTGGGTGAAATTAACAGATGGCGAATAAACCACTAATCATGCCTGCACATAATAATATAGACATTTGTTATAACCATTATGAGTACATGTGTAGCTATTATAAATTACCTGTGAATGGTTCCTCCCAATAAGATCCTCTATAAAAGAGCCAGTCGGAGGGAAGTGGTGAACACCTCCATGCTGGCTGGCTGTTCGCTTATGGTGGTTGTGAAAAAGTCACTATTACCTCATTCACACCAACGGTGTTTCAGGGCCGGTTCGGAGCTGGAGCTTGAAAAGCATCGGGTTTTCCTGTTCACACCGCAGCGGAGCAGCCTCTTAGCTCCGGAATCCGGTTCATTTCGAGCACCAAAAATAGTTCGGCCAGAGCAAAAGCACCGCATACGTCACGCTTACGTCAAGGCGGGGGCAGGGGCAGGGGCGGGATCAACTCCTGAACAACAACAAAAAGCCGGCGTTTTATCCAGTTTGTACACAACGATGGAGAAACTTGACAAGCAGCAGTGGTCACTGAAGAGACAGCTACCTACTGGGAATCTGGTCTTCCGAAGAGGTACAACGGAAGCTGGAGCATAATCGGCCGTTGTTGTTGTCTGTGTCAGCTGTGAGGGGTTTCCGCGCGGTTGGCTTTATGAAGCAGGCACGCAAACGGTTACGCAATGACGCAGCACCAGTCGGACTCTGGCAGTGTGAAAAGAGCCGTGGGAATGCAAAGGACATTTGGACAACTTAACCAGTGGCATGAGACACAATTCAGAGCAAAGCCAGACTTACAGCAGAAGTCCTTCTAGCATGTGGAATTTAAATGAGCCACTAAACTGCTTTCCTACATGAGTAGCAGGCAGGACGCTGACTACTGTGTTCCTAGACCTAAGTCAAGAAAATGCAACCAGTTTACTCGTATGCTTTAGATTTGTTAAGTAACTTGTATGACCTTTATTTGATCTTTATTCAACCTGTTACAAAGTTGTTTGTCAGCAATAGTTGCCACATGTGATCTCTGTGGTTGCACGTTCCAACCCAGTCTCACAAACAATTTTTAACAGCTACCCATAATCCTCAGCTATCGTTGTGTAGACGCCGCCTTGCGATCAACAAGCTCGGTAATTGGATGTTTTAGTGGTGGAGCACCTCGGAGTTGTAGCTTATAAGAAGAAAAAAATATTTAAAAAAAATCATGCTTTATACCTTACACATCTGCCATGGTTCTTTATTATAGAGCCCTGATTAGAAGACTTTTGGACAAACTGGAAGAACTCCCACAGCAAAACCGAATGCATGACGTGGATCATAAATATATCAGCAATGAAACAACATCTTTAATTTCTCTCCACACAATACGTCTCCTTGCAGTATCAATACTAATTCGGCTGACTTTCATGTTGATCAAATCGGTAGATAGCTTTTTAAAACCCTAATCACAACACCTCTTTGCATACCAAAAATAAACTACAAACACGGTGTCGTTTTGCATCATCTGATGCACAGCTGATATAATGGTATATATATATATATATATATAAGTATAGTCAGGGGTTTTAGGTGATGGGAGATATATCTATGGAATCAAAATTTCAATATCTAACCGTTAAATGAGTGAAAATCATTATAGTGACT